>NC_134574.1:161301550-161612820 GCF_050947875.1 Dermacentor variabilis | reverse complement strand
ATTAATAAAGGGAGGGAAAATCAGACATCCACCCGTTCATAGCGATTACTACAAAGGAAACCCATACGGCTTCCTTGAAAGAAAAGCTTCGTAGTTGAAGAAAATTTTGTCCTGGTCTGGGACTTGAACCCGGGACCACCACCTTTCCGGGGACAGCCGCTCTACAATCTGAGCTAACCAGGCGGCTAGCCGATGGCAGGGCGAAGTCGAATTTGTTGATAACTCAAAGAAAAGGAAAGAGTTTGACGTAATAGTTCTGCGGAAACCCGTAAGGTGGAGAGAAGTAATTAATAAAAGGAAAATCAGACATCCACCTGTTCGTAGCGATTACTACAAAGGAAACCCATATGGGTTACTCGAAAGAAAAGCTTCGTAGTTGAAGAAAAATTCGTCCTGGTCTGGGACTCGAACCTGGGACCACCGCCTTTTCGGGGGCAGCTGCTCTACCATTTGAGCTAACCAGGCGGCTAGCAGATGGCAGGGTGAAGTCGAAGTGGTCCCGGGTTCGAGTCCCGGACCAGGACGAATTTTTTTTCAACTGCGAAGCTTTTCTTTCGAGGAACCCGTATGGGTTTCCTTTGTAGTAATCGCTATGAACAAGTGGATGTCTGTTTTCCGTTTATTCATTACTTCTCTCCACCTTGCGGGTTTCCACACAACTATTACGTCAACATTAACTTGTATTTCGAAAAATTAAAACTCTCTTACCAAGATGATTGACACCAAGCTGCATTTCAAAGCCGTCCTTTGTCAGCAGCTTAGGGCACCTCATGACACCAGCGTTGTTCACGAGGATATCTACCTGCTTCACACCTGAGGAAGAGAATGAACATTCAAGACGAGGATAATACTTGGAAACCTTGAACACCCCAATATACCTTGGTTCGTTCAGGCATATAGCACTGGTCGATCGTAACAGCGAATGATTCATTAATGCTGTTTTGATGTTTAATATGCATGCGTTGCCCGTTTCAAGTAAAATAGCTAGCGCAGCAAATTTGCGAGCTAGGTGTCGAAGCCCTCAGACAAGGAGCTTAAAAAAAGAACGGAAACTTGTCATTGGAATTGTGGCGGGACAACTGGCAAAATAAACTCACTGTCATTAATCCTGGCCGCAAAGTTTCGTATCGACTCTAGAGAAGCGAGGTCCAGCTCTTCGCAGACAACGCGTTTGTTCTGTGTCTGTGTGAGGATCTCCCTTCTGACGCGCCGACATTTGGTGAGATCGCGACAAGCCATGATGACGCTGGCACCTGGAAGAAAGCCAAATGCATCAGCACGACGGCCAGCAGTAAATTTATGAGCAAGATTAACGCTGCCTACTACGCTTGCCTCTAGTGGCGAATTCTTTAGCAGCTGCTCTGCCCAGGCCAGTATTGGCACCAGTAATTACGACAACCTTATCGTCTAGTCTCTTGTCGTTATCGTAGCGGCACCCACCGACGTATTCCCTGAAAGAAAAAAAAAGGAGGGGTGGAGGGCTTCGTCTGCTGTCGACACACGTCCATATTCGCGATGCTGGCTTACTTGAACAGTATTATCGCTCCGGCTCCAGCACCAAGTGAGCTTAGTATAATCGCTGGCTTAGACTTCAGCAATGAAAGCATTATTGATTGCTGCTATAAACGTATTTCACAAGTGAACGAGTAACACAATTTCTTCCGCTCCCGTAGCAGAAATCGATGCGCCGTGCGTCTGTTTATAATTAATTCACACTAGCCGCACTGTAGCATATAAAATTACAATAAAACAATAATAAGAAGTTTAGTAAGCTTTCCTTAATAATAAATATATTTGAAAATTTTTTTGTAGCTTTAGCTAGTTCTTCAAGATAATATAACCCTCTAGACTATGCATACAAAACAAATGAAGTCAATTCAGTCAATAAGTCAACTGCATGTGTTTCGATAGTTTCGAAAGCCTTCAGTGCACGCGAAACAAGCAGCAGGTGTTTTGCACCACTTTACACCTTCTGTGCTGCATGACGCACTTGCCTTGCAGGGCGAAAGCCTGATAATTCTATATAAGTCTGATCTAGCGTTGTCGCTGAAAAGAAATGAACACGACGGTAGACCCGCGCTGACGCAATGCCGTAGTCTCGCAAGACGCTTATTGATCCAGCTGTGAAAGGCACCGAGCGACAGTCATGGCAGGACTGTCGGTCACTCTCACAAAGGATAGGACGTTTCCAGTCAACTTCACCTGCCAGCGATGTTGTCAGCCGCTGCGACTCGATGCGTCCTTCTCGTCCATCGACGAGCAGACCCTGACTGAGTTGTCGGAGCCGATGCTGAGCCAGTCAGACCCCATCGAGCTGTGTGGTCCGTCTCCCGTGGTCCACTATCGCGTGCCGGGCGAAGGCGTCTCGCGTCGCACAGTCGAACCGCTGCGCTTCGTCGAGAGCGGCAATGGCTTCATGCTGGTCGGCGAGAGTTCGGTGCCGGCCGTAGACACGACCATCAGCCACAGGCTGGACGTTGAGACGCGTCTGTTTGAGCTTATGACGAACCAGTCGGCCGTCGACTACCCCATCTGCGAAGAATGCACGGACAACCTGTTGGACCAGATGGAGCGGCAGCTGGACCTGGCCGAAGACGAGTGCAAAGACTACAAGAAGTACCTCGACCAGCTGACCAACGGCGACGAAGAAGACGTCAACTCGGAGGAGCTGGACGCAGAGTACCGCAAGCTTGAGCAGGAGGAACGCGAACTTTTGGCGGCCGTGGAAAAAATCGAGAAGGAACGGAGTAACGTTGAGAGCGAGCGCAAACACGTCGCCGATATGTTGGAGCGGCTGCGTAGCGACGAGGACCGCTACTGGCGCGAGTACTCGGACTTGAACCGGCAGCTGATGCAGTGCTCCGACGACCACGCCAGCGTCGAGCGCCAGCTCAAGTACTCGGAGAACAAGCTCAGTCAGCTGCACAAGACGAACGTGTTCAACGCAACGTTCCACATCTGGCACAACGGCCACTTCGGCACCATCAACAACTTCCGGCTCGGCCGGCTGCCCAACGTACCCGTCGAGTGGTCGGAGATCAACATGGCCTGGGGTCAGACCGTCCTTCTGCTGTACTCGCTTGCGGAAAAGATGGAGATGACATTCCTGAGGTACCGGCTGGTCCCATTCGGAAACCACTCGTACCTGATGTGCCTCGAGGACCCGGCCCGAGAACTGCCCCTGTACTTCGCCGGTGGCTTCAAGTTCCTGTGGGACACCAAGTTCGATCACGCCATGGTGGCGTTCCTCGACTGCTTGCAGCAATTCAAAGAGCAGGTCAGCAGGGCTTGTTCGGTCACTGCTGAGTGCTTGTTGACAGCTGTCGCTATTGCTCGCCAGAAAGTTTCTAATCACCAAGGAGTGACATTCCTTGTAAAACTCTGGCGGAAAGTGCCTGCACCGATTGTGTGAAACTTGAGGCCACACTACTGCAATGATCTGAATTTATTTGCTGGCAATGGCCATGTGTAGGCATGTTCAACTCTAGCCAGAAGTGTTGACAGCATCTACAGCACAAATAGGCTAACACAATTGCGTCCTCACAAATGACGGTATAGCACTAAGTGAGGATGGGAAGGGAATGATCACACCATTCACATGCCTGGCAATTATGTTGAGCAAGGCGGTGTCATATGAGTGGCCAAGTAACCACTGAAAAGTGAGAACATGCGAAATAGCCGAGAAAACACGGCTGTGAAGCATTAATGAATCTTAAATGAATCTGTTAGATGCTTCGAGAATGTGGCCTCCAGCAGCATAACAGTACCGTGACCTCATTCCTGAGGTTCACAAAATCAGAATCAACATTGCTCATGCAGTCTTTCACAAGTTTCATGTGGGGATTTCACTGCAAGACTTAGCATGGGCATTTATGCTATCTGCATGATAATGGAAAATCACTTGAATATTATTTATGAGGTATGACATGAAATTTACTGCCCTTAGGAACAGCATTTTTTAGGAGAGAGATCTATATGTCAGCTTGGTAGCATTGTAGTGAACAAAATTACTTTGTCCATCTCCCAATCATCTAAGTAATGTAGTTTGTGGCATTAGAGGCAAATGTATGGAAAGCACGAATGCTGCCATATGTTTTGCAACACCATGCCTTTAGCTTAACTTTACATGCCGTAAATAATGAATTTGAATGGGATTACTGAAATTCTTCATAGTTCTGGTAAATGAGGCAGTCTCATCAGTAATCCATGTTTTTTTGTACAGCAGAGACTTCATACAGACACGGGAAAGCAACACACTGCATAATTTGTGTGCTGTATGTTCCTTTTCCATATCTGTATGCTATCTGCATGCGCAAGAACTCCATACTTAAGTAATAAAACTAATACATTGAACTTCCATTTACACAAGACGAACCTGTCTGTTCACGAAACCTCAAACGAGCTGCTAAGGACAGCATGTTGGGATCGTGCATGTGCTGCTGTTCTGACCTGAACACATCTGCTATGCAATGGTGCAGGTGAGCAAGATGGACTCAAACTTCTGCCTTCCCTACCGAATAGACAAGGGCAAGATTGAGGACAGCAGCACTGGCCAGTCGTGCTCCATCAAGATCCAGTTTAACTCCGAAGAGCAGTGGACCAAGGCTCTCAAGTTCATGCTCACCAATCTCAAGTGGGGACTGGCCTGGGTCTCCGCCCACTTTGCTGCTCGCGAGGCAGCCAGCTGATCGTTTGACTTGCAATGCATAAACACCTGTGTGTACAGCCTTTGTATATACAGCTGATGTGATATAAAACTGTAGTTCACTGTGTAGGTGTTTTTTGTGGCCGTTTTTTTTTTTTTAAATGTGCTGCTAAGCTCAAGGTCACGGGTTGGCTCCTGGCCATAGCCACATTTCAAAGAGGTGAAACGCAAAAACGTGTACTTATTTTTAGGTGCACATTTGATTCAGGCGGTCAAAATTAATCCAAAGTCCCCCACTAATGCATACTTCGTAACCAAATCATGGTTTTAGTACGAGACCCCTCCGCCCCCCTATTTTTTTTAATACTTTTCTGCGTTGTACACTGGCAGCAGCTGCATGTCATGTTTGTACATGCATGTGTCCCACTTTTCATGTTACAACACTGTAATGAAGAAAGCTTGCATGTGAACCAAAAGGTTTGACATGCTTTATAAACGAAAATTTTGGAATAGCGCATTATAAGATGGGAGCAAATAAAACACACGCATTGTGCTTCCAACTTTTCGTTCCTGGAAAAAAAAGAAAGCTTTTTGTTACAATGCAATGAGGTTCTTTTATTGTCACATGCCTTTCTGTAAAAGGGAATGCCTCTCAAGGTAACATCTTCTGGTGAGCAGCATATTCTCACCACACCTCCAGGTAATGCCTTTATTTTTTTATTTCTTGTGGTTCATTTATTTCTTCTAATAAAAGAGTTCCAAACCCTACAAGGCAGATTTACCGCAACATAAAATTTAATGTAATACAAAATGACGGTGCGACCCATCCTCATTGCAATTGTGAGGTGCAGCATTGAATCTTGCATACTGAACGTCTGCAAATGCCTGTGCTGCGTGCCTGACGGGGCTCGCGACAATGCCATTCAAGACAAGCTTTGACGTAGGCTTTTTGTCTGTGTGCCTAGACATCCATGTGATACTCGAGAAATCTGATTTGAATGATAGGATTTAAATGCCACAAAGATGTCAGTGGAGAGATTACAAAAGAATTGAGCCTCGGTATTCAGATGCCTTGAGAAGCCAAACGTGCTAGCTGACACTACATGGCGCCCAATATTAACTACAAGGATGGAGTGCACCGCCATCGTGTATGAAAACGTGCAGTGCAGGAGAGTTGCCATATAGGTATCGCAACTAGACTGTGACGGTCCACAGCCACACGTTTTTGACGTTTACTACCTATAGGCATCTTGCTGCGAGTGCTACCTGCTGGTAGTAAATTTAGTGCACAGGAATTAAGAGTGAAAGGCAGCATCCCAAGGCTGCAAGTCAAAGATGTGCCGCAGTTGGCAGATCCACAAGTTCCCCCCAATTATTTGGAAGCCCGTGCAAGATATGTGCCGAGGAACTGCTCATTTACAATGTTCCTGGTTTTAACAATGTACACACTTTTGTTCCACATCTTGGCACATTACTTTGTCTTTATCTAGAGTCCAGAGTGAATCATAAGTATGCGTTACCTGCAGCAACACCAGACTCCCCCCACCCCCAAAAAGTTCAGCATTTGCACGAATGGCACACTGACGCCACCTTTCTTTGATAGCAAAATCAAGCCTTTCTATGGTATACTATGCACTGATAGACAAGACAGCGCATACTGAGCATGGAGGACAACACACACAGTTGACCTTGCTTATCCCTTTCAGTCACGGTGTCTCCATATGGAGGCTCAACTTTTGAATAAACTGACAAGTGATGACAAGATAAAAATCAACATATTGCGAAACTTAAATATAAGCCTCTGCTAATGAAATGCAATGCCATAATTCACTTTGGTACAGAGAGTAAAATATTATAGGACGTACACTACCAGGTTTGATGAGAAATTTGATGTTTTGCTTTGTGTCACTGCTGCTTATTAGTGTTTTTCCTGCATTAGAACGCCCTCAACTCAATAACCAATTCACTTACTTGTAAAATATTTCAGTTCTTTTAATGAAATAGCAGATCTATAAGAGGTCAATATCCAAAATTAGGAATGTATAACGACTGGCCTAGGGGGTCAAATATTCAAGCTACCGGCTAAAGGTTTCTTTTCTGCAAAATTTCTACGTGTTTACAAAAAACTATATAAATTTGGAGGCCTTAAGAACACCCGTTATTCGTGAATGGTGAGGTTATTGTTGCTATTTGGACTTGTCGGTGTGCCATCATGGAAAAAAGTCACAGCATCATCCAAAAGGCGAACCATCAATTGCGATAGCAAATTAGTAGACATCTATACGATGTACGGATAGTAGTTTCATCGGCCGTAAAGACATTTGTAAACATTCGCTTACTAACTAGATTAACAAGCATGGCGTCATGCGCACACAAGCAAACATGAACACATATCACTCGATGACCGCACACACTTGCTGCCACACCATTTCAGTGAGGAAGCGTGACAGCAGCAAGCGAATTGACAGTCGTGCTGGCTCTCTATTCAATGCTAAGAGGCCAGAACAAAGTGCACACGAAGCTATCAGCACTCGGCCCACTCTGTCCCCATCAGAGACCGCTTTCAAGATAGGGCCGGCGCGGCCGTGCCGCACGCAGCCGCCGCAGGAGTGCCCCACCTCCATGTCTTGCGCACGGTAGAAACTGCACGCTTCGCCCCCCACTTTCCTCTCTTGCGCGCACGAGATAGAGCCATTCTCCCGCACGCTTTCACTCGCACATACAGCTTATGACGCGCCGCGACGACGTTATCACAATTGGTCTTTCTATGTAACATCACAGTGACGCCGACGGCAGAAATTCACAAGTGTATCGCAATAAAATATAGTGCATAGAAGGCACAGAAAAAAAACAAGACAGCACCGTGCTTGTCACATTTCACTTATCTATATCTGTTACACGCTACATTTTCCGATCTGATAGTTTTGTGTGTGGACCACACAAAGGAGGGCAGTAAAATCAATTAAGCAAGACTGTCAGCCAGCAATAATACTTAAAAAACTGGAAAACCCGGATGCCCGAGACCCTGTCAGCTCTTCCGTTGTGGCACCCCCTTTTCTCTTTTCAAAAGGGCTTCAACTTCAGCAGACAGAGAACACAACACTGTACAAAATGGGACGTATACAAACTAAAATAACTGAATTACTGAAATTCATAATTGCAGGTTTCAACGTCACGTAACTGGGGGGCTCCAGATAAATTTTGACCGCTTGAAGTTTTTTAAAGGTGCATAAATGCACGGTGCACAAGTACTTGTTCTTTCATTTACAGCCAGGTATCAAATTCGAGACCTTGTGCTCAGCAGCAGCCACTGATGCTGACCCCAACTGACACTTTCTCTCACTTAGTGTGAACAGCAATTACAAGCCCCCGACCCACATCTATTTGAGCTTCTGCACCATCTTCTGCCCGACATTTTTTTTCTTCCAGAGAATGCATCCACTTTCGTGCTGCTGCTCTTCCGGCATCTGCCTTTCCAGCCTGTCAGGGGACACAAAAGCCCCAGCAGCAGCTGTTTAACCTTTGATGGCATGGCGAGGGCTCTCATTTTTTTTTTTTTTTTGTGCGATTAGCATTCTTGGGGAACTGTATTCACTTTGTTGTATGTATGTACACGGTACAACCATACCTAACCTATTTCGGCTGCTCCTTAATGAGAAGTATTGTTCCAAATTTCTGCAGTGCTGAGCGGAATCTAACACGTCATACATGTTCTTCAAGCAGAGCAGCCCGATGCTGTAGCACTGTGCCAGAAATGTGCGTGGCTGGCCAGGGAACAACTCTCAGCGTTCATATGCACCGGCGCGCCACGCATCTCAGAGGCCACGCTTAGACTTCGCAGCGGCACCACTAGATGGCGCAGCGCGAGGTGCCAGGCTGCAGTACAAGCCCCATACATGACGCGTTTCGATGGTGTCACATTGCTTTAGTAGTTATCGCACTAACAGCAACGGTAGTCACAAGGTGGGTTCTGCCAGAATTTTTATGGGGGTATACTGCACCGACAGTGAAAGCCGACAAAGCTTTGTTTTGTACTTATCTCTGGCCTCACACTTGTGTCTAAAGTCCTCCAATTCCTACTGTTCATCATTCTACCCAACCCAAGAAATCTTTTCAGCTCATTTCGTAGCCTATATCGGTTGATTGTAGCAGAGGCAGACATATAGGTTCAAGTGCTTGTACGATTCGCTACACCACTGTGCAATTTTGCACGTACTGAGAATTATTTGGAATGCTTGTGAACAGAATGAATACTCCGCTCATAATTGCTATAGACCTTTTTCATCCGCGGTGTGGCAGCAGTGCGTGCATGACCCCACAGAACTTCCGGTCAGTCATTTTCGAAAGTCCAGCCAGCCAAGAAAAAAGTATTTTGCCGCATAGTATAATGTAGGCACATATTCTTGATGTTTTCAGATATAAAAAACGTGCGCCGTAAGTCGAGCTCATGTATACGCATATTTTGTTGCATTTAACACTGCAATTCACTTGTCAAACACTTCTACACTGCAACACAACTGGTGCCAGATGCAAGGTCCTATAAATTTTTAGGCTATTGTAACTTGCGTTTCTCCGGACTGTTTAACCGGAAGTCTTCTGGGAACTATGGTTGTAAGCATGAAAAGGGTCTATTAATAGTGTATGTGTACCAGAGGCAACCCTCCATTTGCAGTTTCCAAATGTGAACCAACTAGCTCCACAAGCACATTCTTTTTAAACAATGCAGTTCTGTTCTGCAATGCCAAGAATACACAAGGAGTACTGCATTCCTTCTACTTTTCATGGCTTTTCCAATGCCAAGTCAGTGCTTGCACTTGTTTTCTTTGTCCTCGTCTTTGTGTCTGACAACTTCCAGTCCCGTGCCAAGTGCAAATTGGAAGATGCAATACTATGCCAATACTATAACACCCTCAAACTATGTTAACACATTTCACTATAGCGTTCCGACTTTTGCATCCCTACTGTCCAACCACGCAAATGAATCTGAAAAGCAAATCTAGTATCGTATAAACGCTTCACAGAATGTTGCTGAACTGCACGCAACTGTGTGCTGAATTAATTACATGTACGGTTTAGTGTTTTCGGTTACATTTCTACAATCAGGATATTTTTTCGTCAGGGGAATACATTTTTCTGACATTTTCAGCATTGTGTTTTACAGAGCAGAATTTACAGAAATTCTGGGTAGCAGCCATCTTTTACAGGAGACTGCAGTAACACCGTAATACATAACAACTGAGAACGCTCGACCTGTTCTTATCACATGCTCGCTAGCCATGTCTTTGTAGCCACTTGCCTAGTTATCAAACTGGTAGACCAGCACAGGCTGTGCCGACAACTAGCGACATGGGTGGAGATCAGGGGAGGTATTCTGTAGGAGTCTACTTAGTAGACTGTCCATTTCAGCCGCTGCTGATTGGCTGTGGCCGCTCGTCTCCTCGCTCGTACAGCTGCATCCAATCAGCAGCGGCTGAAATGGACAGTCCACTAGATGGACTCTTAGGGAATACCGCCCTAGGTGCACTTGCAGGTATTTGAGAGCAAATTATTCTGGTCTATACAAGAGTTTTTGTTCCAGGGACACCATCATTACTTATAGCCACGTCAGCATGCCGTGGCCTACTTTGTTTACTCTAATGCAATATGACTGTAGTGGCAAATAATGCAAAGCCGAGCTGAAGTGGTGCCATGACAATGTACACACAAACTGGCACATGCAACATGGCAAACATTCCCAAAATGTTATAAACATTGCTAAGTGATGCGATAACTACAAAACGAAGTTGGGCAAGCTGGTGCAAACTATGTCTATGAAACAGCGCAACTAGAGACAAGGATGGAAAGAAATGGGAACAAGACAACCAATTCACAAGGCAACTACAATCATATGTTTATGTTGCACCAGACGTCTACTAAATGGGAAAGAAAATGCTACAGCCCATATTCATGCCGTCACAAATGCCATGACTAGTGGCAAACATTTGTAGCTACTGCATTCCTCTTTTGAGCACCAAGTTGTAGCAAGCACAAACAAGCTTTTTACTCTTTGCCAATATAATGGGACCGATTTCGCAGAAACATTTGGATGTGCAAAAACAGCATGTTAAGTACTGTGAACTAAATTGGCAAAATCGCAAGCGTAATGTGCTTGATGTAGAAAAGGTAAGACAGTGGACCAGTTTTCTTTCCCAACTGTTTATTAACCTCTGTTTTGAAAGGAGAAAGACATGCCTCTTAACAACCTCACGCTTCCAAGTGGCCGCTACACATAGCAGGCCGCATCAGTTGGGCGCAAACACCACTGCAGTGAAGACAGTAACTGGTGAAAGGCACTGCTGTGCCGTGCTTCCTTCGTTGAATGCTGCCCCCCCCCCCCCCCACAAACAAAATTGATGGGCATCCACTGCATCTAGGCTCCTAATGCTGGGCACGGCAAGACTTGGCCACAGCTCACAAAAACCACTACATCGCAAATGAGCCTCGAAACGTCTATGGCCACGCAACGCTGCAGGCCCTAGCGAAAATGAACACAGACTTGGGATTTCTCCCCATGAAGCAACATTGCAGACTGTTGTGACTCATCTAATTTGCCATCCCTCCCAGCACCCTCCCGGCCTTTTCAAAACAGACACGGCAAAGGTGTTTATAGGTAGTAGTTATTTGAATTACTAGAACTGTACACCAACAGCAGTATTGGTACCATTCCGAACAAGAGCAAGATATTTTACAGGTGGCTTACACTCCTGGTACGAACATCTTCAAAAAGAAAGAACAAACGAAAAGTTAGTCTGACGGCAAACTACATGTGCATACAATAAAAATTCACTACGAAGGCCAATTCATTGCTCCGAAATTATGCAAAACTAGCGCCACATCTAATTACCATATTTAGTCTTTTTTACGTCCCCAGCTTGACACATTGTGGTTAGATGAATAGGGAGCTCATTCTAAACATTTCACCACTGCAGAGTTCTACCATTGTCTCCGCAGAGCAAAGCCGAAGGAGGCGACGTGGCAGAATCCATCGGCACTGAATTGTTCAAAGCAAGATGACCTGGGCAAAGAATGGCTGCAGAAGCAAGGCTTGCCAGAAAGCTCCTTGGAACTCGCTTCACCACCCAACATGCCACTACTTCCGAGTGAGAGGTGCAGTTTTTCAAGCATATGCTATGTAAAACACAAGCCTTGCAGATTGTAAAACACCTGGCAAAAAGTGCACAAGCTTGCAGATGGTTCAATCCAAAGACTACAGCCTTGCTTCGTGTATTCGTCGGTAAGTTGCGCCAATTCGAGGCCGCCTCTCCACGATGACCATGCTGCTTCTAGCACAGATGCACACATACCACAGCCACCATACGCAGAGATGTCACTGTGACCCACAACGACGCAGGCCTATCACACAACACGCACGGCTGCTAAGGTGGTAGGCTAGGTGTGTGGACGATGTGGGAACATGTTGGGCGACATGGTGTATGCAAACAAAGGCATCCTAACGAAGACATAATCTCCTACACGAAAAATGTCCTGGAAACGGCAAACATTAGACGGTCTGTACAGACTGGTTTGCATACTATGAAACAGCTGAAATGACTCATCAAAACGCAATTGTGAAAAATGATTTTGCCCCCACGACTTCTATTACTTTCTTCCCCAACAAAAACCTACAGGCAAACACCATGCCTTGCCATCAAGAGAAACTGCACTGTAAAGAAGAGACAACCAGTGGACATGATAATACAGAGGGAACAAGCAACAAAAAAGCCATGAAGCTTGCGTTACAAACAAACATTGAAAAGCTTTACTAGCCATCTAACTAGCCAGCAAAATGTTGACAGCTCCTGGATTGTCAACAGCAAAGCAACCGTTAGAAATAGCGAAAACGATATCAATAAGCGCAGATGGTCGGAACACACAATCAAGCCCCCTCCATTTTCAAACAGGTCTGATTAACTTGCCCAACTGCGTCAGCTAAAGCACGCGGGCAAATAGTTTGTCGGCAAGAAAAGTTGTCCAGATGAGCTTGTGGGGACCAGTGAGTCAAAAGTGCATCGCATAGCTGGCACCCCAAGTTTGTCATGCACTGGACAGTGGTGCTGCAGGTTCAGAGCAGCTTTTTCTTATGAAGAGTGTTTGCAAAACAACTTGCAAGGCCAAGTTCATCAAGCCCATAATGAATAACACACTCTGCAATATGGGCGTTACGTTCAAGCTCCTACCCTGTTTGCAAGAAGTTTTCAAGAACTTTCCTGCTCTGCAGGCCAAACTTCACTGTTCGCATAAATCAGGCAAAATGAAAAGGGGCAGGCACTGCACGGGGGAGAAAAAAAGAAATGAGATGCAACAGCATGATGACAAAGTAAAAATAAAACGCAAATGTGAGATGAGCTTCTTGCACAAGAAACCACTGTTCAATGAGAGAGGGTATACACATCGAGGAAGAAACCTACAGCTGGACCAAGCCAAGACAATTGAGAGAAAGAAATGAACCAAGGGTGTCCGCGGGCACTGCATGGCCCAGAGGCCGACGCTTGACCGAGCTGGCAGCGGGAAAAGCGCAGAGGCGGTAGCGGCAACAACGTGGAAACAGAGGAGATGTAAGGAAGAGGCGGGCATGTAGCTCTTGTTTTCGGTGGTGGTGGTGGGTAGACGTCTTGTTGTTTGTTGAATTTTCTGTCCTCCCTCCGGTGTTTTTTCCCCCCTCACTGTGGTGTTCATTTCTTCTTGACTGGCCCCCGAGGAGGCGTCACAGGCCGCCCGGAGTTGAGACCACCGTACTGGTACTTCGCCTTCTTTTCGGAGGGCTTCAGGATCTGCACAGCAAAAATAGAAAAGGGTATGAGGAATGAACATTCCAGGTTGAATTCTACACAGAAAGTGAACATTCCTGAAAAAGGTAGGCCACCCACAGTGTAAAAAATTCCACGGTGCTTTCACATCAAAAAGGCTGCCATGAAATTTCTTTGCAGCAATAGCTCTTACAAGACCTTGTGCTGCTGAACATCAATTGACGTACAGCCACTACAGATCCAATTGATATCAACCAATGGGCAAAAAAAAAGAAAGCAATGCTGACCTACATCAAAATTCAATTGCAATCTAGCCATGTACACCCGATAGTTCAAACATCCTGCAAAATAACCATGGGACAGTAAAACCATGCTATAGTGAAACCTGCTCATGGCCACTAGTCTGCCGGACACCTGCCTGCCTACATTGCAAGCAGACACTCTGAAGCAACAACTAAGGCTACGTGTTTATGCTTGTAACCAGCACTGTGCGATGCTAGTCAGCCCACTCACAAAATGCTAATGAGCCAAGTGATTGTGAAGAACATACAGGCGGGAGACAGCTACGGGCCCTTAGACTGCACCTGTGACTGCACGTGGCCGCTACCACCATTGATTTATCAATTAGTGAAAGAGTTTAACACGTTCGGTTTCATTATGATGACTTCTCAAATTTACATTAACTACAAGTTGAAGTCCATCGGTTTAATGTCCCCAAGCAACACAAGGGCGAAGGCCGCACTTATATCGGCGATTGACGAAGAGGTTGTGTTACCACGAGTGGCGTCCAATGTTCACACCAGTGAGCACAACCCTTGCCGCAACAAAATGTTATGTGCATGGTGCCGTTTGCATCTGTTTGTACTGCCACGGAACGTAAAATAAATGAAGGCATATTCCAGTCAAAGCCAACGATAAAAGCGTAAGAAAACAAAATTCACATCACAATGAAATATTTTCGTATCCCCAGTGAATGGCAATAAGAGTCAATGCATTTCATATCTCTTGAGAACAAAATGCAACTGCAAAACAACAAAGACATCTGTTGGAACACAAGATCCCATATCTACAGGTGTTACGTGAATAGAGTAAATGTGATTGAATTCATTTTCTCTTCGCTTAAACTGCATAAAATGCCGTTGCAGCACGCTTCTGAAACGACTGCTATTTTTGTTTACAAATACAGCAAAGTGCCGGAAACATGTCACGGTCACTATCTTTGTTAAGTGCTCGTTTGAAATGGTGCATTCCTTTACTGGCACGTGACAATGGTATTTTTGCATACCTAGCGCAGTGCATAATCTGTGGCACATCTACAGCAAGTCATTTTCATAGTAGATGAAAACAGTGAGGGGGTTCACCAGCCCTGCAACCAACCTGGAAACTGCACATCAGCGTCTCGTCAACAGACATCATGCCGCCCGCGTTGTCGAATTCACCACAGTAGTTCGGCGCCGAGAAAAGGGTCACCAGCTGGCGCTTGGCAAAGAACTCGTACCCATCCTCAACGACCTGCGCAAAACACACAACAATAGAGTTCGCCAGGAGAGACTCGGCGACTAAGAGTGTTCAGTTCGCCAGTGATATCAATCCCCTAAGGCGCAAAATACTTGTGTTTCTTGTTGCTGTATGAAAACAAAATCAAGCACACCTAGACTCTTCCACAATATTAAGCATACTTTTTGTCATTTGAAGACAGCACTTCAAAAAATAATGGGCTCATACAATGTAACAATTACTCATTTCCGACACCTTCCTGTTCAAGGATCCAGGAAAAAGCAAAATAAGTGTAAATAAGAGTCAATACAGTTATTCGATACCAATGCGAATGCAAAATGAAAAATTTTCTAATTTTAATTTAGAACAGAAGTATTCGCAACGCACAACTGATCTCTACAAAACGAATTATTTGCTTTCACAGCTTGCACTTTACACAAGTTTGCACACAGATATTTACACTTTGCTGGGTATCATTCTTTATGTACCACTGCCAAAGTCACTTTCTCTCTGCTCTTGAAGTGGTCTCTCCACTCACCTGGTGAGCTCTGCATATTAAGTCCAGGTCGTGCCTGTTGAGGAACTTGGAGACTACGTCTGCTCCAAAGGTGAACGAGACGCCACGGTCATTCTCACCCCAGCCCTGGACGTCTTTGTCAGGATCTGACCAGAGTAGGTCGCACAGGAGGCCTGCGTTCCAAGCCATGGGGGGGTGTTAGCAAGCAGTCACTGGCCAGCCAATGCAAGCGCACTGCCGTGCGACAAGCAATTTACCTGCACGGCTATAAGGAAGTCGCAGTACAAGAATAGCATACCCTTGTGACGTGCGCACTAGCAATCATAACCACTGAGTACCCACTGAGTTTTAAGACCCCTGTGCAAGGAATTATTGGTTGATTCGTTGCTGCATGCACTTCCACTTATGCGCAACCAAGTACGCCTGTATTTCTACCAGTTTTGTGCTGTTGCTGTATGCCCATGCAAGAACTGCAAACTCATGTGAAGGTTCCAGAGCACACGGCACGTCATCATCCAAGTTAGTCGCTGTTTGACGGTGGGAGAGCTTGCTCAATTATTTCGTCTTTGTTCAGTTCGCCACACGACAATACTGTGCTGTTGACGTCTCAAAAGTCTTTAAATGTAATGGCAGCCGAAATTGGCACACCACAGCCTAGCAGGTAATCAATGATGTCCGCGTTCGAGCTCGTTGCGGTAGGCGGCACTTGAGGCTCTTCAGTTGCGTAGTCGAGCTCATTCTGACTGCGAGGGCACACGCGTTGGTGCCATTTGACGTGGCCTGTCTACAAGTTCACAAGAAAAGACTTCTTGGAGCCAGCACAGCGCTGTCTGGAATGCAAACTAAACAAACGTGCACAGAATGGCCATATGCTGTCCGGAAGGCAAACTCATCAAACAGAACGGTGAGCGCAGGCAATGCGTGGGATTGCCGGAATAGCCGGAAGACGATGTGATGGTTGCAATGTTGATGCGACCTATAATTCAGGCAAAGTCTTCAAGATCAGTATTTGCAGTTGAATCTCTGAGGCGTAGGGCTCCCATCAAGGCAAGGCCTCAGAGATTACCATTTAACATGTAAACTGAAGCCATATTTGATGTCTTATCAAGGTTGCCAGAGGAGATAATGGTGGCAGAGTCAGCGTACGCTACAGCCATGGATGAAGTCTGGATAATTGAATGTAGACTGGCGGCTGTTCGAAATATCAGTCTTTACACAATAACCTTTTAAAGGTTTTTGCCGTACAGGTACGGTTTCGACCCTCCGTTTGAAATTTCACGCCATAATGATGCGTGCTCACTGGGATGTGCTGCCACCTCTTAGAACTTACAAGCATTTGAAATTTGTGCTACCTTCTTGCGGAGATAAACAGAACTGATTTCTAGCTTCAGCGCGTCGCGCAGACTGCAGCAACCCCCCTTTAGCGGTTTCACCACGTGATCGCAACGGAGGCCTGCGAAATGTGATCTTTCTCTTTGTCGGCACTCTCTTGAAGGGGTTGTGGAAGTTGATTTCTATCTTGATTGGCGCTGCTCTTAGCTTGTTGATCATCGCCGCTCATGAGGTATTCTCGCTCTCAGCGGCAACGCACTTTCGCAGTTTCGGTTCCACTGCGTGATCGCAACGGAGGCATGAGAAACGTGATTTTTCTCTTTGTCGGCACTCTCTTGCAGGAGTGGCAGAAATTGATTTCTATATTGATTGGCGCTGCTCTTAGCTTGTTTATCACCGCCGCTCACAAGGTATTCTTGCTCTCTGCGGCAACACGCTTTTGCAAGAGGGTGCCTCAGACCTCTGCGCAAGACAGCCACACGCAGAGAATATGTCATGTGTCTACCAACACAACTTTTCACTCCAAGAGGAGAACAGATGTGTTTTAGGTGTGCAGATTGCGATTAGGCACTGTGCGTAGACCCGTGTTTCAAGGAGTACCACACTATGAAATACTATTGAACATTTTGCAGTTCTGAGTGATGTCGACACCAAAATACGGTTCCTAATTTTTCTTTTTTTACTATTTATTCCCTACTTTATACGTTCTGTAGATTTAGATCCACAACAAAGTAATTTGACCCCACGGGAAGGTTTTTTTTCAAAATTCGACCCTCATAGGGTTAAGTCTATGTGGTGCCACGAAGCTGTCCGAATTACTGAGCATGCCCGGATTATCGGTGTCAGATTTATCGGTCGGCGACTGTATTTTGTTGAAAGCGTCGCCTTGCCGATTTCTTTCGTTGTCAGCCTCGCTCGTAAACTAAAATGTATTAATTTGGGCCACAAACAATGTCTCGACAAGCACCAAATCACGCCTGCGCTCGAGGTGCAGACAAATGTTTTCAATAAATTTCTCGGCACACAAGAGTGCCCACGTGACAAGGGTATCGAGTGAAATTTAATGGCATGCACACAACCGACAGCCTTCCCAACAGAGGTTTGGGAAGCGGTCAACCCCAGCTTGAGCTGCCAAACATGCCTGCCAATGCTGCAGTCACGGAGATGTTCCACGACTGTGTGCACACTTGCTTCCTAGGATTCTAGAACCTTACAGTCGCCGCTGCTTTCTCATGCACGTGTTGCCCGACCGGTCAAATGCCGGTCACGTGTTGCCTGACCGGTGTGACACGACTGCTTTTGTTATGCAGCACCCAGACCACCACTCAAGCAAGAAGGAGGCTCGAAGCAGATCCATTTTGCAAGAGACCACTGCAAATAGTACACAGCTGGACGTGGGAAAGCGACATAACAGCAGTAAGAGCTGGAAAAAGGATTTCAGATCCGATGTGTTATGTCTGAAACAAAATTAGAGCCGCACGGCTCTAATGAAGTATGTTTTGCATAGTGTTACATTTCATGAACACCTTAAACGTCTTTTTTTTTCACCATTTTCTTTTTATTGCAGATTTAAAATCTTCATAGAGACTTATTTCAAAAAATATTTAGCGAAATTTTTTTAGTGGCCATAAAGTGAAAAAAATATTTTCTGTAGGCAAACACGCATTGCTTATTCGTGAATACAGATGGGCTTGCATAGATACTTGTAAGAATAAAAAAACACATACAGTGGAATAGATATATTCCAATTCGGCACTTGGGCAGTAGTACACGTCAAAGAAATCACCGCTCGACTGAGGGGCAGTCAGTTTTCAAGCTCAAGAAACACAGGCATGGAAGTACTGTTCATATATGGTGGAATTGTTTGTCATACCAGTGCCCCCGCCTGTGAACAGATGAAATCGCACCCTTGTAAGCACTAAAACAAGCGAGCATCAGGCCGTCTGAGAGATTAAAAACCATACAGATATTAGTTTTTGCAAGTGCGAAAAATGGAAACAGTCCACAATACGAAACCAAAACTCACCACAGTACGCCCACACATGTGCAAATCTGCAAGCAGTCGCCAACACACCGGCATAAACAAGCTGTGGACTTAAAACCAAAGAACTACAAGCAGGGAGGAAAAAAAAAAGATCCGTGCATCCCCGCAACACTTGGTGGCAGCACTTGCTGGGCAAGAGATGAAAAGGTGGCATGTTTATCAAACATACAGATGGAGCCGCAAATTACGGCATCAACCATTTGGGACTTGCTTGCAGCACCATATATTTCAGTCTTTTACCCTCAAAGGGTCAAACGTGTGGCAGAAACAATCTATAGAACACTTCCACTAAGCTGAAGTCTGGTCAGGAGCACACTGATCTAGCACTGAGGTTTGCAAGCTGCACTGCTTGCTTTGAGACATGCTGCCACATAGTGCACCTAGCCTATCCACTTTTTATTGTATACATGCCTGTGAACGTGCTACGAAACTGGCTCTCATTACTGCCATAAATCCTCAGCTAAAGCTTTCCATTAGTGACACCAACTCTAGATTCTGCATAGTACACAAGCAAACAAAAAGAAATGGGTAGGCCCACAGAGTGAGACAATGACACGTACCCGTGTCCGGAACATCTGTTGGTCGCATGATGCGCCTGATCTGTTCCATGGACTGGAGGTCAGGGGAGAGCCCTGCAGTGAGGACAACATGCAGTTTCTTAGCACATATGCAAGATATAGTCGAACCTCGACATATCGAACAGCGCGGTGATTGTGAAATAGTTCGATATAGCAAGAATTATATATATAAAATCTCATAAAAAACGCATCATAAACTTCTACAAGTCGATCAATGAACCAAGGGCACAATCGGGAATCGTTGTTCGGAGCGCGGGTTCGGTTGCGTTGCGCGGATTTGGCATAGGCCGCACCTACTTTGTCCGCGGGGAGCACACTTTTGGTTGCGCCGCATGCCATTATCCTAGGCCGCGCCGACTTTGTCAGCCTCGCGAAGTCGGCGCGGCCCAGGAAGATCGCGTGCAGCAGAAAGGAACGCTCACTCCAAACAACAATTCCCAATCGTGCCCCAACGTGGCGCAGTAAACACTCACTTGAAGCTTCACACAAGTTATTTATTTGGCTGAAAGTACTGCAGCAGTGTAACCTGCTATTTATTGACAGCCCTGTGCTTAAACACGGAGTCCTCAACATAGTTAAGTTGGGAGCTGGGCCTCAGTTAAGTCAGGAGCTGGGCAACATCAGCGCTTGCGAGATCAACCTCGGCAGAGTCTTCATTTAGCCGCTACTTTTGCTGCAATCTCCATGCCCGTCAATCGAAGCGTTTTGAAACACTGTCAATAACAAAGTTTTAAGTGGCATCTGCCAAGGCATCTGTGAGTGAGCCCAGTGAGCGTGTGCTGTTGCGCGTCTTTGTAGATGCAAACCGCCAGTCCTCGCAAGGCGCGGCAGGTGCTGAGCGCGGCACCAAGAAGGACTCAGAGCGACAAATGCAATGCGTCGTTGACGTTGTCAAACTAGCCAAGCCGCCGCTTGCGTATGCCCCGACGTTCAAATGGCCCCTTGAGCGTGATCGATGTGTGCAGCTACAGGGCGCAGCAGTCGGGAACGCCCACCCCCTGTCAACAGAGCGCACATGGTCTGGAGTGGCGGAGTTCGATATATCCATTTTACATCTGACGCCGTTCGAAATAATTAAAAATGCATCCGATTTTCCAGGTGATAAAGAAAGTGTTCGATATATCCATGTTTGATATATCCATGTTTGACTGTATTGTGTGTAAACTATTAAGTGTTTAATATAGAGACAAGAACGAGAATACATAAGGATGAACGCATAATGTAATGCAACACCAACTAGCCCATCAGTTACACTATTACGCTGTTCCTGTCAAGAAAGAAAGTTGCTATGGCAATGCCATTGCTTGAGCCTGTGCCATTACGACTGAACAATGCACTAAAAAAGAAACACACACAGACACACACCACTCCACAACCCCAGATTGGAGCATCCTTAGACACCAGGCATGACTGATTCTTCGAAGGCTGACCACATATCCCAGGTGGTCGTACTTGCCATTAAACCTTAGTACACAAGACTAAAAGGGTAGCTTGGTGTGAAAGTACTTTTCTGAACAGTTCCTAAAGCTGCACGGCTATGACTGGCATGCCTGCATAACCTAGTTGCACAGCAGCATCAACCGTGGTTCGCTCAATGTTGAAACACCCAGCACAGTTAGCTTAACACAGTACATCTAATCATAGCAATTCTGTTACTTGTGGCAAGCACACATGTAGATGTGGTTAGATTGTCTTTGTAAACGAATGCAACTACGGTAGGCCGTAAAGGGTATGCAGCATTCAGCACACCAGCAGTGCAACTGACTCACCACCATGGCAGCAGAAGATTTTCTCGTCGATGATGGCAGCAATGGGCAAGCAGTTGAAGCAGTCTGTGAACGTCTTCCAGAGCTTGATGTTGTAGCGTCGTTTGCACTCGTCGTAGAAACCATAGATGCGGTTGATGGACGCGCACTCGTGGTTGCCCCGCAGTAGAAAGAAGTTCTCGGGGTACTTGATCTTGTAGGCAAGCAGCAGGCAGATTGTCTCCAGCGACTGCTTGCCTCGGTCGACGTAGTCGCCCAGGAAAAGGTAGTTGGCCTCGGGAGGAAAGCCGCCGTACTCGAAGAGCCGCAGCAGATCCGTGTACTGGCCATGGATGTCGCCTGGACGCATACACCGGACATAGAAATTATTAACGCCATGCAAGCTTTAGAAGCACAATAATGAGAAACACTAAACAACTGCAGGTTAGTACATCGCCATATAGAAACACTGCATTTAAGATAAAGAGGGCTTGCTCCTTAGCCGAGCAACTTTCATGCTGAAAGCCCAGTGGCTCACGATATCAACTAGGCACCACGATATTTCACAATATTTTCTTGTATTTGGCTTCCTGTGCAACAAGAGAGAGAGAGAAAGAAAAGGAGAAGACAGGGAGGTTAGCCAGTGTAAGTGCCGGCTGGCTACCCTGCACTGGGAAATGGGCTGAAGGGAATAGCAGGTGATAGACTGAACAAATAAAAGAAATAAAGCGAGAAAAAACCACACTAACACGATGCTACATGTTACAACTTTCAAAGTCTGTTGCCCAATTCACAAGCCTTCAAGAACTTGAAGAGAGCACCTAAGGCCTTGAATGTTGAAACCCATCTGGACCAGTGTCCTAGAACTTTTTCGTCTGTCAAGGGACAATCATACCGTTCAACGACGGCTGCCAGGCTGAGATTGTGTCCATTTCTGATGCAATACTTATTAATGTGCCTAGCACTCTTCGGGTACTTGATGCACTTCACAGGTTCTGAGTGACTGCCTATCAGTCTGTGTTTCCATTTTCCCACCAACTTGGGTCACTGGGATTGGATAGTCGAAATCTGACGGGTAGTGCATCAGGCTGCTGTGCCGATGGCACACTGTTCACACCCACTGTCAGACAACCTTGGGTCAACGAGTATATGTTGCTCTTCAATGAACCCGATGACAACTTGGGTCACTGGTATATGCTACAAGGTATGTGCCGCTCTTCAATGAATCTCTTGACGCCAAATTCGATAACAGGGCATGTGCCACTGCATATGTGTTGCACTTCAACGAGAAGAAATGTCTTAAATTTCATCAGGTGCATGGTGGAATGAAACCCCTGCCACATGCAAGCTTTGTGCCGCCGCCACTAGATGGTGCAGCGTGTGCAGGGGAAGTGTGGGAGAGGACCCTGGATGCACGCAAGTTTCAGCGTTGGCAATACGATGTGTTGCTACACAGCTTTAGTGCTAACTGCATCAACATTGACGTGCATTGTGAGATGTGCTCTGCCATAAAACGTCGAGTGACGCTTGTTTCTTGTGCAGCACCTCCCAAGACGACCGGGGAGGAAATTCAAGATGAATCAGAAAAAGAAATATGGAAAGAAATATATAAAAAACTATAGTACAAAATTCGAGAGCTTCATTATAGATGATATCAGAGCATACGTTTAACTACAAAATGAGTTACTGAAGTGTCTGGAATAATCAGAAATCACTGAGACAACCACGGACGAAGTTCGAAATAAATCAGAATAGAAAAAAAAAAAAAGTACAGTACAAAATTTGTGGGTTTCATTATAGATATATCGTAGCATAAGTTTAGTTACAAGTTGAGTCACTGAAATGTCTGGAATAAGAATAAGACTTCACTTATTGCCACACACAAAAAAAGCACAGAATCAGAGACCCACCATATGAGCACAAGTGGCGAAATTCCTGGAAACCCGGATGTAGAAAGCTTCACACACAAGCTGGCATGATATTTAACCGGCTAATTAATGGAAAACAATTGCCTTCAAGTTCAGTTTGTGTGTTGTGTTTGCCTATAGTTAGCCTAAAGAATATGAATACCGAGGTGCAAGCGCCACTAAGACACCTAAGTCAAAGGTTAGGATCACCTACCATTTTTTTTTTTAATTTGATAAACGATTTACAAGCCTCGGCGATAAGTTGCCAAAACTAGGTTACTGCCTTAAGCTGAGCTAGCGGGAGAATTAGAAAGGAGCGTCACCACCAAGATTTTGTTTAAGAGTTTTTTCTGGTACCTAATATCCCCTCCGCATATGTGTAATCTATCAACCTAGGTCAGCTTATGCTTATTTGCTTTCTTTGGGTGTTTGACATAAAGGAATGGCGAGCCTTCGTTGTCATTATCAACTCAACTTGGCCCTGACTATACTGTGAATCACCACAACTACAACTTGTAGACATGGAAAACAACAAAAAATTATTCGGGCCTTCCTGATGTGCACCCAAGCACATACGTGTTTACGAGTCTAGTTTCGCTGCGCTCATTCTTTGCAGCATGAAACCAGTCTCCACTGCACAGTTCACAAACCATTCACTGGTTCCTCCTTAAAGCAACAACATAAAGGAGGGCACAGAAGCAGCAGACTCACCGCAAATTTTGAGCGGTGCCTCGAGCTCAAGCAGGATCGGCTGGCTGAGGAAGATCTCGCGAGACTTTAGGCAGAGGCCACGAACCTCCGCCTCCGTCAGCTGCACCGTCTTTCCTGGGCGGCATCCCCGGACTGCAGGGAAGGCAAGCCATCAGCCTCCGTTTCACCCATCCACTGGCGCGGGCCGATTTCAGTGGGCCATGCCCCTCCACAAACACTGCCGAGTTGCATTATGCCAAGTGTTCCAGAACACTCGGGAGGCTAGCACCTTCAAGCAAAGGCAGAAAACACTGCGACATGTGACACCTTGCCACACCACGTCACTTCCTGCGGAAGGCATTGCAGGCATGCTGGCCTTAGCTATGTTACATGGTGCAAATGCCCGAGATTGGAACGCCTTTTTTGTTGCTCGTTTTTTTTCCTCCTCTCACTTTTTGTCGCCTTTACAGCCCTTACATCCCCCACCCCAGTGCAGGGTAGCAAACCAGAAACTCTCCTCTGGCTAACCTCCCTGCCTTTCCTCTCGCTCTCTCTCTCATGCTGCACATGCCTCCTAGTTCATGAATTCGAGCATTCTTAGATCGCTTAAGTTTACTCTGTCAAAGTAGTCAAAGCGCACAGTTGCCAGGGCAAATTCATAGTTGTAGTGTGCTTGCCCAGATGATGCTTCCAAACTTGCAGACTCGCATATTCATTGTTGGCAGCCAAGACGGGCTAGCTCCTAAAATTCTGCCCATATTTTGCACCAACACATTACCACCAACTGCCTGAATTTTGCAAAGATCCAATTTCTGCAATTTTTTACAAACAGTCTACATTCAAAGAAATTTCTCCCTAAATAGATTTACAATTATGTCATAACACACATTATCTTCCAATTCGCAAAATTACCCATGATTTACCCTAAAACTTCAGATTGACAGAAGACAATATTGAGGTTACAAATGAAGTTATTCGAATTGAATTATAGGGTTTTACGCGCTGAAACCACGATTTGATTATGAGGCACGCCGTGGTAGGGAACACCAGATTAATTTTGGCCACCACCAAATCTATAATGTGCCCCCAATGTACGAGACACTGGCATTTTTGAATTTTGCCACCATCCAAATTCAGCCTTCACGGCAGGATTCGGTCCCACGATCTCGTGCTCAGCCGCGCAACACCATAGCCGCTAAGCCACCGCGGCAGGCAAATGAAGCAATTAATGCCCTCAGAATGTGAAACAGGTTTCTGCAGTAAATAGTCACTAATCAAAGCCTATGTCTTCTATTCAATTAGATTTCATAACCTGTCAATTTTAGAGGTTTCTATTGCACTCCAGGAATCAACAAACCCCCCTGCACTTTGCTCGCTAATGTTTGAACATGTGCAAGATGTAAACAAAAACAAAATTAATTTCTGAGGTTTTATGTGCCATAACCATGATTTGATTATGAGGCCCGCTGCAGTGAGGGGCTCGATGTTAATGTTGACCACTTGGGGTTTTTTAACATGCAGACAATGCACAATACATGGGCATTTTTGTATTCCACCTTCATCAAAATGCAGCCGGGATTCAATCCCACAAACTCAGCTTGGAAGCACAATGCCACAGCCACTATGGCAGGTATGTGAACAAGCCAATCTTTGACACCTTGATAATGCACAATGGTGATACTACAGCAAGTCCTTCTTTCAAAGGCCTTTCCAACTAACTACACCGACTAATAAAAAAAAAAGGAAAAAAGGGAAAAGAAGGACGCATGGCACTTTCCAAGGCATGAAGCTTTTAGCTGTGCATGTCCACCCAAAGACATTTTGAACACCTTTAGCATTATCGAATCATATATTCATTATAAAAGCAATAGAAAACTGCCACTACTATATTTTTCATAGAAGAATGGCATAAAGGGCACGAAATGAATACTGCCAGTTATCTCCGTTACAGAAACCATGTGCCTCAATTTACCAACCTAAGCATAATATAATCAGATATGAGCACTATAATGTCTATGCAAGAAATAGACTAGAGAAGAAATGCAACTCATTTAATAAAAAGTTACTAATAGAGGCAGATCTGGAAAGAATAGGCATAGATATGAAAGCTATAGAGGTAGGCTGGTAAGAGCAGATAGCACAATGTAGGACTACCAAGGAACATTTACACAATAATCGCAGCCTCTTCCAACACTCAAGCCACACAATATTTCAAGGTGATGTGTTCTTAGAATTGCCTTTTTTTTTCACTACGGAAGCATGTCACAATGAAGGCCAGTATGAGCTGCATTTGACGAAAATGTTAAGCAAGCGCTAGCTACATGCGCTTCGTTTGTCTAGCATCCTGAATGTTCAAATTTATGAATACAAGATCAATAAAACTGGCTCGTCAATGCGCCAACAAAAGAAACATGTTTTACAATGGCAACTACAATGCAAGCGCCAACAAAAGAAACATGTTTGACAATGGCAACTACAATGCAAGAAAGCTAGGGTCAGAATGAATCTCTTCAGTCAGTAGGAAGAGCTGGAACTGTCATTTAACAGTAAATACAGATTTAAAAGGTCGCTGACAGGGTCTGAAAACACCCTACAGATGTATACACAATTTAGGTCTGCTATGCCATTGAGGCTAGATGCAATGACTGTATCCACCGCAGCTATAAGTTCATGCTCCCGTCTGCACAATTCCTTTCAGTACAGTGAAAGCTACCGATCCTGTCGGCTAATCACGAACCGGCTGCATGTCTCATGAGATGGAAGACAACTAGCCACCAATCCATCTATAATCCTTCCGTTCGACCAGCATCTGAGCGCACAGGGTGATTAGCGACGAACAATAGGCAGAACTACTTTTGGTTCTCATCAGTGGTGTTGCAATGTGGGTGCACACAGGGCACGTGCACCCCCCGCCCCACTATATGTTAGAATGCGGCCTTCCCAAGCCCCCTCCTCCGAAATAAATTTCTAGCTACGCCACTGGTTCACATCCTTGACCGATTGACGGGAGCTGCAACTGCGCTGCACATAATTGCGGTGAACAGAGCATAATACGAGTGTCAAACGGCACATTTTTTATCAGGATCAAGCCCGATCCAGATCGACTTTCTCAGTCGTGATTAGCTCCCTTGCGTAGTAAGCTGCACGAGGGAGCCAATCGCAGTCATGAATTTCGATCCGGATTGGGCTTGATCCGGATCAAAAGTGGTAATGTGACGCCGGTATAACCCTCCACCCGCCATGATGCTTTCCGATTTGAAATGGCGCGCAGCTGTCTCATGCTGCAGAAATATGCACAACATTACACGGGACAGACATACGTCTGCATTTATAAAGCAACAGATAATGAGGTAAACAGAAAAAGCAATTTATAAAGCAACAGATAATGAGGTAAACAGAAAAAGCAAACTATGACACCATATCCTTCAGCTTTTCTGAATGTTAAGCTCCCATTCAATCTCCGCTTTTCTACAACACTTGAAATCTCCACAGCACTGGTGTTGTTCAAACTTTACCAGAACATGTCCCCTTCAATTACGAACACGCAAAACGCCAATGCTAAGCCTCAAAACTCCATGTTATTGCATGATACCCCACTGTTCGAGCTACTGAACAGGGAAAAATAAACAAAGAGCTTTGTAAGAATAAAAAAGGAGGGTTCAAAGGAGTGAACCCTTTCCGGTTTTCATGCAGCGCGGACTCCTAAAACGAAGAAAAAAAAAGCAGCTTGCATGTAATGAAAACAACCAGAAACAAGACAGAGGGTGTGAAGAAGGAAGCAAACATGGAACCAGCGTCTCTTCGGCAGGGCTCCAGAAGGCAACGCGACGGCGCTAGGCCCCGACGCAACCCCCCTGCACCCCAATTAGGCGGAACAAATAACTCCTGGAACAAAGCTCGCTCACGTGCGCCGTGTACGACAGCGGCAAATCACTTGAGGGCACACGGCCGGTCTTTCTTTTTTATTTATTCTTACACCGTGTCTCTAGACGGAGGAGGAAGATACAAAGGTGACGCGTAACCAAAACGCAACACTCCTTGCCTAAAGCAGCATCACGGGACGAGATGTGAAGCAAGAGTGTGTTCAGGAGGCGGGGAGGGCGCAGAGCTTCAAAAACGGGCCCTAGTACAAGCAGGCGAGAATAGACGGCGCAGCACGCGTTCTGCCTCGCCAATTAGAAACAATAGCTGTGCAACGCAAGGGACGATTCATCAAATGGACCCGTGCATGCGACAATCGCGGCTCAACCTGTCCGAGCCCTCCCTATCTCCGACCGACAGCCTGCCAGAGCACATTTTGTTGTTGTCCGTGTATTTCTTTTTGCGCAGTATACCATTTTTTTTTTTCTTGTGTGTTTCTGTGCTACCGATAGCTTCACGGGTCTCTAAGTACATCTCGGCAACACTGTCGAAGCGCAAAACATTACCCCGAAAGGGCTGTTTGCAACGTGGTAAGGCATTTGCATTGGAGTGGCGATATTCATCCGCGTATTCACAGCGCAGCGATATGTTGTGATTAGCGAACTCCCACAGCAATGAGCAGCATTTCCCGTTCGCTTGATCACTGTTGCATCAGCCGAGTCGAATATTCAATGCTTAATTACGCGACGCGTTCATGACGCAGCGCTAATCTCAAAGCTTTTGTTTGTTTATTTGATACTCAAAGTCGAGATACCCAGAAAGGGCCAAAAAGAAAAGGTGAGTCTCTGTACCAGACGATTTACGGTAACTGAGCCACGCACACCCCTGCGGATCCTTAGCGCACCTACGGTCAGTCTCAAACTAAAAACGCAAGAGACGGTGCTCCTCGGTCGATTTCCGCGTTTCGCAACTCCAGAGACGGAAATGGTTAGTCGCAGAGGAAGCGTGGCCTCATGTTTATAAAAAAGGGGGAGGAAGGAGCGGGAGGGGTAATCCCTTGAGACACACGAAACCCGACGGTCGCTTTTGCGCAAGAACAAAAAACGAGAATAAACGGCAGAGATCATGACCGCCTCTCCACTTCCCCTCGCGGCCTCCACCTATCCTAAAGGCACGCCGGCGGTCTCATAAAAGCGAGCCGTGTGTAGTATATGCCGAGGTGGGGCACCTTCACAGCCGCCAGCTGAAACCGCCGGACACGAGATCGTGCCTTGCCGCCGTCACGCAGGTGACGAAATGCCCACGAGATTCAAGGTTAAAATACACGAGGAGAGGTACCGTCTCCGAGCGAAACTCCGCGGCCACCTCGCCCATACATCGCCGCACGCAAAGCTCGCACGGCGGTAGAGAAAAAGAAACTGGGGACTGTTTATCTCGCCCTATCTACCCGTTTCTTTATTTGCCAACTTGGCGGCGCGAGGTGGAACCCATTCGCTGATGCGGGTTAGACGCTCGTTCCAGAAAAGCACGCCGTGTTCTCAAGGCGGCGCGTCTCAGCTAAGCCTACCCACGACACCGACCTGGCCAAATGCTCGGCGCTTAAAAGCGGACGCCGAAAGGTCGCACCGAGAAAACAACTCCCGCAGCAAGTTGCCGCGCACCGAGAGGACTCGACCCCGCGACGCGTCACATAAAAGCGACGCAACCCGACCAGTGGTGCTTTTGCGCCTTCTCGGGTGCAGAGCAAGGTGCGGCGAGCGCTGCGGAAATAGGCGCAGGTTCACGGATGGCAAGCGGCAAGCCCCTGCTGATGATGCATCCGACTGAAGTCGTGGTTAGAGTTTGGGTGCGCAATAACCGTATTTCCGCTCGCAACGCATAGCGCACACCAAACCTCTTCGCGGACGCAATCAGGGAGGCATAAATCACGCGAAACAACGCCCCAGCTTATCGCGGCAGAGACCGCACATCCCGCGCACAAGCCCCGGGCATCGGCCATTTCTTTCGTACCGTTTCCCCCCTTCCCAACAAGCGCTAAGTAGGGTGCTCGACTTTTAACAGGCGCACGAGCGTTTTGGCGGGTGTGACCGCGCTCACGTCAACTGTCGACATGAAAAGAGAGCCCGAATTTTTCGCTCTGCGTTTCGCGAGGCGCGTCGCGCGGGTTAAAATGCGAGAAAAAAAAACCCCAACCAAGCGGCCGCTCAACCCCGCCGCTGCGAATGACAATGACAGTATGCACGGCAAAACCTGTGCCTACCGGCGTCCAAAACAGAGCCGAGTTTCGCGAGAAAGACGGCTCGATAGCGCTCGCCGGTAACTCGGAACAAACGTTCACTCCCCTAAGTAATTAAACGAGTGCAAATCAAAGATTTTCTCACCTTCTAAGAGCCTGGAAATTATGCTGTCTACGTTCAGGTCTCCCTCCGCCATTTTCACCCGCTGATGACATCAAACGCGCCCCAACAGCCCCTGACGGCGCATGCGTTGCAGTTCGGGGCGACCGTCGCGCCGCGGCGCGTGGCGCGGCGAGCACTCGCAACACGCCCTGTGTTTATTTTTATTTTTTCTCGTCTTGTTGTTTGTTGTTCCTGCTTCTTTTTGGCGACGCTTCGCGCAAGCAGATGGCTTCCGGAGTGCGTTTTATGTGGCGTGCTTTTCCACTATCGCGCTTTGGGAATCGGAAATACGCTTCTTTCTCAGGCAAAGACCATTTGTTCGCCATTCCTGCAGCGGAAACAGCAAACGCCTGTCAGCGGTAAATGACATATTTTGCTCACTCAGATGTAAATTGCTGTGAGAAGACATGCCGGCCGCGCTCCTGATTTAATGAGATGAGGGTGATTGCTCGAAAATTGTCGTCAGGTCTGCGAAAGAAAGGCAAATGCAGAAACTTTGGCAGTGTTTCACCAAGCGAACCACGGTGCAGCCTGTATGCTCGTTGTTAAGCTCACTGGGAATAGAATAACAAAAAAAAAAAATAATATTGCAGCGCAATGAGCAGCTAACATACCGAATGAACCCCCCCGCCCCGTAGTTCGTACATGCCACAATAGCAAAGCAGCCAAGGAAGTGATGGCTCGGGCTAGCTGCATGGTTAGGTCAGCGCACAGCCTCTACTTTGTGTCGTCTGATCATTCGCGCGTGCTTCGTTCCACAGAATCTGTAGGAATGCACAACAGTTCACAGCGCGATGCCATAGGCGAACGTTTTTGTGAGGATAAAAATCTAGCAACTGCGCATATGGCAGTCCAAGGTCGTCAAAGCAGCACAACTCAAATTCCTGCCGCTACGTCAAAAATCCGTGTAGCGCGACCAGACGTCCCGGTATTCGACGTTTCCCTGATCTATTTTTCAATTGAGGTCTACGCAGGAACGGTACGCAGGTGTTGTAAGGTGAATCGGTGAGAGATGGCTGTCTCAATATTGTATATAGGGCTGCGACATTAACAAAGCTCTTCGACTTCAATAATCAATCGTAATTTCGTTGAAGGCGGACACTAAATCTTCTAGGCTCTCAGAGTATTAGTTCAAAACTTTAATTTCGCAATAATAGGTCGATTGCCAGATTCACAAATAAAATCCAGACACATAATTTTTTTTTTTTTTACATTTCGCGCCAATGGCCCACCGCCGGTAAGTCAGTGTAACGTCACGAATTTCGAAGTATTTCTTTCTATTTAGGCCGTTGCTATCACTAAATGTTATGAAAACTTCCAACGTTCAGTCTCTGGCCAGTGGCGCGCCAACTATTTCTCGAGTGGGCGAGGCAAATGATCTGACCCCCCTCTCTCTCTCCACCCAGTTTATGAATCACACACGGGGGGCCCGAAAAATTGTCAATTATCTACGGTGGTATTCTGGACATTAACAAATTGCGCCATAATGTCAAATTCGCCATCTTCTCAGCTTTGATTGGCTGAAAGGACTACTATGGCCTCTCTGATTGGCTCAAAATGCCGCGATTGTAGAACTGAACAATAAGCAGAATAGAGCCCCCAGCCTCTGTGCGTCGCTCTTCCCAGCGTATAGTAGCCAACTGGACTCGCGATTGGTTAACATCCCTACTTTCCTTTTATCTCTCTCTTCCCAACGACCCAAGCTGACTGCACCAGCTTGGGCCAATAGGTATTCGTTGGCCGCTGTCTTGCCGAGAAGACAACATAAGCCACTGCAGGTACGTAGCTGAAGAATAGCAGCAACAGAGAAAAAAAAAGGGGGGGGGGAGGGGAGAAAAAATTCACCGACAATTACGATACTCCCTAATGCGAAATGTGAGCGCCGCTTTATACGTGTTCTTATTTCGCAATATATTGAGGCAAAAAATTTGAGAGAGGCATGTAGCAGAGTCGGCAAATCGTTGGAATTCTGATCTGCGGGTCAAGCGCGTCGGCTTTTATACATGGCTCGTAAAGGTTCTAGTTTAATCACTGGTGCCACTTGGTTTCCAGAAAGTACTACAGAATTCGCGTCGCGCAGAAATTCATAAGCAAACCAAACAAGCGCGAGCGAGAGCTGACGCGAGCAGACGATAGTACGAAACTAGCGGTCCGGCTGATGCTAGACACGAGAACGCATCGAGCGGTCGGGCTGCTCCGCATGAAGCCAGTTTCCCCCGCGTACGTCACGGAAGGAGCCGCTACCATTGGTGTCCTCCGTTCGCGGCTAGCGTCTTTCATCTGCCGCTCTGCGTCCGCTCTTTCATCTTTCGCTGTTGTGCTCGTTCGCTCGCTCATGCCGCCGCCGCCAACACTCGCCGCAAGAACGGGCCATCAAGAGCTGCGCTCTAAAACTGAACACGTCTGCCTCCATTCTCTGTGGAACTGGATGTACAGCGAAGCTGGGGAGGTCATTAGACAAGTACGACCACCCCAACTGACGTTAAATGACGTTACACGAGTATCATCACCACAAGCGACGTACTACGTCACGCGCGCATGGACGTCTGCGGAAGTGCAGCATACATCCTCATTCTTCTAGGCCGTCCGCCAAGCGCCTTGCTGTACTAAACTAACGTCTAAAAGTAAAAGTGCGTCAGAAAATGCGCAAAGTACGACTTACACACAACCTGAAGACATGATGACGTCGGATCGTAATTCGAATATACGCGAAAAGGTACATCTGTTACGCGGAAACTCAAACACAAAACTACTTTCCATCTGCCTTTTTGGGAGTGGAGGAAAATTTTCGGCTAACCAGACGCTAACAGCTTCGCTGTAAAACGTTGTTTTATGCTTAATTATAGCAGCTTTCGCGACTTTGGTGGGTTTTATTCTTCTGTCTTACCGGCAAATATTCTAGTGTGTTTCAGCTAAACCCACAGACCAAAAGCACTTTCATAACGCATAGAGGTGTTAGGGTAGAATAATCTTGGTGTACTGACAAGGCTTGTTTCGTATGAATACTCTCGCATCTCGCGTACTTCCATTGTGTTAATTAAGCCAGTCTTTCGCGCTTTCATTATATATGCATAACCTTTAGCGAACATTTCTTCCCGCTGTGCGTTGATGTACGACACCCTCATGTCTCAATATAATTCCCTTGATCTCTCCCCCCTGTTGCCGTGATTAACGATGACGTTGCACCCTGTGCGATATCGATCCGTCGGTTAGCCGAGCATCGTGACAACTACTTGTGTGACGCTTCGTTCGTCGAAGAATAAAACGCGAGGCACTCGGGAATGAATGCTCGCCGCAGCAGCGCGATGCGTATATATGTGTCTGCACGGGCGCCGCTCTTCCATGCGTGACGGATCGCCGACGCGTGGTCGCACCTATCGTGCACTCGAACACGCGAGTTCCACGAACCGTCACAGCGTCGCCGTGGGTTGTAATACAGTAACACACGCCACGGATCTGGGCTACGCGTCGTTCCGCGTAAGCCGAAGGAGCGCCCGTGGAAAACAGTCGTGTGAGCGCGCGGACCTAGTGCCGCGTTGTGTGCCTCGACGTGTTTATATATATTGTACAGATTGGGATACGACATTAGCATACATCTTTCCGAGCGTTTCGCATGGAGCCGGCTCTGTGTATTTATTCTCAATTGTTGTACGGTGAGCACGTGAACGATACTGCAACGCTAATTAATAAATTGTAATGCAATGGCAGTCTGCAAAGCTTTCTATCAGTTCTCGCGTAGCTTCAATAAAAAGTGAGTTATAAAAGAGTGAATAAAGAATCTTGATGGCCATGTAATGTATAGGACACAGATCCCCGACGAGCCGGGAGTTTATCTGTGCCCCTGGTACTGCGTGACACGATGCCAAATCAAGACTCAGCGAATGAATGAATGAATGAATGAATGAAAAATGGAATTATCCCCCTCCCCTTCTCTCAAGTCGCGCATCCAGGAGAGCCATATCCAACAATATTCCACAAACTCGGATAGCACATGAAGGCAGGCATCGATGCAAGCGCAAAAGCATTCAGGTTAGATTGAACCATAGTCCTGTTGCGTCCTGTTGAACCATCCACTAAAAAAGAAAAAAGAAATGTTGGGGGTAAGCGGAAGTGTCAGTTAATTGTCGCTTGACCTTTGGTATTTTAATTACACATTGATTGACCGCCTCTTGACGATTGTGTCATCGCGTATACTGAATGTTTCGGTTTACCCTTTGGGCGTAGACATAACATTTTTTCGAGGGTGGGGTAGGGGCGGGGAAGGAGAGGAGTGGCGGGTTGGGGGGAGGCGGTTGTTATCGCTGGTCGTTTTACGCCAGGTATCGTAATGCAGGAAAATTTCGGTGACGGGGGAGGGGGTCACGTGTCCAGTGTATCAACTCCCTCCGAGGTACCTCAGGCAGCGCCCCAGCCCATTGACATTAGACGCGTTTTCTTTCTCGCCCGTACCTCGACCTGTATTAGGCTGGACGTTCGCTCAACAGGAAATCCTCGCGTACTGTGCTCGCGATACTAGAAAAAAAAAAAACATTTGCAAAGTAACCTCGCACGCCAAACGCCGATTACACTGGGGCCGATAGATCCAGTTTCGAATAGGGGAGCAGCGAGCTGTCGTCCCAGTCATGTGTACGAACGACGTCAAGGGGTTAACGGCCAGAGAAATGAGCGTCTCCTCTGGGATAATCGAGCGATTTCCCAACTCCCTTCGAGAGGTCGCTGCAAGGAAGGGCGCTACGCGAATATCAGCACCGCTGACTGTGCGTCAGCAACATCGACTCGGCGATCCTCGATGACCGTCGCGTGTCCCAGGACACGTCCCGGACAGTTGCAGCATCGGCCATTGCGATGAGAAACGCGTGTTGCAGTTCGCAAACACGCCGACTGTGCAGCCAGAGTCACGTCGTAACCACCACGCAAATCGCTGTGCTGGTAGAAAAAAGAAAAAAAGAGCCACTTTCCTCATCACGTATGTATGCATGGCAAAGTGGCACGACTGCATGCATGATAGCGTGCGCAGCTACGAGAGACCGCGGTGGCGTGCGCCGAAATTGCTGTCTGTGTAAACTGCGGTAACCCGCGTCTTTAAGAAAACGATGACGCGTTTGAGTAAACAATACGGGTACGTAGCGCCTGTCCGCCTCCCTATTCTGGGACGAGAACATATCGTGGCGCCCTCCACCGTCAGCGCCCGAGTGACGTCAGAGTTGGGTCACACGCGGAGCACGCAGCGGCGCCGGTCGCTACTTGCATTGCATGCATGGGCGCGGAAATTTCGCACGTTGTGGCGATTCTTTTTACGCGAGAGACTGTTTCGATTCGCCCGTTTTCTAGGCTGTACGAGAAAATGGTGCGCTTTTTTTTTCATTTTATCAAGCTCCGACACTGCACATATACTCTGCGGAACTTGACGTACACGAGTCAGCTTCCCCAGAAAATGAGCGCTCGTAAAAAAAAAGGAGAGAGAGAGAGAGAATTGCTGGCTTGGTCACAGGACTTGACCCACAACCCACAAACTAATCCGTCAGTGCCTTGTATACCTGCAAGTGAATGAGGAGTTAAATGATCAAGATAATTTAGCCGTAAGAAGCTGATCAGCATTCTCAGACAGCTGTTGTGAAAGCAGCATTACCAAACCTGTTACTTCAACATAGCAGCAGCTAAAATGAAAAATTGGATTGTTAAATTTTTGTGACATATGTTTAGCACGAGTCCCACAACAAAATACACATTAAAGGGACACTAAAGGTTACTATTAAGTCAACGTGGACTGTTGAAATACCATCCCAGAAACCTCGAAACGCTTGTTTCGTGCCAAGGAGAGACTTATTTTAAGAGAAAATGCGTTCTGAAGCGTCCGCGTACCTCTAGCGCAGTTCAAATCGCCCGCCCTCCGATCGAGGAGAACTGACATCATGGTCTCATAGTGACGTTGCGCCATCGGTGAGTAGAACGGCGTCCGCAGACGGCGCTACGGCTTTTCTGCGCAAAACGCGAACGCGCGGCCAGAAACAGAGCCAAGACAGAGCCGACAGCAGAGCTATAGAGGCTAGAATAACCTTCTAGCCTCTATAGCAGAGCGAAAGCGGGAGTATGGTGGCTAGCGGAAGGAGAAACGAATTACGTCCCACGTTACGTCCCACGGCACACGGAGAGTCCATTTTCGTTAAACTATAGGCTGCAGCGAGCTCGCAGCGTGGTCGGCGTGGTCTATGAGAAGCGACGAGCCTTTTCGCACTCGCAACAGGGCATAAAAATGTGCGAATCGACGGAAAACTCGGCCTAGAAACGTGCTTCGCCACAGCCAGGGCTCAATACGACCCAAGCTGGCACGACCCAGATGTCGTTTCCCGCACCGCCACCAGGCGCCGCTACTATACCTCACACTCCAGCGCAAGACGCCCATAAGCTGGTACTTCATTCTATGACGCTAACTTCGACGCTCGTCGCAATGGACCCTGACACCGACAGATTGGCTCGCGATGGTGGGCTCAACTTCAGCGATTTGAGCACCGACGAGCGCGACCTGCTTCTGAGGGCTCGCACTGCCGGCGTCGTTGCGTACTACGACGGCGGCCTCGACACCGGCTCTCCGGAGCGGGAAAGCAACGAGGGCTTCCCACGACATCACATGGACGTGGCATTCTCGCTGCTTGTTCCAAATGAAAGTTTCGCGAGCAGAACCCTCACAGCACGACGCGATACCGAAACTACTGAAACTCCAAAGCGTGCGCGGCGCAGAGTCGAGCGAAAACGAAACCTTTCGAACACCCATATTACTGAAGGGTAACGTCAAAATGTTATTTTTTCCTAGAATCGAATAGACGTAGACAAGTAGCATTTTTTCCGGCTTATAATCGAATGAAATGATATTTTTAATACGAGTAGTTGAGTATTAGTAACACAAATTATGAGGAGACCTTTCGTCATCGGGCTAGTACCGGAATGTCGCTGGGGGGTCTCAAATCGTGTCATGCATTTACCTCAATTTCTCGGTTACTAAAGCTCTGTTCGCGATTATATTGACGACTTAGACGTTCTAGAACATTGCTCTACCACTTTAACTTGAGTTTCTGGTAACCTTTAGTGTCCCTTTAAGACCCGCCGTGGTTGCTCAGTGGCTATGGTGTTGGGCTGCTGAGCACGAGGTCGCGGGATCGAATCCCGGCCGCGGCGGCCGCATTTCGATGGAGGCGAAAACACCCGTGTACTTAGATTTAGGTGCACGTTAAAGAACCCCAGGTGGTCGAAATTTCCGGAGTCCTCCACTACGGCGTGCCTCATAATCAGAAAGTGGTTTTGGCACGTAAAACCACATAATTTTAATATATATTGAGGGTTGACGTGCATAAATTGAAATCACAGGTTTGCGGAAACAGTACTGAAATTCGTTCTAGCAATCGCATTGTGCCTAAACATAACTCATTACCTCACTATGTTTTTTTTTTTTTTTCAGACCACAGTCCCAGAATGGACAAATCCATTTCCCCCGAATCTCTGTCTCGTCTGTGTTGGGGTATACGCGAAATGTGCTTTCTTCAGTCTTCCAACCGGGCTCGCTTACTGATATTTTTTTGCTAAAGTAATCACAGATAACAGTTGTAACAAGCGATTTGCTTAGGTAGGATTGTAACATGTAAATAATAATAATAATAATAATAATAATAATAATAATAATAATAATAATAATAATAATAATAATAAAAGGAACATAAGAACCTTTATGTATATGTGCCTATAGAATGCGCTGTTTCTACTGCAGGTATACGAGATACTGAAGTCTGCAATATTGTTGCGTGTTGTATCTGCCGCTGTACAAAATTTGCTAATAAAAATGCGACACAAAAGGTACGTTTATTTGTTCTTGTCCTGCCGAAACGCAATAGCCACGCGCTATTGCGTGCTGGCTGCTCCCGCGTATATAACGGAAGAGGGTGTAATATTAGGAAACGCGCCGCGGTATGCGCTGCCGGCTTTCAATCAAAGCACGAAGCGCACACACAATGAGAAACTGCCATTACAACAAGAAGAAAGAGGCCGGAGATGACAGCTGTTAGAACACACGTAGACTGCAGCAGCAAACGCAACTCGCGCTCGTCTCCCCTTGCGTCTGCCGAGAAAATCACATCGCAGACGTCAAGCGGGATGTCCGTCGCCTCCTCGCGCGTCAACAAAACTGTTGCCATAGCAGCAGGCCTAGCTATTTTTTTTCCTCTCTTTTCTCTGTCGGATGCATGGCCTATCCCAGGAGAGAAAGTGACGAAATTCCTGCTGTACCTGCTGCCACGTTGTTGCTTTCGGAGCCATACCCTGCTGCGTTTATCAGCATATTCTGCTAATATACTTCTCTACCACATGTAACAAACGGCGTCATTTGCAAGTACAAAGAGAACATTTACCATTGGAGTGTGACTGTTAGTGTCGTCGCAATCAATGAAATATGCAAGGTTGTATTTCTTAAATTTATACTACGTGTATCGACGTCGCCGCGGAGGTCCGTCAAAAACGCGCTCCCGCCGAAAGCAAGTTCTACGCAGGGTTACTCAAAAGGGACGCTCGGCATCTGACTTTCGCAGAGCACAAATATTCGTGGATTTTTTTTTTTTTTTCGGATGACATCGGAGCATCCATCTGAAGCATCGCACCTGCTCGAGGCAGTCACACCCGCAAACAGGCCTTCTACTTCCTAACTTCCCGAGTTGGAATTCCAAATACACCCCCCCCCCCCCCCCTCAGCAAGAAGAAAAAAGAAAACAAGACAGCAGACTCAACTCCAGCTGAAATCTACGTAATGCGAAGTATTCACGGGTTTGGTAGAGGATGGTTCGTACGAACCGTGTAATTGCTCTGCGGCGAACGGTGCGGTATGTAGGGCATATAGTGTTGTTTTAAAAGAGTTGGAATGTTGGGCTGGTTGGTATTTTTTGACGTGAAGACCATCTCGATACCAGGCGCAACGGGACGGCTAAACAGCAAGGAAGACAAACACGGTAATCACAGTAATCTATGCTGCGTCTGTGTTCGTCGTCTTCCTTGCTGTTATGCCGCCTGTTTGGGATCGCACCGCTGGTACGATCTGTTGGGAACTCGGCGCTGACGCCCGTGGTTGTACCTGGGTCGCAAGCCCCAAGGGTAGCGTTGGCCTGGCGGCCTGGGGTACAACTGGAAGCATCCGAAGGTCCCGGCAAAGCATGAGTCGACTGGTAACAACGAAACAACTTGTTTATTTTAACATCGCAAAGAGTTGGCGGTCAGGTTGACCGAAGTAGAGAGACGGGAGAGCACTTCACTCAACAGAAGAAATCGGAGCCCTCTCTTTTGGCGTCCGGGGGCAGCTGTTTTTATACTCTCGCAGTTGAGGGCAAGAAGGAACCCCTCAAAAGACGAGCACGTGAATGTACAATGGGCTAATGGTGACGCACACTGTCGTAGCGATGCCGTAGCACCATGTCGAGCACGATCTCGTAGCACCCTGTCGTGGCGCTGCCGGTCGGACACAATGACTGTAATGAGAGGATGGTCCCTGCTTTGGCATCGCCTGTTTCGGGCATAATGACTGGAACGAGATCCCTGCTTTGGCATCGCCTGTTTCGGGCACAATGACTGGAATGAGATCCCTGCTTTGGCATCGCCTGTTTCGGGCACAATGACTGGAATGCGAGGATGATCCCTAGGCGGTCGCATCGCCGCAGTCGCGCCTGGAAACACCTGGCGATGAGTGTTGCGGCGACGACGATCGGGCCAAAATGTCTGCCGCCCCGCCGCAGTCGCGCCGGCAAAACCACGTGTCGCAGGCGAATCGCAACACGCCCCGTGAGTGCTAGATAGTGTTGTTTGTGCTTGGCGTGACACCCAGTGACCCAAGTAGGCTTTAAAGAGGTTCATCGAAGAGCGCCACACACATGGCGGCACATACGCACGGGAACCACCCACATTGGCACCACGGAGCGCATATCCATTACGTGGCCCCTGGGACATTTATCCAGTGACAGTGGCACACCAAGTGGCACGTACCAACTGGAACGGCCCATATTACCGAGTCACTCATGTTGGTGTCAAAGAGGTTTATTGAATTAAGATAGGCACTATATACACCCAGTGGCATATAACCAGTCGCCCCGGGGGCTCATTTTCAGAGCGCGCTATCTGCGGAATCAGCCCACAGCTTTAGGATGCACCGTCTTTGGGATCGGCCCACGAAAACGGCCAGGTATAGTCACCAAATAGTCGTTACAGAAAGCTGCGTTGAACTCGCCAAGAATGCTTCGCATTAAATCAAATAACCCGTCTGCGTTTATTCACAGCATGCTGTAAGGGCCAGATCGTGCGATAGTACAAACTCCCCATAGTGCGGGATCGAATACGTTCGTTGGTGGGCAAGTGTATCTGCGCCGCTGTTATCTCGAACTCCTTTCTGGCTGGATAACGCAATCGCTCAGACGTGTACAGTTTTTGCGGGTCAACACGTAGTGATGACGTCAGTCCGCCATGACGCGGTGGCCACTCACGTGGCGCTGCGTGGACTACTGTTTAGAGAGAGAGAGAGAGAGCGTAACTGTACATGGAGGGCGCTACACAGCAGCTAAGATTTTTTTTTTCGGAAATGTTGAGGGCGTGGTTCGCATGCCTAGACATCAGAGGACCAGCATGCGCAATTGTAAATGATAACCGAGCCTGTAAACTATTTAGATAAAAACGATAGCTCTGGCCGTCGCACTCTGTATCACGAGCAACGCTACGGAATAGATACACCGCCTGCTGCTGCCAGGTGGCGTATATTAATGTCTTGTCCCACCGCTCCCAACCATGGCCGCGGTAACCACAGCGACTAATTAGGCAATCTGTTGTCGTACCCGGGTAACACACGTTTAAAAGAAGAAACTCCAATGAACAGTATATATAAAGACGAGATAACAATAACTGTCTTTCATTGTTACGGCAGTTCATAATTAGAGACGGCGAATCTCAGTAAATACGATAGAAATCGTTGATGCAACATTCCGTACAATAACGGAGCAATTTGTGAGATTCAAGAGGCGCAGGTAACCTACACGTCGGTCAGGAAGGATTATCTTTTTTTTTTTATAATGTGGATATAGAATGCATGCTGAAACGAAAGAATGTGCCGCAACAATAAGCATTGGACGCGTAAAACGCCGATAGTGTTGTCGTTGAGGTCGCTATGACGCCAATTAGCGTCGAAACATAGACACGAATGTTGCAACAAAAGTCTCTCGGAAGTTACATTGCAACCACTGATAACACGGCCCTCACGGCACCGAAAGCTATAACCGTGGCACAAGCGGTGTGATCGCCATGTATAGTGTCACTCGCACATGCTCCTTCTTTCATGACCTTGGGTCACTCACAGCAGCCACACGCGATGCTACTTTCATTGCCAGGTGTTGCAAGTGCGTGGATGTGTGTGCCCAGAAAGGGGCTGGGGGCGCATATGGTTGAGTGAGCCGACTACCGCATCCGCACGTAAATACAATGCGCGCCCCCCTTCTTGCGCCAATCTCTTCCTGCATCGATGTGCACCCCTGCTTCGCGCTATGCTCCTATCAGCGTGCGCCTGTCACATAAACATCCCGTTCCACGAATGCGATGCAGCAACGTGCATGGCTTTCCAATACCACATACTATATACACGCCACCGCTGCCGCCGCTAAATGGTGACTGTTCGAAGCGCTTCGTTTGACTCTGCATGTCCCACACTTCAAGTGTATACCACAGTCTGTCTCTATCAGACGACATATTAGACGGTGTCTTGTTGCGTCGATTCATTGATCGGCGCACATACAAATCAACACTTAGTCGTGGGCGAACCGCATGAACGGTCGTGCAATTATAGATCGATATAAGTGTACGTTATATAAAGAGCCCCAGATGGCCAAAATTATTGCGGAGGCATATCTATAGCGTTCCTCATTACCCACTGGGTGATTTCGGGACGGTAAGCTCCAGAATTCAATTTATTCTTTATTTCGTCGAGCACTGAGCGCCGAAAGTTGATCCTACCTATGTAGCTGCATGTATATATATATAAGCAATTACTTATTTCCCAAAAATTATTTGCGAGTCTATATAGCGTGTCCTGTCTCTCAGTGCTATGTAGAGTGTCCAGTGTGATTAACCGAACCGCCCAAAATGTCCCATTTTATTACACACTGTCCTTGCGACGGCACAAAGATTCGGCGTCCCGTGAAGGCCCGGCCGCAGGTCTGGCCCTTTTATCGTTCACATCGGCGCCAGTTTCCACAACAATGCACGTTTTTACTGTGCGGAATGTAGATGAACGACCACAGGCACTGGCTTCGCTGTTACATAATTTCCTCCGACTCGCCCTGCCACCGGATGCAGTATAAGAGAGAGAGATAGAGAAAGTCAGAGAGAGAGAGATGTGGTTGCACTGTAGGAGACAAACGCATCCGTACACTGCCGAACCGCTAATATGCGTCCTGTTTGCGCATATGCGCATAGAGGCATGCAGGTGTCGTCTGCTGAGCGGACGCATTACACGCTTTCGTCTGCTATTTATAAATGCAGAGCTCGCCGTCGTCTGCTTGCTCGCGAGGCTGACGTCATCGATCCCAATCGAAGAGCGTCCCAGCCTGCCCGGCGGGGGTCGTGAAAGATCGCACACGTTGCGAAACACCACCGGAGTCTCACCCATGTGTGGAGCGCGCGGAGTTGGTAAACAGGACGAGATTATATGGCCACTCCGCCACGGATAATATACGAGTGCGCATATATATATATATGTGTATATATAGCGCGGTTATTGCTTCGACGGGTTTACTTCCGCACGCTGCGCGAATATTGCGACGCGTCAGTGAATGTTGCAGACGACGACGTGCGCTGTTGTTGGGAAGGGGCGCGCGAGAATATAGACGGGGCAGAAGTGTACCGCTATCGATCCTCAAATAACAATCACGGTGTAATTAATCTAAGTAATTGATATATTGCGTAATTGACTGAGTTGCCTATTTTATCTTTTATGCTTATTTACTTTTATTTTGCTGACGTCTTTCTTGTTAATTTATTTTGAGCTACGAGCGCTACTAGTCCTCACCTATAGGAGGCTCACTTAGACCGACGAGCTCATTAAATTAGTGTATCTTGAAGACAGAAACTAAAACAGGAGGCGCTATTCTGAATTCTGTCAAATTCATCCATATTCTCGAATTCCGCCATGTGGCCGTTTTAAGCCAATCAGAAAGGCCGTAGCACGCCTGTGGGCCAGTCAGAATTGACAAGATGACGAATTCGACAACATGGCGTAATGTGACAGTGTCCGTTATAACCATGATAACAGCACTCCGGGACGGCTCCCAGGGCGCCGTGTGCGATTTGGCTATAGACGTCATATCCGTCTTACCGTATATAGAGCTGCGCGGAACACCGCTGCAGGTGTCGGTCGTCTGCTGCGGTATAACCTGAACGCTGTTAATTAAACATCTGCATGGTTGAGTGCTTTTCCGCAATTAAAGTGGTGGTATCTACATTATTCGTTCTTTTTCTCTTTTTTGACCAAATGGAGCTCAAGTGAGATTATGTTACTGGTGGCATTTAATTGACCCGCCGGCTTAATTCTCTAAAACGCAGGAGAAAACTGCAGCAGTGACAGAAGTGCCGTGGCAGGTGCAGGTTACTATGACAACAGCGTTTTAGAAGTAGCGGACGTCGTTCGTACTTGAGTCGTAGTGTCAGTGATATTGCGCGTGACCAGAACACAAACCCACCTTGTGTTTTGTTTTTCATTATGTTTTTCTTTTGTGGTGGGGGAGGGGAGGAGTGAGGCGCTTCGTTCGTTCGTTCGTTCGTTCGTTCGTTCGTTCGTTCGTTCGTTCGTTCGTTCGTTCGTTCGTTCGTTCGTTCGTTCGTTCGTTCGTTCGTTCGTTCGTTCGTTCGTTCGTTCGTTCGTTCGTTCGTTCGTTCGTTCGTTCGTTCGTTTAACAATTTAGAACTTTGTAAGTCATCGACATAACGTTTCTGTGCGGGAATACCCTATGAAACACCCCCTTCCCTAGAGGAGTTCGTCCTTCGGACTTCGGAACTTATATTTTTTAATTATTATTTTGTACTTTTTTTCCTGTTTGGGCGCAGCAGTGGCAGAGCGATAATCCGCTGAGCGCGTTAGGATGCTTGTGAGAAAAATAAAGATGAGCGGAGAGGACACATTTTCGATTGTGTCCTGCGATCAGCGATTCTGACCACGTTCGGCATGGAAGCCGAATTAGAGCGTCGTTCCCAACTTTCCTATCTTTCAAGTTTGTTCGCTTCTTTATTTCCTTCGGACTTGCCCAAGGCTAACTGATGGCACTCCTACCGGCTCCACGTCACGTAATGCTGGCGCTTTTGGCAAAAGAGAATGTGCACGCAATACACAGCTCTCCTGGTTCCATACAGCGCTTATAAGGGAAAGAAAGCAGAAAACATATGTAAATAAGTCGGCACCACTCACTGGACAGCCGGCGATCTGGAACAGCGAAATGTCAACATTACAAAAACACACACAAAAAAAAAAAGAAAAGAAAGAAAGCGAACCCGGCCACGGCAGCCGCGTTTCGATTGGGGCGAAACGAGAAAACACCCGCGTATAGTTGGATTTAGGTGCACGTTAAAGAACCCCAGCTAATCCAAATTTCCGGAGTCCCCCTACTGGGCTCATTTGGAGGCGAACACGTACGTGGCGGTTAAGTTCGACCCAGATTCCGTCGCACGTGGGAGCGCGTTGTAGAATCGCCATTTGGGCAAGTCGGTGACTGGCTGGACGTCTTGAAGGGGCAGCTGGCGCGAGACGACAAACACAGAAGGCAGGAAACATAGTGTAGTGCAGTGTAGTCTTCGTCGAGTCGCATTAGATTACACGGTTTTGCGGCTTGCCTGTGCACTGTTAATAATGCCATCGATGGGAGAGCACGTGGGTATAAGTCGTAGTACTTAAGTTTGTGTACGCCTTCTAATAAAGTTGGTTGTGAGTTCAGCGCTGTCCCCGTGAGTTTCTTGCCTTCTGTCCTTGCCATCTTGCCCTGCCCCTTCAAGAGGATCTTGTCGAAATCTTTCGGGCTGTCGAACCCACGCGCGTCATCGCGATCGTCGTCACAACCGAGAGACGACAGCGAGCCGGCGTGCAGAACGAAGACCAAATGGTTCTCGTCCCCCGTATACACGTCTCGCGTGGAAACGCTCTTATCTCCTTTATCGAGAGTGGATATAGTGTCTTCTAAGTGCATTCGAGCACCCTGCTGTCTTTTTTTTTCCGCGTTTACAAACTCATCTATCTAAGATAAGGAATCGTGTAAACAGATGAGAAGATAAGGCTGTAGGACACGCGCACTTTTTGTTGCCCACTTTACCGAGTGTTTATGTGATATATCCGCACTGTTCATCTTCGATGCTCAGTCGGTATCTGTTTCGCGCTCCGCTCGTGCACAAAGAGGTAAGCTATATACCTTAATCAAGCTGCCTCAAACTAGCTATATAATAACACAGATATATGACCAATTTTAAGTACATGGGTTGTGACGCACATGCGGCAAGGGCATTACCAAGTCATGACTGGCTGCTTACCGCTATCCTCGAAACTTGTAAAGTGTGCAATCAGTGAATTATACCGGTACTCGCATATGGCGCAGAAACTTGAAGTTAAAGAAAATGCATGAGAACAAGTAAAGGATCGCGCAACGAACGACGGAAGGAGAAAACAAACAATTGTATATGCGTGTAACGTTAAGAGACAGAAAGACAGCAACGTAGGTCATAGAGGGCGAACGGGGGTAGCAGATCGATATTCCAGTTGAAATTAAGAGAAAGAAATGGGGGGGCGGAGTGTGGGCTAACCATCTAATGCGTAGGGAATATAACCGGGGGTTTGTTAGAGTTAATTACGGAACGGGTGCCAAGAGGAAGCGCGGTAGGCAGTGAATTAGGTGGCGGTATGAAATTACAAATTCTACAGACATAAGATGGCTCAGCTAGCGCAGGACAGGGATCATTGTTAATTGGATCGAAATCGCCGAGAGAAGCCTTCGTCCCGTAGGAGACATAAAATAGGCTGATGCTGATGTTAGCTGCCGTTTCTAAGCGTGAGTAAACTGTTTTTTTTTTTTTGGATTCACGTAAAGATATGCTATCTGCTCAGCAAATCAGTCCTGCGGAATCCCTTAAGGTGGAGGAGAAAGTATCATGAAGGGAGAAAAATTGGCACCTATGTCCGCACCTACAAAAGAAACCCTGCAGGTTTCTCAGGAAGATACGCTTCGCAGCTGCGGAAAAATTCCTACTGCATGGTCCGGGTCTCAGAAGTCCGAATCGGTTTTCTTTGACTCTTCGTGCTACGTACATTCGGAATTATAATAATAATATATGGGGTTTTACGTGCCAAAACCACTTTCTGATTATGAGGCACGCCGTAGTGGAGGACTCCGGAAATTTTGACCACCTGGGGTTCTTTAACGTGCACCTAAATCTAAGCACACGGGTGTTTTCGCATTTCGCCCCCATCAAATTGCGGCCGCCGTGGCCGGGATTCGATCCCGCGACCTCGCGCTCAGCAGCCCAACACCATAGCCACTGAGCAACCACGGCGGGTATTCGGAATTATGACTATAGTTTCCCCCTTCCAAAAATATATCTAATTCACGCGTCCGGCCCTTAACTTTGAGCGCAAAGGAGTGACGTTTCTACTTGAATGAGCAGCACGCTGTCACCAACGCCCTGCCACAGAGACTAGGCCCTTCTCGAACCTGGTACTGATCGAGAAAGTTCGTGTCCTGTGGCAATCATGCAGGGCGCACATGCCGATCCATTGCAAAATCTTCGGATATGCTGCACCAGCCCTTATCCTCATCGCCACCGTGAAGCTTTATTTCAATGTCAAGGTCACATGCGTGTCTCACTACAGTTGGCAAAGTCAAAACAAGCAACCAGTAAGAACTTCGAAAAAAGAAAAATTAAACTCAGCAGTGCACCTATAACACCCTCAAAAAGCGGGCGTAGTGCTCATTACGCGCTTTTGAGCCAAGTGTATTCACGCGCACAGGTCCGCTCTATGTCCCCTGGGTGATACGTTAAGTGCGCGCACTGTAGCGAAGATGATGGGGTTATCAATTTTTTTTTTCATGCCACCAAGAGACAATAGCCAGAGCCGGTGAGCCACGTCTTCTCTGCGCCATACTTCATGCACGGCGCTCGCAACACCGAAAGGCAAAAAAAGAAAAAAAAGAAAAGCGCACGAAGAGAAGAAAACTAGAAAGTTCACGATGTCAGCAGGTATAGGCCCACAAAGAGCACAAGGTAGTGCCACGGCCAAAACCACTCGTTTCCCTTTCATCGTCATTCGCAAAGCACCACCGTGGTCCAAGGTCGGTGGCGCGGCCATGGCACGCCCACTGCGGGCACAAGAGAAAACAAAGTGAAGCAGATGAAACGGGCGGGGGAGGAATATGTACGAAAATTTCGGCCCCGCGGAGCCAACCGCGCCCACGTTTGCAACGGCGCTCGATCCTCCGCGGCACGCGAAGGCACAAACATGGCGCACGTCGGGGACGAGCCAATCACGTGTCACGCTAGGCGCACGCGCCAAGGAAACCCGTTACCTCGACCGTTGCTGGCTGGCGGCCGCGGCCAACGACACCCGCGCCGCACCACGGGAGCGAGACGGGGATATGACCGGTGCTGCCGAATATCGGATGAGGGAGAAGGAGCCACAGAGTCGGGAGACCAAACGGAGCGGCAGTGCCCGGCGCGTGCCTTCGGTTTCGATGTCGAAATCGATCTCTCACGATGAGGCTTAAGGACAACGACGAGTGACCTCAGGGGCAAGGGGAATAGAGGTTTATTTATTTATTTATTTATTTATTTATTTATTGCAAACGCAAATTCATTTCACTCTATGCACCGGCCGGTCTGCCGCGGCTGAAGGGCTGTCAAATTAAAAGAATATTGCGAGGGCACCAGAGCACTTCTTATGAGTTGCGAATGCGAAAGCATTAATGTCCAATGGAACGCCGCTGAGTGGTCGTTGGAGTATTGCGCTATGAGTAATGTTTTGGAGTTTTGGTGTGGGGTACGTTACGGAGTTTTCGATTAAATTAGTGCGGGTTACTTTTTTTTTCTTTTTGCAGTTTCTACGTTGCATGTTGGCTGTAGACCGGAATCATTTGGACGATGTTGCTGAGAAGTCAAGTGCACTTATTTTCACGCAGTGCGTTCGCTTATGGGGAGTTTCAAGCTGACGATGGTCTTCCTCGGTGGCCACGATCTCTTAATTTCCATTCAGCTGGTGCGCTGCTTGCCTCATCGCTCGTTTTGCCGCGTTCTTCCGCTTCCTTACTTCTGCGATGTACTGGCGTGGTCGGCCACGTTTCGCTACTGCCGAGGTTGCGGGCGCCGACGATTAGATGCTTCAGACTCCATAGCGGTACGTGATGCCCGAGTCAGCACAGCAGCCTGCGCTGCCAATGCCGCATGCCACCGACGCTCTGCGCGACGATAGACTGAGGAAGCAACAGCGGCCACCAAGGCCGGCAGGCGCGCGCAGCGGCTAAAGCTACTAAAGCTATAAGCCCATTGAGGGTGAGAGAGAGATACGGACCGCGCGCCGGCTTGCGAGAGCGAGATCTAGGGTGACGTGCGTCGCGGGGATGCCCTCTCTCCTCACGCAACACCTGGCGCCGTGGTGGCTCTGCTCTGTCGAGGCGCGCTTGTGACGTGGCGTCCAATGGGAATTTAGGTACCATTTCGTTGCTACAGACGCCGGCTTTTTCACTCAATGGCCCGTGGCATGCCTTCGCACACACGAAAAAATAAAGAAAATAGCTACCAGGACATAACTGAATACTAAGTGAGCGCTGAAAGCTGAGGAAGTATATACGGGTACGTATAAGTAACAGGGAAACGTGGAAGGGGCTCAACAGAAACAGCGATCCCACACAGCAATGGAACGTACTGCTGACAGAAGAAGTCGCGTACCAATGCATTTATTTATTTGCAGTGCTGGTACTTGGGCCTCGGTCGGGAATCGGTAACACAGAGACGGTGCTCTACACCTCCCGGTGGATGTCTGTTTCCAGGGCAAAGGCCCGCGGCGACCCGAGTGAGGTGCGAGCCGTCGCAGCTGGCGGGGTGACCCACTTCTGACCTCGGTAGATCCACAGCAGGTGTCGAAGGTAGCGTGCCGTTTAATTTGACGGTGGTTGTAATTTTGTGTGTAATAAAGTGCGTGTGCGTATGTTTGGAGGTGTGTGTGTTGGGGGGGGGGGCGCTAGTGAGAGGTAAGTAGCATGCGGGAGGTTCTGCTGCTCCGCTCGACATCTGGAATGATTGCCCTTCGCCATGTCCTCCGAGATTTGGGGAGGGGGCGCCAACCGATCTCGCTCGGAACCCGTGTCTGGGCAGTCAGCCCTTGGTGGCAGTGCCGGCCGGCCGGCCAAGTGAGTGTTGTCTCGGCCACTTTCGCATACCTTCTCCTGCTTAGTGATTAGGACACGAAACCCCTATAGCTGTACTGGCGTACGCAAAAACGAAGTGTGATCACGTATCTGTGTATTCAAAAGAGTCTGCATCACACCTGCAGAAATTTACGACACCACGGCTGAACACCGCAGCAGGCTTCACGTCGACTTCGTCACAGTGGAAACGGTGCCGACTGCGAACATTGCAAAAGTCCACTTTTTTGTTTCTTTTAGTAGCTACAGTCGCACACCGCTTCCGACATAAGTGCATAAGTGTGCAGGCGACTTTAGGAGTCGGTGTACAGCTGTCGCGTGGTCTGAGTCAGCATTCGTCACATGTTTGACGTAAGCTCAGTTTCTTTCTGGTTTTTGAAGACACCGCGTGAGGAAAAAGGCGACCTTTAGGAGGCAGCTCGAGAACCAGCTCCGGTTTCTCCATTCAAATACACGTGAGGGGCAAAGCGCACAAAATGCTCGCCTTCGACAACCGCCGACGAGTCTATTCGAATGAAATTTGTTGCGTCTAAGAGGGAAAGTATGAATCTGCCGATAACTGCAACCGTAAGTGGTGTAGGATTTTAATAACTATACAATCCCGAAACTATTTACGTAAATGTAGTAAGGAGATCGAGTTTACAACTCTCGAACTCTGCAATAAACGCAAGTATCAAAATATTGTGAACTGCATCATTTATAGGACGTCCGAAGCGGAAGAAGAAAAGTGCGCTGTACACCACTCTCAAATATGAGCCTAATTTTTTAACAGGAAATTTGAATAACTCACTTTAACAACGTAACCATTTCATATGTTAGCTAACTAAAACGTGTTTGTCCACTTTAGATACTATAACAGGTATAATTTACGGGACTGCGATATCTGTTTTTGTGCGGAGTCACTAATTAGGTGCACTCATTTAAGGAAAAATTTTTTTAATACGAGGCAAGGAAGGAAGAAAAAAGCGGAGTAGGAAAGGCAGGAAGGTTAACCAGCTTAGCTCAACCGGTTTGCTACCCTACACATGGGGGTGGGAGGGGGGGGCATGAAAGATAGAGAGGAAAGAGAGAGCACATAGCACAGTACACACATCGTCAGTTACAGTCCGTCACTCTTGCGTGGTATGTGACATCACTGTCACAGCCGCTTGTCCAAGCCCGTCTCTTTCAAAAACCGAAGCAGTCCCTTCGTCGCCTTCAGCTGCAATGTCTTCTGTCAGCGATATGTGAAAATCGTTTCAACTGACAATGATCCATTGTCAAGAAATAGAGAACATCTATTGCCTCCAGCAGTCAGTGAATATTTTTGCAACAAATTTCGTGGGAGTCGGTTCGGTGATTGACCAGTGAGAGCGTTCCCGCGTTCACATGAATCTATAGCAGTAGTAAATGCGTCTTCATTTTGCAGATGGATCTGATTATGGAAATTGGAGTTCGCACAAAGGTTTCGAGCTATGAGCCTACAAGAAGACACACAAACGTACACAAAGAAAAATATTATCAAGTACTTTTCTGATGATAGCAAAATGCGCCGCTGAGCGTATTATGATCGGCAAGCCAGAAAAGACGGTGAAACGAAAGACGAGTGACGACGTCACTCGTCGGACAACACATAGGTGTGTGTTTGTGGGTGCGCGCTTGTGTGTGTCTATATACATATATTTTATATGATATCTTGCACGTTTCCTTGTGCACCCCTAGTGCTTGTTTCCTCCCTACTAGGGCGGGGGGTGTGGAGTGCAAATCCTGCCACTTGATAGCTTACACGATGAGGATTTGATCCAGCGAGTGAAAACCGAAGCCACGTTCCCTCCGCCAGAGGAAACCGCTCCTACGAAGTGGACGGAAGGGTCAATCGAGTAGATGCAGGCACGGGAGAAAGAGAGAGAGAGAGAGGGCGTCATCGTGACCGTCGGAGCGGAATGGACAAAAGGAGGGAGGGCACGGGGAAAGGGAAATGTGGGACGGCCAAAGAAAGAAAGTGTCTTCTCGTGGGTGGGCGGCGGCGGCTCGGATGGTCAAGGTCGCACGACCGTTTTCCCCGCTCGCCCAGAAAAGCGGAGAGAGTGGATTTCGCAGCTCACCGCGGTGGATTCGAGGCGCGGCGAAAGTGGTCGCCTTGAATTCAACCGCCCACTACGAAACACGCTTTTATTTTTTTTTCGGCAGACCTTTTAGCTCAAACTGTGAAACCGCCGGAGGCAGTGGGAACGGGGCGACCCTCGGCAATGCCCGTGTAAACACCGGACGAGAAATACGTACTAATGGCCTCGTCGCGCGTGTGCCTCAATTGCTTTCTCTTTTGCTGGGCTTGTTTCTCTCCCTCGGATACGGAGGTCCTTCACTCGGTAGTGTTCATACCAAAACAGGATCGGCTGCCCCAGGCCAGAAGTCAGCTGTGAAATTAAGGGATGGACGACACGAACCGCGTTTGTCGGCAGTATTCTAGCTCCTTGGTCAAACACTAACCCCCGTATTCAGAAATACATCTTAATTTGAAGCTTATGCTTGACTTGATATAAATGACGCCTGGTGCGAACGCGCCCAAGACGCTCATTGCGTTTATTTTGGAGCATTCACGACAGGCGTCATTTAAATCAAGTCAAGCATGGACGTGAAGTTAAGATGCATTTCTGAATACGGGGGTAAATCAGAGCAAGCACGTCCTGGGTCCGGCTAAGGAAAGAAAGAGCGGAGGCAGGGATGTTGACCAGCAAACTCGCTGCCGTCCGATTCTCGTCCTACGGCCCTTAGCCGGTACGATTCATAAATGCGTATCATCATCACAACGATTGGGTAACCAATTCGTGGTGATGGCAGATTCGATTGGCAAGAGCATCGCGCGCGTGCAATGCGAAGACGTGGATTCGTATCCCACCTGCGGCCAGGAGGTTTTTCATCCACTTTCATTTGCATTCATTCATTTCATTTCTTTAATTCAATAAGTAACTACGGATGATTCCCTCTATGCTGTCCTTGGTGTCATTGTTTGTTGGCTTCTTATGATTAATAAAAATCGGGCCCCTCGGTTAATCCCCTGTCTTCTCGTCCATTATCTTTTTGGAAGGCTTATTTACTAAACCTTTCCGGCTGGTGGACCAGCCTTCGTCAGAGTACAGTAACGCATGAACAACACATACGTAGCTTTTAAAGGCACCGTATCTAGAGCAGAGGGCGCACACTATCTGCACTGACTAGACCATGCACTGCGCATCATAAATCATTACCATTGCGCATTATAAATGACTACCAATGACACGCATTTTGGAACACAAAAAATGAAATGCTTACATAGGCCAGACCGCAATACATAGGCCACACTGAAACACCTTTCAGAATCCGTTTTAACAACCACAGGTTGCACGCCAAATCCCAACCAAATCTACCGCTCTCGAAACATGTTAACATGCCGGGCCACTCATTTAACAATCTCAAAGTAACAATACTCGAATCTGGATTTCGCACCAGCCATGACCGCGAGCTTCGCGAATCTTACCTGATTCATAAATTTAACACTGTATCGTCCGGAATAAATGAAGACAAAGGAAAACTAACATGTCTAACTTTAGATTGAGCATAAATATACACTTTCCACACGATGTACATGTATGATTTCAACGCTTTTTGTACATGTGGATTTTTTGACGTATGTGGCTGCGGTTTGAAGTTGTACGCTTAACACCTCAATTTTTAGATAATTCGAGGTTGCACTTAGAGATGCCGTGTGCTAAACATCACGCCTTTGTATCTGCATGTGTACGTAATTTTGTTATCACTACACATAATCATGGTAACCACTGGCACTTACCTGAGAGTCATGTTTGTATATATTGTATCCTGAACACATCTGCACTTAATTTTTTGTATTCCAAAATGCGTGTCATTGGTAGTCATTTATAATGCGCGATGATAATGATTTATGATGCGCAGTGTATGGTCTAGTCAGTGCAGATGGTGCGCCCTCTGCTCTTGATACGGTGCCTTTAAAAGCAACGTATGTGTTGTTCACGCGTTGCTGTACTCAGCTATAGAGAGGTCCAATCCATAAAGACAAGGCATCGAGTGCAAAAATTTAGGAAGAGGTAGCTGTGCACACCACTCGCGTTCGAACTCCGCAGAAAGTTCATTATACAACGCTGTAAGCAGGACCACGCCTCAGCGTTCAAGTCCAGATGTTCATTCGTCTTTCGAAACCGCGAGCTGCTTTCTTACGTATACGCGCCGTTACGTTGCCACACGCAGAGCACATTTTGCCTTGCCTGGCAAAAGAAAAAAAGAAAACGCGGTACTGTTTCCTCATCACATGCTCGTTTTCAGGTCCGCCGTGGCCTGTATGTCTGCGTGTATATATATACATATATACATGATACATGAACGAATGATGCTCTCCATATAATACGCCGGCCCCTCTGGGTGGCTCAAGAAACGCCCCGGCAGGAGGAGAAGGGTTGCACAAGATCCGCTTTCGCCGATCGTGTTTCGAGGGCGACTCGCCCGAGGACTTCGCGCCACGCGATGACCTTGAAGTGGACAGCGCGGGCAAGGAGTACACACCACTCCGTCGGGTCACTTCGTGCAACAAAAAGCTCCGAGCGGCGATTACGACCGTACGAAGAAAACGAGGCAATCGCGCCAGAGAAACCCTATCGAAAAAGCCCCTACAAGTCCCGTGTCCGATGATCCCATCTGGACACACGGGAATGCCACATGAAATCGCGAGGGCACAGCGTTAGACCAGAAAGTATACAAGATAGGCACGAGCGCATGCTTTCTAAGTTCAAACTATAGCCCAAAAAGTTATAGCTTGCTCACGCGTGTCAGGACCCGCACGTTCCCTTATACAATCATAGATGGGGCGATGTCCGATATATGTGAACATACATGTTTAAATTGAATTTTCATGCGTTTTATAATCACGTGGAACTTGCTTGCTCCCCGATGGGAAAGTGCGGGTTTCTATGCGGGGTGATCACCTTTAAGTTTTATGGAATTTAAGGAATTCGTTATAACATTCGTAAACTGCAATGAGTGCCGTAAAGTAATTTATTAAGAAGTTAATTGTTGAATCTCAGTTAATTCGTTGAACATGCGTTTCGATTTCTCGTGCTAGCAATGGCCGCCTCTTCGAATAATGCAGCTCAAGCACAAGAATTGTGCTATGGGCCACAAGCGATTTTTTTTTAAATTCCATAAGACTTAAAAATCATCACCCTGCATATGGGACCCATACATTCATATGGGATTATTGGAAATAAGGCATGTGGCTTCTTTTTTGCTTTAGATAGATAGAAGGTGGAATTACATAAGGGGTAGGATAATTACAACAGTTTAAGCCTTTAATGCTCAACGTATCATACCATGCCGCGCGCAGTTTGACACCACGAAATTCTGATTGAACCATAGGAAACTTAACGCGCATAGCCCGAACTAGCGTTTCTGACATGCCGCAACGAGTTTTCAGTTGTGGATAGTTCAGGAAATCAATTACTAATTGATACCTTGAACCTTGAGTCCACAGTAGATAATGAAAATAATATTAGCACATAATTAAAAAAATGACTCGCCATCACGGCTTTGCCAAAGTGCTGTGGAAAACTGCCACTACAACTGCTGAACGTGGCGGGGGGGAGGGGGGGGAGGGAGGGCAGTACTGTTTACAAATACGGAATCATTATATGGCCCATGAAGCGAAAAATCCGGCATTAACATCCGATGGTACCAAAACGCACGTGACCAAGTGGTGACGTCACGTTTGACATGATGACGAAACGTGTTTACGTCACCAGACCGCAAAGACCGCATGGTGACATCATCAAGCGTTACGTTACGCAATAACGACATCGTCACGTCACGATATCGCCCGATGACGCCATCGTCAAGTGATGATGTCACCTGATGACGTCATGTGATGCCTCTTAGAGAAGCAGCGTACTGTGCGCTTCCCGATTCTTTTCATTGTCTCCAGGATCAGCCCATGATGACGTATTGCGATTAGGTAACGATGTCAAACCTCTCACCAAAGGTCGCGTGATGATATCGTGACGTCAAACGTTAAGTTAGTGATAACGACATCGTCACGTGACGATATCGCCTGATGACGTCGTCACGTCAAACGCACACTGTGCGCTTCCCGCTTCTTTTCATTGTCTCCGGGATCGGCCCACATTTTGATTTGAGCAGAGGTCGCGTAGGCGGACACAAAAAAATCTCGACCAAGTAGAAGATAACAGCTTCGCTGTAAAATAAATAGATGCATAAGATCGCGTACTTAAAATGTTTTCTTTAATCAGTTTCCGTACCTGGCGTACAGAACACCTCCAGCAAGAGAGAGGCAATCTGGCAATTGTTCGGCGATGGCCGACAAATCGCAGGTCGTGTCTGCGGCGTTCCCGCTTCTATTCGTTTGAGTGCGCGTGCAGTTTCGTGAAAGGATGTGAAATTGCGGGCACGTGATCGGCCACGCGGAAGAAAGTATCGGCAGGTGTGTCCCGGCTGAAATCCACCTCGGTAGCGCGAATTATCGTGCTTATTTTTCCAGGACTATAACAGAAAGGCGCGAATCACCCTATGGAATCACATGACATGTAGCAGGTATCCTTACAAAATGAATTTATTTATTTATTTATTTATTAATCGATGAATGCAGTGCATCAGCAAACACTGCATATTACTCAGTGCCCATTCTGCTTTAACAATTAATCGTTTCGCGCCAATAACATGGCCTTTTTTTGGGGGGGGGGGGGCGAACAATATACCGTCAACGACACGCGAGGCAAATACAAGAACTGACGTGCGCGTAAGAGGCAACGGCGCGCCGCGCGCAAATTGCGAGCGACTTAATTGCGGAGCCGTGCCAGAGAGCGAGCATGTTTGTCCCCGTCGCCAACCCCTTCGGCCTTCCTTTCTCGAACCAAGTATCGCCTCGCGAAGGCAGCCGCCCCGGGGGCAAAACGACGTTAATTCATCGCAAGACTGTGGCAGGACACCGGCTCAGCGTCTATACCATATACACACACATGCAGCACGCCACCTAAGGAGCGGCAAGACGTGTGCGCCAAAGTAGCGGCCGTCCTTGGGAGAAACCCGAAGACTGCATTCCTGCAGTGCTGTTGCCGCAGATAAGGGGTGAGGTTACTTATGCGGCGCTATACTGACACGAAGCCGGCGAGGCAGTGCGGCGGAAAACCAAGCTGATAGCGGGATAAGGCGGCGCGAACCCGACGGTGTGTGCGCGCGAGGGGCAGCTCCTCCTTCGAGTATTTGCGACTGTCCGACGACGGCGTATACTTTCGCGTCCGCAGCGTCGGGGTTGACGCCTTGCCCACTGGTGCGGAGGGTCTGCTCGCGACGGCAGCGCGAGAAATTTTAGAAGTGAGGAACGTGGTTCATCGTAAAGAGGGCGGGAATACCTTCAACGCACTTCTTTCAAGAGATGTAGAAAGCCTGCAGAGGAATGTCTTTCTCTATGCAGAAAGCAAGCAGAGAAGAGGCAGCGGGGTCAACCAAGAGGAGCGTCCGGTTTGCTACCCTACAATTGCGGGATACGGGGGAGTAGAGAGAAGAAAAGAGGGAGAGAGTGAGCACTGCGCGCGCGCGGCAGGATGCATTGCAAAGAAAGAAAGAAAGAAAAAAACAACGAGGTCCGAGAGAAAACAACGGTGGACCGATCCTGGCGGCAGTGCAGGGCAGGGAAATGGCTCATACCCCCCCCCCCCCTCCCCGTAAGCAAGCAAAAAGGGGTTTGTGTTTGAGTTACAGCGTAACAAAATTATGTTTTTCTCGTGTATTCAAATTATTTTCGCGTATGTTCAAATTATAAACCGGCGCTATCGTGCCTGTTGGCTGTGAGCAAGTCTGACTTCACGAATTTTCTGATGAATTTTACTTTGAGAAATTCGATTAGTTGAGCAACGCCTCTGCGCCACGCGCAGGGCCTGCGTGGCTAAGGCTCGGATTTTCTTTATTTTTTTTTTTAATGGACAACGCTGCCGACGACGGATGCGGACACTAGATTTTTTTGCCACACGGGCCCTTAATTAATCCTTAATTAACGCGATACCGTTATGGAGTGGCTTTCTGCGCCAGCAACGGATGTGACCGAGGTAAAAAAGAAAAACTGAAAGCGAGAGAGAGAGAGAGATGTTACGGGGTCTAGCCGGTTTAGTGCGGTCTGCGAAGAGAAGCGCAGGACGGCCGTATTGAGGGCAGTCGCTGACGGAAGTTGTTACGGGCTTCTTTTGACTCGCTTGGGTGTGTCGGGAATCGTCGGCCCCGCCGTTGTCGGTCGTGCAACATGCTTAAAAGAATAAAAAAAATGCGGTGCGGAATATTCTCACGGTCGTCAGTATACTGAATTGCACACGTAGTACGTTTCTCAGGCTTACTATAAATGGACCTCTCGGTAACCGAACGTAACCGGCTCTGAAAATGGCTCTTAGTTACTAAATGCAACTCGGAAGGAACAGATAAATATAGTATTTTGTTTCGATTGTGAAGTGTGATTCGAAGAAGAAAGAATTCCAGGCCGGCCAAACTGGACGTCATCATGACGTCAATTCATAGGTACACAAAAAAAAAAATAGAATAGTGAAGTCGGGTGCTTGGGTTCACCGCTAAGACGCTGCCGCCCCACAAACGCCGCCGACACACTGGACTGTACGCGTGACAATTTCATGATTTGCGACAAAAATTACGCTGTCGCGCTGGCCAGTTTACGGGGTGCTGCGCTTGCAGCATTTACAGTTTTACGCATTTAAGTGTTTGATGCTAGTACCATTCGTGCACCCAGCACTTTATTTTTTCAGCTATTACAATACCGCATCGCTTTCCCGCGTACGCGATAACACACGTCTCATGAGAACTGCAGCGCAAAACAACCCCCGCTCTTCTCCAAACGTACAAGTTATAATATAAGGTGGCTATAGGGCGTTACGGCAGCGTCGCGGTCATCGCAACACCTCCGCAATGCTGGGTGCACATCATCATCATCATCGTCGTCGTCGTCGTCGTCGTCGTCGTCGTCATCATCAGCCTGGTTACGCCCACTGCCGTGCAAAGGCCTCTCCCATACTTCTCCAACGACCCCGGTCATGTACCAATTGTGGCCATGTCGTCCCTGCAAACTTCTTAATCTCATCCGCCCACCTAACTTTCTGCCGCCCCCTGCTACGCTTCCCTTCCCTTGGAATCCAGTCCGTAACCCTTAATGACCATCGGTTATCTTCCCTCCTCATTACATGTCCTGCCCATGCCCCATTTCGTTTTCTTGATTTCAACCAAGATATCATTAACTCGCGTTTGTTCCCTCACCCAATCTGCTATTTTCTTATCCGTTAACGTTACACCTATCATTCTTCTTTCCATAGCTCGTTGCGTCGTCCTGAATTTAAGTAGAACCCTTTTCGCACAGCTATATAGGGTACACAGCGGCGCACCCTATATAGAGTATTTCGCGGCCAACGTAGAGGGTGATCGCGGTTTTGAGGGAGCGGGAGACACCAACGGTCGTCGCGAAACACGGAGTAGAAAAAAAAAAAAAAACTATGGTTGAGCTGCCTTTGGCAGCTGCGTGTGCACGATCAAAGTGACTTATGTGTCTTCCGGTGATTCGGGGTGATCCGCAACGACAACACCGATAGAGAGGGCGCTCACTCGAGGCAAGACTTCCGTAATTTATCTGCTATTTCTCGAAAATTATAGGCAGGGTCGGCTTTTCAACTTCGCAGGAACGATCTGCATAGGTGGAAAATAGCTCGCACCAAGCCTTTCATCGCCAAAAACAGTTTCTTTTTTTTTAGCTGCACCAAATTTTCTAAAGAGTGCCTGTGGCGGATAGTACAACTCTATAGCCCTTGATCTAAATTACTCGATGAGGCGGCCATTACCTCTAGGAGGACTCAAAATGTTGAATCGAATATTTAAGGTAATTACGCTAATTAACCAAGAGAAGCGAAGCGCAGTAGAGGACAGCAGAAGACTAGGTGGTGCGACGAAATTAGGAAATTTGCGAGTGCTAGTTGGAATCGGTTGGCGCAGTACAGGGGTAATTGGAGATCGCAGGGAGAGGCCTTCGTCCTGCAGTGGACATAAAATAGGCTGATGATGCTGCTGCTAATGATGATGACGCTAATTAACTGTTTAATTAATATCTTTACGCCACATATTTCAATCTACGAATTATAGCCGCTGACTTCGCACGGCGTATACACTCGCAAAAGAATTCTCAGGACAGTACCAGTTCCGAGATATTAATTTTCAAAGCGTTTGACGATATGTGTAGGTATTCCATGCGCGTATTTGACAGGGACCATTGTACTGTTGACAAACAGGCCTTCTATCAGATCCTGTACACTTCGAAAAGAAAAAAAGAAAAAAGAAAACAAACAAACACAGTGAATAAATAAATGATGGCGCACGACAAAAGTTATGTTAACTGATACATGCCCCGCTGCCAATGACAGCCCACTGCCCCCTCAAATGGTTTCCTCTATTTGAAACAGAGAAAAACGCTTTTTTTTTTGGCTCGCAAATCCGAGTGGCGTATATCGATGGAGCCCCTATTCCAGGGCCCCACTGGCTCGCCGGGCCTAGACTAGGGTCGCCAGCTGGCTTCCCAAGTCCAGTTCGGTGAGTCGCGCCTCCAGTTATACCAGTTATATCGAGTGAGTCCGTGCTATTTCATATTTTACGTAACAGGATATAGGTTCATTACTTGCGAATAAAACGTGTTACAGAAAAAAAAAGTAAATTTCGAGCTATTTGACAAGGAGTAAAAATAGCGAGACCAGCCGGGAGAGCACGTATCGCAAAGGTCAGAAGGAGGACGTTCATGATGAAGCCGTGGACGGTAAATAGAGGGCAACGGCACGCCCTTCCACGGAGGGTCAAACACCTTGCACAAATCCTTATCGATAAGAATACCCAACGGTACACGAAAAAGAAATGAAAAAAAAAAAAAAGTTCTGACGTCGTTCACAACAATACGGTTTCTTTCTCCGCAGTCGCGAGCACTTTCAGAACATTTCCAGGGCGGCGCTGGCGCTTTGGGACAGCGTATATGCGTCGCAACGCAACGGCTCCGCTTTGTGCGTTTCATTCGTTTTAACTCGTCCCTCTTTGATAGCGTCTCTTCCTTGACTGTGTCGGTGACGGGGGGGGGGGGGGGGGAGCAGTGCCGTGGTCTGACTATGAGTCAACCGCGACCTCGCGACCCCCGTGATGTGCATACTGCACACAGGCGTACCACTTCACGGCGGCGCGCACGAGTAAAAGATTCGCCGTTTTATAGCGTCGCAGTCGTCGCAGATAGGAAGGACCACGAGGGGCAAAACGCGTTCGCGATGCAGACTTCGGGCAGACAAACCGCACCGCATGGACGCGGGCGATTGAGAGAGACCCGATGACCCCGTTTGGACGAAAAAGGGGTCGCGGAAGATACGACGCCGCTAAGGCGCATCTCCCCAGCTCCTCCTCGACCCAGTGTTAAAAGCGTGCAGTGTTAAGAAGACGGCGGCGCGTGCTGCGGGCCTCGCTGCAAAGTGCGCAACCCAAAGTAGTGCCTCGTTTCACCAGCGCTTGAAACCGCGCACTGGTGGTGTCTTTCATCACAGAGCGCGTGCACGTCTGTTTCAACACGACATTTCAGCAGGCCTGGGAATTTTCGACATCACAGCTCCCGCGCCAGCTCCTTCAAGTCTTCTTCGACACGGTCGTCTGGAGAGCAGACGACGCAGCCACGTTTGTATTAGACGGCATTAGATTCGCCCGACGAACTCTTCTCGCCTTGGAACGATGGCCTTTTAATAAGAGACTCATTCTTATCATCGCTACACGTGCTAGCGCTAGTGTCAAGCTCCCCTTGTCAAGGCAAGACTTCCACAACCTCGATTAAATAGCACCTTGGCGACGCGCTACGCATATTGTGTGCTACGTCGTCTGCTATACCCGTAGCGGGTAAGCAGACACTCGCTTTCCCGATCCGCTGGAGTTCGCTCCAGTTTCAGCGCTGCTGCACGTATTTAACGAAACACAGCAGAGGGGCGGCCTTTTAAGATTCCCGCGCGGTGCAAACACACGCGCGCGCGCTCCCCTTTGTAGTCTGCCGGCCATTCTCGTTTTTCTTTGCCTAATTATTGCCGCTGACGCGGCGTTCTTCCTTTTATCGCAGAGTTATACGGCCCTACCGCGCAGACCAGCGCGTGCTCACCGCTTGCGTTGTGCCATTGTTTACTTTGATGGTGCGGGAGTTTTATCGCTAAGGGCGGCAGTTCGCAGGCCGCGTGTACGGTTATACGAGCCGAAGAAAAGCTGTGGGAGGTGCTCAACAATGAAGCGTTCGCATCGTTTCGTCACAGACACGGCGGTCGTTACGCATGCGGCCTGTATAATGCCCATTGAGTCGTACGTAATGTTGGCAATGCGCGGGATATCTTCGTTTGTAGACATTCCTTATTTCTTGAAATTTCTTCTCGCGCGCGCGCGCGCGGAAAGTGTGTATGCGCACGCACACACACACGCACACACACACACACACGGGAACGTTTCATCAACAGCATGGTTTTCGTAACTTTCTTTTTTCCTTTGCTGCACATCACCAGGTGGTCTTATACTTTACGTCCCAAATAATTAAGCGTCTCGGATATAGTAAAGCCCTACCATCAGCTCACACTTTTTGATCTCGCGGCGGTAGTACCATGGAGGAGCTTTAGGATAAACCGGCCACACAGCTCATGTGATGACGCATATCCGTTTCCGCGACGCGCGCGTTCGAAATTTGCAAACGCGTGCCGCGGTTGCTTCCGACCGTCAAAAGAAATTGCGGCAGCGGACGGCAATGGAACCGGCGACTGCCGCATCGAAGCAGCCAATCGACGTCAGTGACTTGCCCCATTCGTTCTCCGTTCTATCCCGACGCGTCGATTTCATACAAAGGTGGCGTGGTTCTGTCGTACGTTAAATGCATGGGTGGCATACAAATAGCACCGATTACTCGCTTCGCTCGTTTAGTTTTCCACGTGATCCGATCATGTGACGCTTATTACGAGGGCGAATCAGAAAGTCTTTGCCCCCGTTTCTTATTAGCCAAAATAGGGTACATACAGGTATCTACAGGTATACGTACTATTCCACCTACCTTACACTAGTTTCCCACATAGTCTCCACACTGGTTCTGGCATTTGTACCATCGCAGCACTAAATTTGAGATGGGCCCCTGTAGTAAAATTCGGAGCTACCGGCTGGGAAACTTTAATCACACACACAAAAAAAATTAAGACTGAAATTCTTCCACCGCATCTCCTGTAATCAAACAGGCATTGATAGCCGCAACTACCTGTCGGAGCCAACTTATGTCTCCACCCGACTCGACCACTTAAAGAAGGTGCGCGAACGCAGCTGTAATACGCGCCGTTCTGCGAAATCCCTTTTTTCCACAGACCGTGACAGACTGGAATTTGTTACCGAATGAATGTGTTTCAGTATCTCATAATCACGATTTTTATTCCCGCCACAATTTGTGACAATGCATTACTGTCTTAATTTTAATTTTGTGTAACGATTGAAAATGTTAACTTATTGTATGTTTCCACCTTGATGTTACTTTGTGTACTGTTTACTTACTTCTGTAAACAATTTAATAAATCTTTCTCTAACCGTCCCCCCCCTCCCCCATGCTAAATAAATAAATAAATAAGGCTGGGCCGGTCCAAGAAAGGTCCACCGCTGGGAATGGATATGTTGACTTCGCATTTACAGCCGTAATTTGGCTTTAAAGAATAATAAAAATAGGGACAAGGACTTTCTGATTCGCCCTCATATTAACTCATCTGTAGGTAGCAGTCGAACCAAAACATGCGCACCTACGTCACAGCAGAAGTTACACTAAAGACGCAGTATTTACAGAGCAAAACCTGTTTGCACCCTTAAAGGTGCTGTTAAGGATGTTAGCCAAGGCACAAACCAGTGCCCATCTAAGAGTTAAAAAAAGAACAATAGTTGCTGTGTACGCATGTAGTCGCGGCCCTCTGGAATGGAAACTGCACCTTTCCGTGCCGAACCACAGAGGAAAATAAATGAATCTAATAAAACGAGGCCACTGGCTTCAGGATGAGCGCGGGCCAATCTCGATCGCATGCCACGCGGCGCCAGCTTCTTCGGTTCCTCGTTCCTCAAAGGAGCTGCGCGGACGCTGGGGCAGAACGTAAATGTACGCTTACCTTTATATGGAGGTCGTTTCACGGTTCAGAGAGTGTTGAGCCAGAGGGTTTGCGTTGCTTTTCTCTTCTGAAACCGCGCGAAGGAGAACCGGACGAGGGTATAGGGTAAAAAGCGCCGGCTTCGACAACCGTATTCGTCTGCTTCTTAGAGAGTCATCGGAATCGTCTGTACGCAGCTAAGGCCAGCAGACGAATCGGAACCGCAACTGCTGAACAGCAAGCTTTAATTTAGCCCACGTGACTGCCAGGTTGCTTCATGAACAGATCTTGTTAATATATACCCGAAGCCTTTCCTTCAGGCAAACAAGCAACACAAGAAAGTGAAAATGAACGCGACGTTTTTTTTTTTTTTTTTTTTAAGGCAAACGAACACATATGGCAGCTGAGGCCAAAGAACAATGCTGGCTGCGCCTCCATTCCCTCTTGGTGCATTTCAGTTTCCTTGAAGGACACTGCCATCCTGATAAGAATTGCGTTAAATCACAGTTACCAAACTTCGCTCTAGCTGTTTCCTGTGACAATATCGTTTATTCATGCAAATATACAAATAAAGAGTACTACGTGCTATGGAAAAAAAAAAGTATGACTCAATTTCTTTCGCTTCATCACCACACCTTCCAGCAGGTGACGCGACAATCCTACATATTTCAAATTATGGACCTGTAATACGGGACCATGCAATTCTCACGTACCGAGCTTCTCAAACGTCTCGACTGAAAGGTGCGTCACAAGCAGTATGCTTTAATACATTATCTTGTACACTGTACGGTGGCTTATAATGGTGAAAGCAACGAGGGAGACGTTCAATAAGCTGAGCACTGCTCAGGCTGCACTAGTCGGAGCACACGATCGTGTGTCAACGCCGTGTACCAGACAAGGAATACGAAGTACAAAACGGAGTCGCTTCATCGAACAGCAAAACCCGGTTGCAGTGTTTGTACGTGACCCAGGCAGCCGCTCTGGACGGACTGCAAAATATTAAAGAAAAATAAAGGAAAGAAAGACTGCGTAAGGGGCAAAGCCTCCTCGGTGAAATCCAGGCCTCGATGTCCTTCTCTTACCAGATGTTCCGGTATAACGCACTCAAAGCACGTAAACCGCAGAAGGCCGCGCTGAAAATGTACAACTTCCCGGTCGGCGGAATTAGATTTAAAAGAACGCCAGGGACAACTCTTGCGCCTTTTCTTTTGTATAGTCTAAACATGTCCTCTCGTTAAGTTAACCCTCCATCGATTGACACAACCAAGAGATGAAACTATAGGTATCGTTGGCATCTGTGTCTGTTTTCTTGTAAGCGCGCAGGTGCCGCAACTGGCGAGCAGGAATGCGCGGCGAAGATACACTGCGAAGCAACACCTTCGTCGTACGCTTGGAGAGATAACAGCCACCCTGGCGCGCTCCAGATAAGCGCGCCGAGACATATATAGTCAATGGGGGTCATCCTTTGCAGCAGGAGTTGCATATCTCTCGCATCGGTTTATGCTAGTTTAAAGGACCACGCGCCGTATAGTGAGTGTTCTTGTCGTTTTTTGTTCACGATCTGAATTTGATGCCGCATATAGGTGGTTTATGTGTATATAGGTTTATGGCGATAAAACAGTGGCGAAGGTGCGCAATGACAGGCCACGGTGCGCGACCTCAGAAAACGGGCTCAATGTTAGGCCGGTTGGGACTGTCTTCTAGGTCAACTCCCCCTCCCTTGACCTCTCCCCCCCTCGCTCTCCTACTCACCCTGTGTTTTTAAACAGCAGGCGACGCTATAGGTGGATGACGCCGCTCGATGCAAAGTAACAAATGAAACATGACCAAGCGCCAGTGACTTTCAATGCCGAGGCGTCGTCAGCTTGTGAGGAGGAATAAGATTAACGATATAAGGACGGCTAAGCGAGAGAGAAAAAGACCTGGGGGGGGGGGGGAATGAAAAAAATGAAAACCCGCCATGGCAGCTCCGCGCGATGGCGCTCTCCCGCAACACAACCAGGACCTATGTGTTGCAGACGATACGGCGGCAGACGACGTGCAGTCGCTTTAAGCCTAATGCGCCGGCGCGGTTATAAGTACGCTTCATAGCGTGGCGAAAAACACGGGCGAAGGAGCGCCCCACGCTAGAAATAGACGCTCCGCTGAACTGCTTTGCCCCGCTATGCCAACAGCGGGCGCGCACAAACCCGGCCCACTACCGAAAATAAGCGCGGCCAGCGAGTTGGACGAGAAAACCCGGGCCGACGCGCCGCGCGCAAGCATACGTACGTACGTGCGGGAGGGCGAGCGTGGGGGAACGAGCAGACGACGCCGAAGCGAAGCGCCAGGTGACGTCACGCGCCTACCTCACCATCGCCCCCTGACGCAACGTGGCAACAATTCGGGAACATCGTAATGCGGGCTGCTACAGTCTACGCCCCACTTTCGGGCATCGCGAGGGATAAAAATCCAAGTGGGTTGAAAGATAAGACTAAACAAAGGCCGCGTCATGATGGAGGAGTCAATGACTTCCTCGTTATTCATTCTCTTCCAAGCGCGCGGTTCTAACAATAACCTGATTTCGCCAAGGGAACGCAAGCCAACAGCTGCCTGCCGTTGAACTGTACCACGGAGTAACAAGCACTCAGAAACACCAGTAACCTGTCAGAACCAGGCATCAACCCACCCATCGACTACGCGAAATAATGTGTAGCATCCACGCATTGTTGTTTGGTCGTGTCAGGAAACAGTGACGCCACAAAATATGTACTTCGGTTGCATATTAAACTATGCTTACGAATTAAACAATGATTGCCCGGCTGTGCATTGTAACTTAGTTTCATGTCGACGACGCAAAAACGATGCTCACAAGAGAAAGTAAACCACGGGCTCCGAGGCTCCTTACACAGGCAGAAATAGACTCCTGCGTCTCCGAAATCCGCTCATTCGCCTCACTTCAACGCATGCGATTCGCGTGGAGGCACGCTTTATGCATGCAAGATACACGGGAATGAGCTGCTTTCTGAATGGACGGACTGAGCGTGACAACCACGTTACTGGCTCACAATATACACTATTGCCGACTATAGAGGGTGATCAAAATTAAGCCTTACAGATTTCTTAAAATTAGGCCCTGCGAAGTACGTGAAATCCACCTCTGCACACAAGTTATGGGGCCAAGGAAGTGAGATAATTCTCACCGTCAGTCACCTAATTAACTAAAATCGATTAATGAACTTTACAGTGACTGCAGTAAGCGGGCATGTTTGTATTGGAAACTTGGAGGTAGTCGTATTTCTATATACAATTATATATCGCAGAATTCTCCTAGCATGTCCGAGTTTCGAGATATGCACCTGCAAATTTTCATCTCAGTTCGTATGCATCACACATGCAAGACCGTGAGGATCGGCGCTAAGGTGCGATACGGATGTCTTATTAAAAAAAATATGTCTTAATTTAATTTCAAGAAATCTGTAAGACTTAATTTTCATCACCCCATATACCGACGTTTATTTTTATGCGGAACACTTTTTCTTTAATCGTTATATATAGGTCCCTGCGGTTCTTGCAGATACGCTACATGGATAGGCAGACATTAGCAGCAAGAAAATTATGCTAATTACTTTTTCAATTACTAACTTTATGACACATGTAACTGCGAATTCGAAGCTGAGGAGTAGTAAATTCATCTCTGCGAAGCTGAAATACTGACTAGCACCATTTTCAATATCTCCTTCCCCACAATCTGCTAAGAATTAAGGGCCTAGCTGGGCGTTCCAGTTAAGGTCCCGAATTGCTATATACACACGTTTGGTAAACTGCTAAGTGAAACGCTAATGTGGTGCTAGTCTTAACAATTTCTGCTAAGCAGAGACCACTTCACTACTCCATGGCTTCAATTTCGCGGTTACTTGTGCCCTTAAGCTAGTAACGCAAAAGTTGAGCAGCATACTTTAATTACCGAAATTATCGTCGACAAATTTCTTGCTGCTAATATCCGCTTATAGCCACTTAGCCTATCGCAGGAACGGCAACGGAAGATTTTTTTAAAGTGTTCCGCATAATAAGAAACAGCCGGAGTGTGTTTGCGTACACATACATGAAAACATATCATAATCATTTCTTATTATGGGCTTCGTGATTATTACAGGTATATAGTACAAAAGAAACACACATTATATATATACTAAATACCTGTAATAAATATAAACGCATAAACGCGATGGGAAACAGAGAGGCTCGATTTTTGTCAAGGAAAACATAGGGGCAATTAGCTGTGGTTGAAATTGAAATGTGGAAACAATGAGAAAAAAGGAAAGGGATTTCCGTCCACTATCATTTCCCCTTTCCCCCTTCACAATTTTCTACATTTCAATTTCAACCGCAGTTAATTAATTACCCCTATGCTTTCTTTGACTTCATTGCCTGCTGGCTTTAAATACAAGGTGTTCCAGCGAACACTTTCGAAAATCTTTAAATGTTTTCTGTGACAGATATCACAATTCTAGTTCATGAGCTGGTCTACTCGAAGCGGCGGACAATACTTGCAAAAAAAAAAAAATATTGAGATGCAAAATCGACTAATTAATAACATATCACTAATTAATGTTTTAGCTGATTACATTACGGCCCATATTGTAATTTACAAATTATAGCCGTGGAGTTCGCAAGGCAGATCCACTTGGAACGAATTTTCAAGATGACACCAGTTTCGATATATGAATTCCCGAACTTTGCGGAGAAATGCATTGGCGTTCCAGTTAATTTGTTAACAAAACGTCGTTTCATGCACTGAAGCACACAAGTAACTGGAATGCCAATGCATTTCTCCGCAAAGTTCGGGAATTTATATCTCGAAACTTGTGTCGTCCTGAGAATTCGTTCCAAGTTGATCCGCCGTGCGAAGTACACTTCTACAATTTGTAAATTGCAATGTGGGTCAGAAGATAATTAGCTAAAAAGTTAATTAGCGAATTCTTGTTAATTCGTCGATTTCGCATTTCATTTTTTTTTTTGAGCAAGTAGTGTCCGCCGCTTCGAGTGGACCGGCTCATAAACTAGAATTGAGCTATCTGCCACAGGAAATTAAAAAAAAAAAAAATGTTTAAGGCGTTCGCTGGAACACCCTGTATATGCAGGGTCCTGCATATTTCGTTGCGCCTGTTCGAAAAAAGGTTTTGCGCTCACCGCTGCACTGTTCTTGCTCAAATTTTGCTTAACGATCGCATATTGGAGTCCACGTCGTTTAGCATATCACTTACCACAGTTGATTGCCTGGTTTTTAAGAAAAAAGTGACAATTTGTCTGCACTTATGGGGATGCGAGCTGCTGCAGCAATGGCGATATCATAAACTTGTGTCACCGCCTGCTGGCAGCTGCAGAAAACAGCCGGCCAGGGAGGTCTAGGTCTTTTTCGCGCACTTTTTCGTTAAGATGGAGCCAAGAAAGGTCCACCGCTGGGAAACGAATGGATATGCCGACTTCGCATTTACAGCCGTAATTTAGCTAAAAAATAAATAATAATAAAAAGCCCGGGGCTTTCTGATTCGCACTCCTATATAAGAAATCTACGCTGTAAAACTCAAACAACTTATTTTCGACGTTTCGGCCGAGGGTAATTACGCTAAGTAGATAATTGTGCAATTCAACAACGGCAGTGTACGCATGCGCAATGTCGTGACGGGTGGCACTATTATTTGCAGTCGGCGTCAAAAGTTTACGGATCGCGAGATCCGAGAAACAGCTGAATATTTCAGCAGTCTGGTATTCAGATTTCCAACTTGTACTAGTATATGCGAACAACATAGTATCATACGGTTTTACTGGGTGTGGTCAAATTGCGGCAGCAGCGAGCCGTTTCTTTTTCTTTTTTTTAACGGCATAATAAAAATTCTAAAATATTGCGGTGCCGTACGCTACGGAAACAAGAAAGGAAGACTTCGCGAACGAAACGAACCAGAGTAATAAAGTGCTAGGAAATGAGGAAATGACTTGCTGCAGTAATGAAAACAAGAGTCCGCGCTCTCAGCTAACATATTTGCATTTAACGCGTCATTTAATATCCTAGCGCCCTTTCGCCATAGCAACGCAACGCCCAGCGTGCTAAAGATTAGTCAAGTTTTGCAATACCATCTAGTTAATCTACAGTAGAGTACTGACAAACTCCGATCACCTCCGTGAGTTTGAAACCGCAGAAAACAGAGGGCAGGTGCCGTCATGTATCCCGGAAAGGAATGACGCAGAGGAAACAAAAACGCGGTTCCTCCGAAGCCGATGCCGGAAGTTGCCGAAGCCCGATTTCGCGCCATATCCTCGTCCAGCAACAACGTCAGCTGACCTTGCTGTGGTGACCTTGCAGGATTTCGAAAACGCGACCGTCGCTAGCGGGCGTCGCAGAGGAAACGGAAGTGCAGCAGACGACAACCTGGCGCAGTTTCGAGTTCGGTCCCGTTGCGCCAGCTGGTGGCGGCTGAAGGCACTTGTCAAGAAACCGCGTGACCATCGCAAAGGCAGCCGCGCACCTTGGCCCATCGTGGCCTTTTAGTGTCCTGCTAAAATCACTACAGAGGACTTTGGCGCTAGGGCCTACGAGAGTTGCAAGCGTGCCGGTTCACTCTACACGAAAACGACCTTAGTCCTTCTGGTGTCAAATTTTTATAGGGGTGCTCGAGTAGCGGATTTTTCAAATCTAACCGAGTACAAATACATGGGAAAAACGACCTGCGAATATCGAACCAAACACCGAATGTTTGCTATTTATGAACAATGTTAAATGTAAAGGTGCCGTGGAGTAGGTTTGGAAACAAAACTGCTTATACAGTCGATTGCATTTATAAAGAAGTGATTGGGGCCTCTGAACTCGTTCGTTATACAGATCACTTCATTGTAAAGGTCCCGCACACAAGAGCTCACAGTAGAACGAGGAAAGAATTATTCCTTCGTTATACAGGTAATTTAGTTGAAGTGACGTTCATTGCAGAGGAGCTCGACAGTATATGTTATTAGATACATATAATGCCGTTTATCAAATGCATTTCAAGCTCAACTGAGAAGCTTGTAAACAAGGAACAAAGGATAAGTGGCGGTACATCAGGGGCATCAAGGCAATTATAGTAACAAAACAACACGTCATTAGATGCATGTAGTAGGGTGCGGTGATTGTCGAAAGCGCTAAGTGGTAATACTACATCACTATCCATTGTTTTACAGGAATCCAAATACAATGAGACTGTCCAAATAACAAATTGCTTTGCCTACATTGAAACCGATTATTCAACGACTGGAAACTATTGTGCATGAGAGATCTCCTCCATGTGTTGGCTAAGGAACAATTGCATCTGCACGACAACTGCAGATATCTGGCAGCAGAATCACTCGGAAGAGCCTCCACTCGCATCAGTAGTTTTCCTGTAGACAGCAACAAATCTTGTTGTTGCTTATAGCATTATAATATAGTATAGTATTACAAAATGAATATTCTACAACACTGAACAGTGAATTCTCGAATATGCGCACACCTTTACTTTGCGAGTTTCCAAGCTGATCCTTTTCAACAAAATGTTGCGTCATAATTGCCACAATTACATGTGCACATCGATACTCATTGCACTTTTTTGTTTACAAAACTATGACTACTTGAATGAAGCGTAAAAAACAGCGTCGCAAGTGCAAAGATGAGACTATTCCATATACAGTTCACCAAAAATGTTTATGGTCTACAGGATCTTAGAAAAAGCTAAACATCTTTGCAGCTTTGCAATGCGGACTGGTATTTGCATTTTCAGCTTCTAAAAGCATATGCGAACAAGATTGTGATTTACGGTTTAGTGACTGCTGCTACAGGTTTCTTGGAAATTGAAAAATTTCTGAGATCTAATTTTCCGTAAAATTTTGTGGTTGACTGCACTAGCCATCGTTCCGATGAAAGCTAAACGATCGCATCACTACAGTTTGCCCCAGTAATTTTAATAGGAAACTGTACAGTCTTGGTTATGATATGGGTATTGCACAGGAGTGTGCACGAAGCCAAGAGTGTAAAGCTCTGCACATGCCCGCAGAAAATGCCCAGAAATGAGGGATGTCACTCTGCTTGAACACATAAATACACGTAGAGATGTTTCAGTGTCCCAGCTGCTTAGCTTTATTATTGTACATACTTTTTGCACAGGAAAGAAGCCATCAGGGCATAAACCTACAACAACGTTCTGATACATTGGTTCACTTTCTCCTTGCCACCACACTTGGGAGCACTTCTCTGTAGAAGTAAGCCCAGCTTGCAAGGAGTGCCGGCATCAAGAGGCCAATGTTTTTTCTGTACCAGGCCCTGCAAGCATTAGAGGACGGTAACATCGATGCAACGGAGACTCAGTAGATCAACGTAAGCTAAAGGTAACCCAACTGCCAACACATGTAAACAACAAGAAAAAAAAATGACAGCACAAACGAAAATGTAAGACAATTCGTAAACTCCTACAGGCATTTTGGTCTATCCTATTGAGATTATTAGCATTCACTTTCGGCTGACCAGTCCTGGCGATAGAGCAAGTATCATAGCATAACCTATATTTAAAATTTTCTTTCTTTTTGCCGCGTCCTCTAATCACATCTGCCATAAAGAGTAAAAGTCTTTTAACGTGACTGTTTGTGCAGGGGCAGACCCAAGGTAGTCGGGCGGGGGGGCGGGTACACTGAACGCTATACTAGGTGAGGACAAAGTGCCAGCATGTTTCGGGGAAGACAGAATAGGGCAGGGCACAGAGGGAGAGGGGGTGTGCCCACCAGCTCACACAATTCCCTCTGGGGATGTGCCAGTACCTTAGTGATTTTCTTCTGATCGAGCATTTATTTTGGAATTAGAGAAATAAAATGAATGAATGAAATCATCTTTCAGAATCACAACAAAGAGCGAGAAGGAATGGGCCTAGATGTCTACAATATGTCCTCCGAATATCAAATTCCACTTTACTCTTGGCGTTTCCTGGTTCTTCTCTAGACGTACAGCTCCACTCACCAGTTGTACTGCATGTGCTTCCGGTGGTTGTCATTCAGGAAGGACTTGTAGAAGGAAGCCATGTCCTCTATAGGGACGCTGTCTCTAGGTGTGCCTCTTGCCTTGTACTCGGCCAGCTTGTGTTGAGTGAATTCTTCCTTCTTCTGAGGACAAACAAGCGAAGAAACAAAACCTACAGTTCTTGTGCAATGCACACTTGTACCAACAATGGGCTTCTTCGATTTTCCACTTCTGGCTACCCGCGAGGCTGCCAGAGCCAGCCAGAGCGTCTTCGTTTTTCTCGGGTTGCTCCGCCCACCGTGCGATGCACTTCCGCCGGGCGTTCGTTTTGCTCGGGCTGGACGGTTCTGGCTACCCGCGGGCTGCCAGAACCTGCCAGGACGATTTTGGTCTGGCTGATCTCTGGAAGTTCTCTGGCTAGCAGACGACTAAAAGAGGCTATGGGCGCTCGCCGCCATCTTTGCGGGGACTTCACGGATTGCAACGCGGGCGCTTGAGGAAATTTACCTCGCTCAGCCAACTGTCTACGGTCATTTTCGGATTTCCTTACTTCTAGCGTTATCTTTTTAGGTGCTAAAACTCCGTTCCGTTCCGCATCGCGAAGCGGTGTGACACGAGCCGTGGTGAACCGTTTGAAGCTTTTGTGTGTGTGCATATGTGTGTGTGTCCCCTGATTGCTTCTTCGCAGCGGTGAACAGCGTGCTGCACTCTCATGCGTGCATGTTATCTGCATCGTGTTCCATGCAAGTTGTAGATGCTCCTTCACACATTGCGGTACATTTTGGATTCGTCTTTCTCTGGTGGTGTTCCTTTTCACATATCTCGCGTATGTATATCTCTCCTTTCTCTGCAGTTAGCGAAGGCTTTGCAGCTAGCCCGTGTTCGCTCCGTCTCTCCGTCGTATGCTTAGGTGGCAGCTCGATACCGATATGTGTTCAAACTGCAGGCCATTGATCTAAGAATACACTGATTGCACTCGGTACATTTAGACACACGTACATTGGCTTATTGCTCTCATGACTGCGACAAATGTTGTTTTTCATGTGAAACGTTTCCCTAGTCAAAGGCGATGTGCATTTTCACGCGCCAGCCGCGTCCCCAGCTCCTTAAATGAGCAGCACCATCAGCCACAATGAACTTTCTGAAATCGAAGCCCAAGCAGGTCGGCGTGAAATTTTATGCGTATGAGACGTACCTGATAGCCTGCTTTTTCATGTCTTGTGATGACATAACGCCAACTCATCAATGTCGCCGGTGGTCGACGTGATTGCCGCGAGCAGGGATCCTCCAGCTATCGCTTTCAAGTATACAATCACGATTTCGCGTCCTGTCATCCACCACGTTGGAGGCCATCTGTTGTGCTGCGCAAGGCGAGGTTGGCCGAGTACGTGTCTTGCGCCGAGTCGCGCGAAAGTGATCGTATCCCTGAATGCAACAATATATTTTCAAGCTGGCAACGCATAAATGGGCCGACTATCCCATGCGCACGCTGGCCTTGCCGGGCGCTGCCATGCTCGCAGCATGTTTACATTTGGCCAGCTGCACCGGCGTTCGATTTAGCAAACTTCAGGCAGGTTCGGGTTGTCTTGGGATCCCAGCCCACATGACTTCCTGTCAGAAACGGAACTAGCTAGCTGCCATCTGGCTGCCAGCGGGCTGCCAGAACTCCGAAAATCGAAGAGGCCCAATATTTATTGGTACGAATGGAAGCACAGCATTACGATGCAAAGTGCAGTGACCTTAGATAGAAGTTGTATTCTCAAACAGCTTATGTGGTAAGGTGCCAAAAACCATAATAGGCATGACAGACAAGTGTCTACATTTGTCATTTCTTTCTTGTCTGCTGTGTGTTTACTTATTCTTGGGGAGGGGAGAGGGGAGTGCCATGCCACGCAAGCTATGAACAATCAACTTGACCAACAAAACAACGCTGCACATGAGGTGGAGACTTGAAGCGATCAAAACGGCTGGCGAACTGGTGCCTTAAGATCATTGAGATCAAACAGCACAAAACGGATGGAAGCCAAAAACAACATAGCTGTTGACTCACAGTTAAATGTTTTATTGCACTGATGAGGTTATGTACACTTATACAAAGGTTTGTGGTGTGTGCTGCCTATGGAAAGTGCATCAGCAAATAAAGCCATCCATGAACCTGTATTTTTTTTTTGTAGTGTAAGGTGACGGATGTCTGGCTCACACATGAAGCAGAACATATGGTATGCCATGTCTGAACTAGTTCAGTTCTTTGGCTCCTATTTCGTGCTGTTTTATTTTGAAGTATTGAAACGGCTGGCGAACAGCTGTTAACAAAGCTGCTCGAGCCAACATTTTAAAAAGAGGACTCGTTCAAGGTGTAAGGCAAGGGCCCTGGAAAAGAGAGGTCCTTTTTGTCAAAACATTGGCTCATGAGACGTTCCTTCTTCAAGTACTGTTGACAAGTTACCCAACAGTATGCCTCAGTTTTTTTCAGGGGCTGGCAGGCAGCGGTGAGCTGAAACTGCTCGTGTATGAGACATAGGTCTCATATCTTCGAAGAGGTGCACAATTGGCATTTCATAACACTGACGTTACAGCACAAAACAAGTAACTTGGACAATTGCTTATCTTTGATCTCATATGTGTCCCATTTTGCACTGCCACATTTAACATTACAGAAAAGCACCACTCCAGTATGAATCTTCGAAACCGCAGTCTGAACACTATCCCAACTCGATTTTGACCCCATATGCATTTGTTTAAGTGCTATTCTTCCTTGCTTCTGCCATTTATGCTCAAGCTTGTGAACTTGTCTGCCTATGAGCTCTGTAAAAATAAATGAGGGCATTTGCTTTCTTACACATTGTTTTGTCTTTTGTGGCATTAACAAATATAACAAAGATTATCTTGATGTCTAGCACAGCTACTGGATTTAATTTGCACATAACATTCCATTAATAAAGGTAAATGTGCTTACTTGACCTATAAAGACTGGTAGCTTACACATCACTGTTAGCAAATGTCAGACACTGTGCGATTATACTTACCACAACACTTCAGCAGGTGCATTGAAGAAAACCCCTTGGCATTTTTGCTACCGCCCTTTAGAAGGTGATGAAATTATTACGAAGTGATATACTAAGAAGTAAGCAGGTTTGGAACATCTTGTAGTGACGGAGGGCTTTCCCATCTGCCATAAACGGTGCTGCTCTCTGTGATCCTAATGCACTGTAGACATACCTTACGGATGCATGCTTTCCACTTTTTATGGTTCTCCTACTCGTAGCCGAGAACAGCCACATAATGCTGTATAACGCAAACCACTACTTGCAAGTACTGCAAGTAGCAAGCAAGCAGCATGCAAGTACTGAGGAAAGGTTTTGCCTGTTACATTACGAGTTACTCGGCAGCATCCAATGCAGTCAACTCTAGTGTTTGAAACGTAAGAAAACGCGCAGCCGGCCGTACCCGCTGGAACTCGGCGTTGTGTTTGGACCAGTAGTCCTGGTTCCACGCCTGCACGGCGCCGTACTGCTCCCTGAACAGCAGCTCGGCGGCCGACTCGTTCGGTCGGGCGGGCAGAACGACGCGTCGCAGGTTGGACACCGGGTGTGGGGGGGACACGACCGTCGCCACGGCCGACAGTCGTTGCACGTCCTGGGGCAGAACGGAGTCCTTGGCCTTGCTCACCTTCACTGCACCAGTTTTGCTCTGAAAAAAAAAAAAAAAAGGAAAAACACGCGATAGCCGTCTTTCTGTAGCCGATGGGTACACGTGTGACGAGCAAAGCGCACGAGCACTTGTAATTCTTCTTGCTCTGGTACAAAGTTGTTCGAACCGACACCTCGCGAAGTAAACAAGCCAGCAGCTTCATGAAGAAAGACATCTATTAAGTACATAACATACAGTGCAGTATATAAGCGCGAATTATGAACGAAATGGGCCAGAGGACAAAGCGTGGAAGTTGTCAAAGAAATACGCCGCTTTTCTAGTGTTTTCCCGAAGATCAAACGCATGCATATGTTCACTGTTCCTATCATCCGACTTACGTGATGGTGCGATGTTCAATGGTGCAACCATCCGGCTTATAGGACACTCTGGTGTCAGCGGTGAATGTGCTACGGCGCAGGGCTTGCAGCGCTACAGTCAAGTTACTCGCAAACGTTCACAGGTCGAGAGGTTCGCCTCAACTTGCTTTAATTAACTTTTCTGGGTGTTGCAGGCAGCATAAAAACCAGACGAAAACTAATAAGAGAACTAACGGATTAATGAAATCCTAGTGAACTCGTGAAATCGTCGTGAAGGTTAGTTTAGTTGGTTAACTAAAAGATCGCGTGGGCCATAAAGCAACGACGCTAGCGCAAGTCAAGAACGATAGCAACTTTTCGGGGACAGACACAGCTTCCCAGCACATGCTAGCAAAAATCGAGGAGTGCCCAGTGCTTACAGACAGGGGATGCGAAGTACAAAAGACTCCTTACGTTCTTCGATAGCAGTTGTAGGGCCCTTTTCACACCCTTCATGGTGAGCAAGACCACGGTGGTGTGGACGACACCTTCACATTACATATTGCGGCGTACGGATAGCATAGATGCGGACACGGCGGATACGGAGTTGCTGGGCGGCGCCATTTTGCGTCTTCCGCGTCCTAATGAATGTTGTTACATGCAAGGCGCAGCTGCGCACTGAAACTTATTATTAAGAAGTTTTATAAAATACAATATAAGTACACATTTATAAAACATAGCTAAATAATTTTCGTTTTTATAGATGTATTACATTTTTGAAAGTAAACAGTTAAACTGCTAAACCTCGACTGGCTGCCGCTGCTTGTAACTGCTGCAATGTCTGCGCGCATGTTGTCCTTGCGTATGTCAGATGTGGACACGTGTTGAACTGCGGATCCAGGATCTGGTGTTTCTGGAATATTTAGTATAAAGGTAGTACTCAGTCATCGGTCGCCATGCCGAAAGTGAAAACCGAGCGGACGCGTCATCACGAGGTGGTGCAGCGACAGAACATCGGTTTCCGCACCGAGCTCGGCCAGCACATCCTCAAGAACCCGCTGGTGATCAACGGCATGATCGAAAAGTCGGCTATCCGGCCCACCGACGTCGTTCTCGAAGTCGGTCCCGGAACGGGAAACATGACCGTCAAGTTGCTAGAGAAGGCCAAGAAAGTGGTTGCTTGCGAAGTGGACACCCGGCTGGTCGCCGAACTGCAAAAGCGCGTCCAGGGGACGCATCTGCACAGCAAACTGCACATAATCGTCGGCGACGTGCTGAAATCGGAGCTGCCCTTCTTCGACATCTGTGTTGCGAACCTGCCGTACCAGATTTCGTCGCCGTTCGTCTTTAAACTGCTGCTGCACCGGCCCTTCTTTAGGTAGCGTGGACGCAAGTTCGTAATCGCTTTCTCCGTTGACTAGCTGTCGTACGAGTAGTTGGTAAGGCGGACAGCCCATTCTGTGAAGCAGCGCAGTGACATGCGACATGTAAGCTTTCTGGTGCACTGGGCGACGAAACTAGCCAAAGCTCACACGAGTCGATGTATCATTCTGAGTAAATCAGCGGCACACAGAGCGGTAACGCTGCGTCAGAATTTGGTGCCTGGGCGCGATTATTATTCTTTAATAGTCTTCATTTACCAGTTGTAACGACTTGTTTATTTTGTATTATTGGCGGTGTTTTCAGGACACCAAAGCTAGAACCCGGCCTGCAGTCCGTGAGTAAGGGCTCGCAGAGACCCCAACTTACGGACAGACCGATTCTAGCCCCCCCCCCCCCCCCCCCCTCATTCCTTGGGTGCCCTGAAGAATCTGCGCCGACTACCTTATAATAATCTTCTCAGGTGCTCTCCCGAGGCCTCCGTTTGCCTCCTGGAAAAGTACTCGTTAAAAAAAAAATAGAGAGAGAGAGAGAGAAAAGCACCCCGCAACGAAAAAAAGCGCCCTGCGACTTCTGCAGCATACTGCGCCCGTAGGAATTTGCCCACAGAACTGAGAGAAAAAGCTACAAAGCATCTTGCTTGCGCCCCGTTGCGTTGTCTTTAGTTCTTTTTCTCCTTATTCGTGTCATTGCACTGCTACATTGATTGGCTTTCTCTGGCAGCATTTAGAAAAATTTACTGTGTTATTTCATAAATCTGGGCCCCTTAGAGGAATAAAAAAAAAGACTGTTTATGTCATACCCATGGCTTACTGTAACATTCGGGAAGTGCGTAATGGGGTGCTATACCATTACGTAGGACCATTGATTGATTGTTAAACCCTATCGCTGTTGAGTTAAGGTCTATGCAGACGAGAAACCACTATTTCCATTATACGTAATTGAAGGATCCTGCTAGAGAGCAGCTGCAACTTAAGTTTACACCTGTATATGGACCACAGGCTTGGTGAGAAAGCTGAATTTATTAGCAATTCAGATGCACAAGCTGAAACCGACGAGTGCACTCGAAAGTTTGCAAGGCCAAGTTAGATTCCTAGGCAGATAAGAAAATTGGCTTTATGCCCTTTGCAGAGCAAGCAGACTTCTATACTGGGCTTTAATGCTGGCCTTTAAAATAAAGTTTTTTTCCTTATTGCAGAATTCCTGGTGCATATCCTTTTGCTCAGGGGAGTACATGTGCCTTACTGGATTTCATTGCATGTAACTATTCACAGTGCCCATGCGACACTCGTGTTATGTGATGCGGCAATTTGTGAAAAAAATTGTTTTAGGACATACTATGGCCAGGTCGACCAAACAGGTAGGATTACTTCTAAAGGCATTGTTCGTTGCGTTTAACATGTGTATTAATGTGCAAGTTAATAAAGATTACTGCTCTTAGAATTTTAACCTTTTATCAGGTGGAAAAAATTACTCACGATTTCTGCTATACCTTTTCCCAAATGAAATGTACCACACGGAAGAACCGAAAAAAATTTTCTTGTACAAGAATAGTCTCTGAAAAATCAGCAGCACAACACCTGTCCCACAGATAACTTGAGGCCACGAGCGAAAATGGGATACACGTCCCTCTGCACACCTTGGGCTTCTTTCTTTCAGGCTCCGAGTTAATTATGGCTTCTTATAGAAGGGTTCAAAGCACACAATGCGAAGAGGTACTTGGCAGGTTCTACATGCTAGGTTTGTGCATTTTTCCTCTGAAGTCATTGAGCACCATTGGCACCTTTTGCACGTAGTGGTGGTGCATGGTTAGTGCCCATGCTCATTGAACCGAACGTCTATTGGCACGTGTGTCATTATTGAGCATTTCTAGCTTCCTCTCTTGGTATATGCTAGACTGTGCCAACCCTTGTGAAAGCTCCTCCCATTGATGAGCTGTCCAGTATGACCCAAAATAACAGGTATGTCACGCTGTTTCGGCAGCAGTTCTGGACACCTTCGAGCACTGCGTTCAGCACATTTGCATGTAGCTGAAAACAATGGCTCACTCTCACATCAAACCTGCCTACAATTAATTTGCCTTACTGGGGTGCAAGAAGTAATTTTTGAATTTTTGAACTAATTGGACAACTCGTATATACGTGGCAAAAGAGCAACCAAATTCACGCATTTGAAGGGCGCCAACAGCCAAAAAACATAGCAACAAAGAAAACAACTAGTGCCACCTACCAGTTCAAATAAAAGCTTAGCAGCATAATTCCTTTATCTTCTATGACGTGGCACTACATGTTTCTGTGGGGATATCTTTGTCCCTCTGCGCACACTAAGGCAGCTTTCGCTTGTGGTTGCAGGTGGGACATATATGTCCCAGTGACCAACAAAGGGTTAGGCAATGTCTAGAGATAGAATGTTCGGTTGTCAAGACTATACAAGATGTTTGGAGCTCAATTTGGCATGAATAAGACCAGTTACAGGCAGTCATGCCTCTTTATTGTCACTGCCCTATGTTAGGGCTGCATTTTGTGCCAAGCTTACCTGATAAATGCAGTACCTGTGCAGTGTTTGCATCATGCAAGACTGACAATTCTCGCATGCTCTCGTTTGTAGGTGTGCCACGCTGATGTTCCAGCGAGAGTTTGCCCAGCGGCTCGTGGCTAAGCCAGGTGACAAACTGTACTGCCGTCTGTCTGTCAACACACAGTTGTTGGCACGCGTCGACATTCTCATGAAGGTCGGCAAAAACAACTTCCGGCCCCCACCCAAGGTTGAGTCGAGCGTTGTTCGGCTCGAGCCACGCAATCCGCCGCCAGCCATCAACTTCATAGAGTGGGACGGCCTGCTCCGCATCTGCTTCGTGCGGAAGAACAAGACCCTCAGTGCTGCCTTCAAGCAGACAGCCGTCCTGGCTATGCTAGAAAAGAACTACAGGGTCCACTGCTCGGTGGCCAACGAAGAGCTGCCCGGTGAATTCAACATGAAGGAGAAAGTGGACGAGATCTTGTCGCAAGGAGGCTACTCAGACAAGCGTGCCCGCACAATGGACACCGATGACTTTATGGCTCTGCTGCACCTGTTCAACTCAAATGGCATCCACTTCTCCTGAGAAATGTGGACATTGAGAAGGATTGTGCCATTTAAAGGAATTAGCGGAATAGTTATACCCGTGGGTGCTGCCCAGTGGGACTACTGCTAAGTGACAAGCCGTATTGATTAGCATTTGATGGAATCCAAGCATTGCATCTGCTTGTTTCTGAGAATAGGCTCGCCTTTACGAGCTTGAATTAGTGCTGTGATTGTAATATGTATTCAAGCACCATTGTAGTGAGAAGTGTCTTGACTACAACAGCACATTAAGATGACCTTGTTCACATTGCATTCATCAGATTGCAATTATACAGACTATCCAATGGAATGCCACTTTGCTATGGCTTCATTAAATAATTCTTTGCTCCTATAGATTCAGTTCTAATGGTGAAATATTTTCACAACACATATTCGATATGTCCTACGAAAATGCTCGTGGTTTTCAACCTGCGACTAACATTTTCGGCTTTTCATTACAGCCTGTTTCAGTATCTCTTTGAAAACAAAATCGTGTGTTTTGTTGAAGTGGCGGATAAATTTCCCAAGCAACGCCACAAGCAAACTGAAAGAATGACTTTGCAACGTCACCCGTTTTTCTGGTGACTCCAACTATGGTGAACAGTTCATAGTACTGTAGGGCCAGAGCGTCGTTTTCTATAGAATGCATCAAGTTATACAGGTGCTGCTTTTCTGAAAGCTGCACGTCACAATTCTGCGCTTAGGCCCAATAACTTAACATCTAAACACACTGAAGGGCTCACTTGCTGTATTCGCAGCTAAATCTTCCAAGTTGACACCCCCATCCTTCGCACCGTTTAGACTTCAAGGCAGCAGCATGGCTTCTGCCAAGATTGCATCCATAGTTGTTCTTAAAGCACGAAGGTGATATCAAGCGCCGTTTTACTGGATGAAGGCACCTTATCACCGGCTCGTGCACCATGGGCAATGTAAACGCAAATAAAACGAGACATCAACTAGTTAACTTGATCACTGCCATACTCATTTATTACATAACTTGTGGATACACACAAACACGAATGTAGTCGGCAAGAACGAAAACCATGGTAACAAAAAAAAAAAAAAAAAAAAAAGCCATAAGGCGCTTCACAGCTGTCGTGTTGCACCACTTTCAGAGAGGACTGCGGCTAGCCCAGAGTGACGCATACAACGAGAAAAAGAAGTGGATGTGGGGACATTGAAACTAAAATGCAGTGATTCATTAATAGTCTTTTGCATGCTTTAGCCTAGTGTCCTTCAAAGAAAAAGCAGATAAAGCATGGAACATCAAAACACACAACTAGTTTCTTTCCTTCCTTTGTACATTGTCAACCTGGCTTGTACAACCTTCCTTCGTTCTTCGAAACAGCGCCAACTTCCTTCCAGAAGCAACAGTCTACGAAAGCACAGCCCAAACAGTTCAGCACACCAACGGTAAAAGCTGAAACATACACACACACACACAGCCCCCCAGATGCAGCAGTTAATACAGTGCGAACGACGGCATAGGATGTCTGGCAATATAGCAACTCTCTTTTGACACTTGAAAGAAAACCGCAGAAAGATCCCGAACAGTGAAGAACACAATGGAAGAGCAACACAGAACAACTAAAAACACATGGGGAAAGACGTCGAAGCTTTGTGGGCGAAAACCCTGGAGTGAATCGTCCACGAAAAATAAATGTAAACAAGCACCTTCCGTTCAGCAATTGTAACATCGGCCTATTCTCTTGTTTCATCATTTTTCAATCACCGTTTGTAACATACAATGAGGAGGGAGAGACGTGACCTCGCCACTTGGGCTCGGCTCAGCCATAAAAAGCTCTCTAGAAAAACATGATATATATGAAGACGAAAAAGAAAAAAAGGCGGCATAAATACACTTCACTCCCCACATTCATGCACACACGGTGAGGATAAAAAGGGTCTCGGAGGTATTTAGAGTGGATGCACCAACCTCTCTAAGGCTCGGGAAATGCAAGTTCATCGAGAGAGGAAAGTCAGTGGACGCCGACCACCGACGACTAAAGGGCCGTGTCCCAGTAACACTATCACGTGGAATGCAACATTGCAGCAGAGTGCCGCAAAAGAAAAACAATTGGCACCGCGATAAGCTTTGCCACAGGCAGGTCACGGGGGGATGGTGCAGACTGGGGATTTGTGGTAACGTAGCCAAGGATGATCAAGGTACATAGAAGGGTTCATCAGAATTCCTTTTTTTTTCTCCTTGACCGTCTCGGCTGGGCTTGTAAAGAGGGTCTTGCCACCATGGCCTCATATGTACAAAAAGAGCGCGTGTAGTCGAATGTGTGCGCTTATACACCCAACAACATGAATGTGACGCAGCAATGAACAAAATGGCGGGCTGCTGAAGTTAGAGAAAGAGGAGGGGGGAAAAAAAAGGAAAGCTAATGAAAGCTAATGAAAAAAAAAAGCGCAAATGAAAAGTTATCTCTTCGAGACACTTCCGAGGCAGCTTTGTTGTGAAGTGTCCCTGACCCTCCGTTTCATTCGTCCTGCCCAAATGAAGACGGCTTCTACAAACGTCGCGCTATGGTTTTAAATTTCGCTCGAAACGCGTGCATCGCGACAAACCCGCTCGACTGGTTTCAGGGGCGCTACTCTTTCCCCCGAGACGGAGACTACTGCTCATTCTCAATGCAGGCGCTCGGCAAGGCGCCCTCAGCTGCCGGTGGCTTCGAAGTGCACCGGCACAATAAAATCCTGCGCACTAAAAAGAAAGTGGCGCCACTAGAGGTGCACCTCGAAGGCCTTCACAGCATTGGGCCCCACGAACGGATTGGTCGCCACTGGCGCCTTCTGTGTGGGTAGCGACGCCCACTCGGCGTCGAAGGGATCCTGGAAGGCGGAGCTTGTGGCATCTCCAGACAGTGGTGGCGTGGCACTTCCAGCGAGGGGCAGGGCTTGTGACTCCTTGGCCCAGTGGGAGGAGAACAGCGAGGTGGAACGCGTTGGGGACACGAGACCGTCGGCGGCGCTCAGCGACTGGCTGCGCAGCTGTGGAGCGCCGACTCGACGAGGCAGGGCGTGAGGCGGGGCCGCTATGGGGGCGGGGCTCCGTCGGGTGGTGGACGGGGCTGCGGAAGAGGACTGCGTGGGCAGGGAGGCCAGCCAGGCATCGGCGCGAGATGAGTCAGCCCAGGGGTTGCCTGCACAGACGTGTCAAACACACTCATCAGAACAGCTAAATGCAACAATGGTATGCTGGCCAGGTACTGGCACACGGTGGGAATATGAAGCAGAATAAATAAATGTAGGGTTGAATTATAGTCTGGTGACAACGCAGGAGAAGCTAATCCCAGAAAAGCATGATGTGCCAACCTTCAGCCCTCCACACTTCAAGAAGTACCACATCCTGCGCTTAACCAATTCGAACGCACAATTTTTTTTTTCTGGAGAAAATTACTGAAAGTAACATGCACAATTAGTGGTACAAATTAGAACTGCACTAGCACAAAAAATTTCTGTTATCTCATTCAAACCACACACCAGTGCAGCTGTAGAAGCTGTTCTGCAAGTTTCTTAGGCTGCCACGGTCGGCAAGGTGTTCAAGAAATTCAACATTTGAAATGCCACGCACAATGCTGCATAAGTGATGGTCGGCTGTTGATTGTGAAGAAGAAGCCTCCGACAGATACGATTAGGGTCGCCTGGTCTGCTGTGGCTCGAATTCAATCGATTTTCTTTTCCCAAGTCAGGACAAAGTGCCATTACTCTTGCCTGTTGTGAAGAAATGCCATGTGGACATTGCTTTGGTCACTTCTGGCTGCGAAATTTCGGTGTCACTCGCACTTCAACAAGAAAGCTGCCCCACTAGGCTGAAGCAAAGAGGCAAGTAAAGGCAGTGACATGTATACGAATGATAAGGATTAGGGCTGGAGGGGGGGTGGGGGGGAGACTAAGATGGCCAGATTCACTAGTGCATGTATTCACGCACCCTTTGAACGGCGATTTGTTTCCACATTCTTGACCTTTCACCGACTTAACAATAGACACAATGGCTAGAAAATACCTCATGTCAAAACTTCTGTGCAGGAAAACAAAGCCTCTTTCCAACCGCGAAACCACGATGCCCCATTATATGCAACAGCGCCTTCTGTAGAAGCAGAGTCAATGGCTCATTCACTGAAAAAGCTGAAATGGCAAATATGGTATGTTCGGTATTTGCTTGAATACAGATCCTCCAGTGCTTGGGATCTGCATGATTTTAAAGAGGACGGTTGTATGAGTATCTCGCCTTCTTTGAGTAAATGAGCGGACAAGAAAGTGTAGGTGCGTGCAGCCGTTATCACACCATTGCCATCATGCTGTCACCACGCTGCCGTCGTGCTGTCATGTTGTCAACAAAAACATGTCAACAATTATTTGTGCTCCCATCATCAAACATCATTATGCGGTTTACTTTGCAACATGTCGGCAGTATACAGTGAACCTCGTGGATATGATCTCGTTACGTACGATTTCTCGGCGCCAACATTCACAATCGAGAGCACGAAAAATGACTAAATAGAGTAATGCTTACATTTTGCTAGTTTATAAGTTCCCGAAAAATACAATCATTCAGCACCAACGTTCAGTACATTGCGAAACTGCGACCTTGTGATACATTTTCCGGTTGCTAGATCCCATGTAAACAAGAAAATGTGGGAGACGTGCGTGATGGAGAACAGTAGCTGTGCACGGTGGCAGCGTCACCGCCAGTCTCACGTGAAAACACAGGCGCGCACTCAGTTTCTTATTACCCCCCCAGTACCAGCAAAACCCCTCCTGGGTCCTCGCACGGCACATTCACAGCTACATTCACAGCCAACCCTATTGCGATAAGCATCTTCACTTATGTGTTTTCACAGCGCATGGGGTGTAGTGCCATTGGAAGAGTACGTACTGCAGAATTTTAGTGGGCGGCAATCTAAACACGCTGCCGTTCACTGCTGCAGGCACCACGGTGTGAGCATTACGTTTCGCTTGAACGGCATCCGGTGTCGCCCACCAGCTCAATTTCGTTAAGGTTTTCGATCGCCATCCTAAAACACTAGGCAATAGGAAAACAACAAAGACGTATCTCAGGCCCCCAAAGCCCCCCCCCCAGCTTGACGTGTCAGCATCTCGTTTTGTGCGAAACCATGTACGAAACGCTTCGCATTACGTAGATGTCAACTACAGTTGAGCCTATCGAAATTTTCAGTTACTTTAGATTTTATGTTTTCTCCGTTAGTACCATATTTACTCGACTAACGCACCCTCAATTGTAAGGCACACCCGTGCCTTAAAATTACACACACACAAAAAGAAACAACTCCCTCGATTGCAACGCGCACCCGTCTGCCGTCACCTAAAGAATAGTCCTTTACAATACCGCGCACCTCATTCTTTCATACAGAAATACAAGTTTCTCTCATTTGGAAAAAAACAACAATAGAGTTCTAATGCACTAAAGTTGCGATAAATAAAAAAAGTCGCAGTTTCGCCTGAAAGGCGAAGCATCGATTACAATAGCAAATTAGTAGACAGCTATACGAAAAGTAATCATAGTAGTTTTATTGCCCGTTAATCTTTTAAACATTCGCTCACTGACTAAATTAACAAGCGTGATGTCATGTGTGCACAAGCAAACATGAACACGTCCCACTCAATGACCAAGGAAGCTCTTTAAATGCTGGATTGAGGAAGTGCGGTAGCAGGAGCGAGGGAATTGACCTTTGTGTGGCATCTCGCTTCGACGCAAACGAAGCGATGAGAACACAGCATGGTGTGCCTAGAGGTGTAGACTCTTGCCTCAGTCGCAGATCGCTTTCAATATAGGGGCCGCACGACAACGTCATACATAGCAGCCGCCAGTGTAGAACGCCTCTCCTGTTTGCGCCAGCCTCGCATGCAAGTTTCGAGAACTCCGAATGCCTGTGATGTGGCCCGATTTCCGTCAGTCTCTGTACACATTATCGCTTTCCTTTTAATTGCGGAATCGTGATGAACTCAGCGTGTCTTTGCAGTTGGCGCTTCCATGCTGATAGAGCAAATGCAGAAAATGGGATGGCAGACTGTGCGCTAACCTAACCCAAAAGAAGCATTGCCCAAGCACACGTCACACACTACGGCACATGGAAAAAGCTACGGCAGCTAGGCTTTAAGCGCGTACGAGGTGGCGATTTTGAAATGCCGATGGTGATATGCTAACGCAGATTTAGGGTCGTACTCGATTCTAACGCGCACACAATTTTTTGACCTGTTTTCTTGAAAAAAAAAAAAAATCCGCATTAGATTAGAGTAAATACGGTATGTTGTTTGTCACATTATTTTCTGAAATGTACGAATGAGGTTTTACTGTACTTTGGAAAAATGGCTACTGCGTCCATTTTATTTGCGCTCTTCGTATTAGCCATTCATTTACTTTGACAATCATCTTCGATGCTTTCTGCAACAGTGTAATTTTTACAATGCCTGTTAAAGTACCACTGAAATGTATGGAAGCATCTTATGTGGGTGCCACATTCTCAGGTATATCTCATCATTTGTAAAAAGAAAATGAACAACTTTTGATGTGTGCAGCTCTTGCTCGTCCAGTTCCACGTGAACTCTCAGAAGCATCGGTGAGAAGCATGCGAAATTGTCACCCTAACTGCACCTCATAAACTGTGACCAACATCTGGGAAAGTGGCGCCCTCTAAGTAGCACTCTAGCGTTAGCACAAGTGGGCAGGCATTTCAAATGCCTGCCCAATTGCACCATTTTTGCATCCCGTGCAAAAACAGTGCAGCATGCAAGAGCTCCCCGAATACACTGTTTACAAGCATGTGAACGTGCTTAACAGACGTGGACAAAAGAAAAGATGAGACAAACGCAGTGCATTGTGTGTGCACTTCGTGTGTCTCGTCTTTATATTTTGTCCAGGTGTGTTAAGCGCGTTCAGATGCTTGCAACATCAAACCAATTTGCCCAACTAGCCGTGCACACCGTCACATTGGTGTCCAAGAACTTCTCTTCCCTAGACTGTTTGCTACTTCGTGCATATCACAAGCGTTGCTGCTATTTCTAGTGCTTTTGAGAAATGCTCACAGATGATGTGCAACAGCCCAGGGTTACTTATGGTGACACTTGGGGTACCCTCAGTGGGAAGTTTATGGAGATAGCAAGCAGTGGCTCCTCAGTCCCAAACTGTTGCCAAGCTGACCAACGCAAAACCAGCTGTGGCTGCACTCACTCTGTTGTACGGGTGCCACAGCAGCCTCTGGCGGTGGCTGCTGCTGTGGCTGGGGCTCGGTGGGAGCCTCTTCCCGGAACGGGTCGTCCCTGGCCGAGTCACTGAGCAGGCTTAGCCCCTGGCTGACCTGCTGGCACATGGCGCTGATGCTGTCGGGCCTCTCGCTCAGTGGGGAGGACTCCGGGATTGGAGGGGGCACTGCGTGGGCGCATGTAGGACAAGCAATAAGGTGCAGTGCCTCGCACGTACGTGCAGCACACACCGAAAGGCAACAGTATCTTCCTGGCTTACCATATCTCTCTCGGTCCTGATCAAGTGCATACAGTTCAGCCTATCTTTGCTGTAAAACAAGGACTTTTCATAAATGTGCCCCTTGAGTTGCCATTGCGTGGAGGCAGAATGTCAGCAAACGGTAAGGGAACCAGAAAACACCCATGAGTAAGAAACAAAGTGACAGGAAGTATCAGTGTCACTCTTCCTGTCACTTTGTCTGTTGGTTACTCTTTTTTTTTTTTTTCTGGTTTCCCTCCTGTCTGCTGGCATTCTACAGAGCAAAAATTAGGGGTGTGCGAATATTCAACACTTTCAAATCACTATTCGTAAATGTGACTATTTTTTGAATACTTTCTGAATATTTCAAAACATCGACTGTGCCCAAATAAGCATAAAATTGGAGCAATAGTATGGTAAGCTTCCACCCCAGCGGGCATAGTATAAATATAAAACATAACTTGCGTAGTGGAGCAGGCTATGCCACTTAGGATGCCACACTTTATGGGCTACACAGCGATCAGTCGCACTTTCTGAAGAGTCGTGAGCATGTAAAGAAACTACTTGTTTGCTCTAATGCTCCATTTGTGCTTTTAATAGAGAATGCTTCATAACATACTATGTAATGACAGAAACTTGCTAACTTTATACTGATTGTGATAGTGGGTCTTTGTTATTCGAAAAGTATTAGAAAGGTTTTCTATATTCAATTCAATCCGTATTCAATTCAGTTTCGAAAATTCCTATTCAAACACTCCTAGCAATAATGTACCAATGTGCTCAACAAGCCACTCTTGTGTTGTCAATTTTTTAGAGGAACGCTCTACCATACAACATTGCTGTGTTAACAGATACATCTTCATTGAGATCAACCTTATTGACCTTTAATAGAATGATGATTTCAGAACTTGCTTTGTTCTTGTGCTGTCTTTTTATGCAAATGAACTTACACAGTTCCACCGCCTGGCTCGAAGGACTTTCCCACCCCCGCACCAGGGGCTGAGCCGATCGGAGGCGGTGCTGTTCAGACAATTGCAAACTGGTTCTTTACCCACCCCAGTGTTAATGACTCATCTATACCCTAAATTATATGTGAGTGATGTGTGCCGCGTGTGCCAGCGGGAGAGAGCCACCCTGACGCACATCCTATGGGATTGCACCAAGTTCCCCAATGAGGCTTCGACAAGTACAACGATTCCGCCGCGACTCGCGGCTGCGGCGGAATGCTACGACCACGAAAGTCAAACCTGGGCCGTCCAGCAGGTCTCGGCGGCTCTTGAAAGACAAAGGCCGAGCGAAACTGACGGAACGTTGCCCCTCAGGGCGACCGACCGCGGGAGTAACACGCGCTGGAGTTGAGTAGAGACCACCCACTGAGAAGACGTCAGGGCCCGCGTCACGGCGCCATTTAGTCATGGTGTCGTTCTGCAGGCGACTACATGAAGTTGTCTCTCTCTCTCTTAGCTTTGCTTTCGAGTTTTGTTGCAACTACTGACCGATTTCCTGACTTTTCCTTTCCCTTTCTTTGAAACACATCTCCTGTTTATTCCTTATTTGATTTTACTGTCATTCTTATATTCATTGTACGACTCTCCATGGGTAAATAAATTAATGAAAAGCGGTGAACCAAATGTTACTCTCCAACTTTCGGCTATCTCATTTTCACAGTGGCACAAGGTGGCCATGCAATGCAAGTGTGCAGAGAGCAGTGTTCAGCCAGCAAAAGTGATGCGGGCTTCGGAGAGTGCCCGGTTCGACAATAACGCTTGAAGTTGTGAACTTTCAAACCACAGATGCTTTACTGAAGTTGTCACTACTACATCACTGGCTTGGCGAGAGTCGGTGGGCGCTGGCTGCATGGTCATCTTAGTGGCATGATGGCATAAGCCGCCAGGGCTCCATTTAGATCCACATCACTATTTTTACCAACTATTTACATGCGAGAACTTAACAGTGTTGAAAAGCCAAGACTAAAGCAACAGGTCAGCCTGGGTCGCACAAATACGCTTGTGCGAGAGTGAGTGCCCTTTATCTTTTGTGTCATTCACAGAGCGTCAGACAGAACGGTCTGGTGAAACTCACTGAAGAACGCACTCTCCAGAGAGGGAGGCCACTGAACTCACACCGCTGCATCAAAGTGCAGGCCTCGATAGCAGTGCTTCAAAAATAAAAACTTACTTACGGCAATGTCAGTATTAATTATGCAGACACATTATTTCCCTACTGATATGAAATAATTATAAGCATCCCCATGCTATGTGCAACAGACACCCCCACTCTTCCTCTGCTCGCCTTGGATGCAAAAGCCCGTCTTGGCTTGTGACGATTGGTCATGTTAATGCAGTTGTAATGAATTACTTCTTTAACACTAAACTTTATGTAAGAGGATACTGAATAAAAATTTTGCTGCCGAGATTTTTAACCCAAATGAAAGCTGGGGTGCTAAGGATGGCAAACACGGCACTGTTCTTGTAAAGAAATCAATTGGAAATAATGAACTTAGTGATTTTCTCATGAACTGCTGCACCTATACACGGGGTGTGACATTAATCTAGCTGAATACCGCCTGTTGCAGCCTCTGAGATTGTTCCATGCAATCAAAGCTATCTCGGAGGCCACACTGCTGTGCTCACTCCTTTCCCATTGACATTCCCTACTGGGCCGCTTGCTCGCGTAGCCCATATCTTGGCCAATACAAAGTGGTACGGATGGTGGCAAACGACACGCAATGTATGGTTTCATTGCTCCTTAATCTCGCAGCATATGATGATTTAGGACACATGGGACAGGCATACAAACGAGCCAGTGCAACGTTATCTGCCTAGACTTGGAATCTTGCATGTATGCTCGGAAGGTTTCACATACTCAACAGGTGCGAAACAAACATCTTTGGATAAGGCTGCCTTATTTTACACGAACATTGTCAATAAAAGCATGTCTGGGTAAGTAACAAATATGGCGCGCCATCAACTGATGGCTCTGCTGACAGTCGCCGATAGGGCCGGTAGGCAGAGCTCGCTAGACACCGTGGCCAACAGTGCTTGTGAGCCAGCTCCACTTCATTAAAGAGCACCTATTTTTTGACGACAGGATTAACATTTGTACAAGTATGTCACGCGTAAATGAAGGCAATTTGTTTTCTCGACACCACCAGTACGAAGAGCAAATATGCAAACCAAGGGAGACGCCTCGCCGAGACGGCTGGTGTGTGCTGCATGCCCGTCAAATGCTCGTACACCGCAGCTCCCAATCACAGCAGTGGTTTGTAGAACAGGCAAAACTTCGACATAAACTTATTCTGTTAGTTACTATTTCATGTCAAGAACTAATTCTGACCAATATTTGTGCCACTGTGAGTGGCGATAGATGTGAACGCCTCTGCTGGAGTAATCGAAATGGTGAAAAACAGGCATGCCGAGGACACCGAAAGTGTCGGCTATGTGGCAGGAAAATTCACATGCATTCCGCTCTGTATTTGGCTGTGGCCGTTTGATTGCTCCCACCGTCGCATGAGGATTTGCAGGCACTTTGTGGTTTCTCCGGCGTCCAATCCAATGCCACATCCCGTCATAACTTGTTGGAAATCGCTGGTGCATGGCTGCCTTTCCCTTTATTCCTCTTTCTCTATGTGCTCACATAGCACAGCACAATACGTGCAAACATCAGCAAAGTTATGAAAAGCGCTGGCTGTCTGCGTCTGTATGCTGCTGCCACGGGTAGGCGTGAATTCATGCCTGTCAGCGCACTGCCTGTGCCGGCTGGCTTGTGGCCACCGCGCACTCATAAAACTTAGGAAATATATAATCATCTGCTAAAAGATGTTTTACGATCATTATGTATCGGAATAATCACGTATTCCGAGTGCAATGCTGATGCGTTGTTATTAAAGTTGTAATTCCGTATCCCTTTAAGCAACATCCTTAAGTGTAATGCAGTGTTATATTTCAAACACTGCAAGAGATAACAAATATATAATGTGCTTACCGATTAGCCCATTGACACGGCCATCAATTTCATTTCTCGTGTGGCAGCACACCGCCAAAGTGGCGCTCGCTGTGGTGAAGTACACGAGCTCAAAATTTCGCTAAATTTGGCCGTCTGATCGAGGTATCAGAGACCTGTGCCTTAGCAACTTCCAAACAAGGTGGTGGTCCTTAAAAACACTGAGTTACGGCATGCATAAGCAAATGGCCATTTAAATGCATAGTTAAACTAGCATTTTGTTCCAGTGCCCTCGAATTCATGTGATGTCCAACTAGCCCATAAATGTTAGGTGTTACGCATCTGAACAGGTGCATTTTTTTTCTGTTTTCACCACTACACATTGGCGTCTTTGGTATTGTTGCTTTTCCAAACATCGCAATCGACAAGTGCTGCCTTACAGTATAACAACAATCTTTCATCCTTATCATGATGGGACAAAGGCCTTTATGAATGCTCTCTTGCTTATGCTGTCTGCCTGTCTGTGGGCAAACAGTGCAAAAAGTATGCAGAGCTTTTGAATAATAAAAACAAAAAAATGTTGAACCCTAGATATTCCTCTTATGCTGCCAGCTACAAACATCACTGTGCCTTTTCCAAGGATAGCTCTGCAGTTCAGGACTTTTGTGTCGTATTCTTGCCAAGTTCCTTGGCTATGTGATAAAGCAGACAGTTCATTGTGTTCTCATAATTAGGAACTTTGTTCTCATAATTAGGAATGAATGGTCACAGTTCATAAGCACTATGAAATATTAGTAAATCAGTACCTATTGTATTTATTCCTGAATCTTCCTTACATTAAAGGTTTCATGCTACCAAAAAAACACGCACATAAAAACTTACTACTGGTAATTTGCACTTCATCATCTATGATTCTCAGCCCTTTCCTGGTGAACTGCATCTTTTTTTTCCATTCTTTACAAGTGCCTTGCAATACATATAACTGAGTGTAAAGGTTGACTACTTTTAGCCAAGGCTTACCGTTGCTGAATCCGTTGTGTCGTGCACTGGGTGGCTGGAAGAGGTCGGTGGCGGCATCGAGGGACATGGCGCGCTGTCGCTCAAGCGTCGAGGGCAGTTCGTTGAGCCGCAGGGACAGCTGTCTCTTGAAGGGCGACGCCTGGCTCAGGCTGCCCAGGCCCCGGAAGGAACCCTGCCTCTGCAGCAGCGTCACTGTCGCGTGCGGCCGCTCGATCGCATATGGGTTCACCACCGCCTTCACCGGTGGGGTCTCTGCGTGGCCGACAAGGGAGCGGTCAGGGCATGCCCGTGGGATGCAGCGACACTGAGCTAGACTGTGGTAAATTGCAAGCGGTATCAGCGCTCACAAAGAAGTGCAGTTCTAGCCAAGAAACTCAGTTTGCATCAGAAACAACAGCAACATCACCACACCTTGTCCTGCGAATTAAAAGCACTACAAGGACAGGACACAGAGGAAGAGACCCAAATAATATGCATTTAACTGCTTTTTAACTGTTTAACTGATTTGCTTGATCTTATCCAACTTGTGCATTGGCAAGTTCATATGCTTACACAAGTCGATGATGTCTTCAGTATAACTGGTGAAGTTCCCACCAGGTTGTTAAGAGCGTTCACAAAATCGCTGCTCTGCACGGAGCTTGCGTATCGCGGGGCAGCCAAAGATTTCTGAAAAAGCTGTCTTGACTGACATCAAGTTATGAATCTCCACTTCACGATTTCGAAACCAGAGACTGGTGACGCCGGTCAAGTAAAATATCGCATTGGTCCGCCTAGTCGCAGCGTTCCGTTTGTTGACTGTGCTCACTCTCTGGTAGGTTGCCAACCAGTCCTCTCCGGCTTGGTCATCAGTCCCACTGAATATAGGTGGGTGATGCTGAGGCAGCACGCCGGGACAGACTGTGGCTTGAGTCTGGGAGCGTTCTGTGCTGGTTTCTTTTGGCACAGATGAGGCTGGAAGTAAGGTACGGCTTCATAGTTCCAGGTTGGGAGACTGGGATACTATTCCATACCTTCACAAAACTGTAAGGAGGTTTATTTACAAGCAGGGCTACGCAATGACTGCCTTGGCCCAAGAGCGTCGGTCGCTATCTTGCGCTGTCTAGACTGTCGCACTTCGTTGTCTTCTCCCAATAGTTGCAGACTCTCTTCCCCACTACAAACTGTTCATTCCCTGGTAGCCATTCAAACGCTAATGCAAAGTAAGAAGACCAGAGTTGTGTTCTGGTTCTGACTCCTTGTTAAGACATTGACACCATTTGAGGCCGCTGCTCTTTCATGGTTTCCTACATCTAAATTTTAATATTTGAGTACATTTTGGCAAAGATTTCAGAGGCTTTCCATTCCTGGTGTTATGATCGGTCTGTAATTCAGCATCGCAAGTCCGGGCAATGCTTCAGCTCACTGTCCTTTGTTGAGCTAAGCGCCTTTCTTGAGAGAACACCACTGCGTGTACCCACACCCAGTCTGTTGAGGTTGGACAGGCTTCCGGTCCATCTGGCCCCGGCCATTGTTCGCACACACGACCACACCTTCGGATGACTTGGATAACAGTGACAAAAGATGGGAGGGAGACCAACCTTCCTCACAATTCTCTGCTGATTGTCGCGGCTGTGAGATGCTATTTAGGCCATCCAGGTCCCACTGTTACCAGAACTGCTCGAGGCTCTGACGAGCGTCAATACCTTGTACATATACTTCTTTTTTCTCATTTTCATTATCATGAAGCCGGTCTTCGTCATCGTCTCCCGATTTACTGGGGTTAAGTCTACCTCATCCAATCGTGGTCGTATCACTAGATGAAAACAAAAGCACCCTGCAACTTGGAGGCCCGTCTTTTTGCCTCCCAGCTGCTGGAGATATGTGGTGGCTGGAAAGACAACTATTGTACTGCTACCGTAGCCACAGCCAAATAGGTACACTGTCATTCTCTCAGACTGCACATTACCTGTGCCTTTTCTCAGCACAATGTCGCCTGGTTTCCTCTTTCACTTGTACCAGTGAAGAGACTCTTGTGAACATTTCCTGCCTCATAGGCTTCAAGTTCCCAGATTTGCAGCACTGTAGCAGCCTTTGCAATTACACAGCTTGCTTTCACTGTGACCTGCAGCAATACAAGAATGAACAGCTGGTTCATTACGCCAATCTCACAAAGGCAGTTTTTAATGGTTATTCAGTCTACCATCAGCACCCACCATGGTAGTTTAGTGGCTATGGTGTTGCGCTCAAAGTCACGGGTGTGATCCCAGCTGCAGCAGCCACATTTCTGTGGGGTGAAAAGCAAAATTGCTTGTGCACTTGGATTTAGGCGCACATTAAAGAAAAACCCAGGTGATGGAAATTGATCCAGACTCCCCTACTACGACGTGCCTCATGATCAGATCATGGCTATGGCACGTAAACCTAAGAATTAAATTATTTAACTCAGTCTCTCATCTTAAACTATTGAACTCTACTGATCTTAAAGGTGCTGTCTCACAGTTGCAGAGGGAAGTGGATAATCACTAAAATCTTTCAATAACATGCCACTAGGCACTAATTGAGGTGACACTGGCTTCAGCGATGCTTTTTCATCCCTGATGATAGCCAGCCATAATAAATATTAAAAATAAGTAAGCACACCTTTATTAATAATTCTGCATATTATACATTTTATGTTTCAGAATTGAAGTTCAGTTCCTAAACATGCTGTTTTAGCTCAAACACAATCAACAGGCAGGAGCCACATCAGTCTAAAAACACTGATGCCATTGGCTGCAGTGTTTCTATCATAGTGAGGGAAGAGGTTGCTATTTCTCTGTTAGAATAAATCATTATAACACAGTGAACATTTCTGCTAATATTTTAGTTCGAATATCTTGTTGCCAGAACATGCTACAGCAGACAGCTTTTTCAATATTGTTCCATGCTCCTCCAACGACCCAATAAGCAATTGAATCAATGTTCGTCGAAGCTGCCTCAGTAAAGGCACCTGCCCTACTGTCAAGTCAAAAGATTTATCACTTGTCCATGCAGCACTCCTGATTGTCCATGCAGCCCTCCTATTAAATGCATCCTTCACACACACACCTTACTGCAATATTTACAACCACTACCACTACAACAGGCCTTCAAAAGTGGGGTACCTTTAGCAGTTTAAAAGCAATGAAGGCCAATTTGCTTTGGCTTGGAAGCTTTCTAATGGCCTTTAGCAGAACACAGCAGCCGGTCCTCAGCAGGTTGAACCTCCAGTAAGTGCTGCCCGACAAGTAATCAATAAACTTACACTGGTGTCACACGCCCACTTCTGATCCCAATCGAGCTCTATTGCAATTGAATTTCTTGATTGTGATTGGTTCCTTTGCACGAGCTGCAGAAGGGAGCCAACTGCAATCGAATAATTCAATGCCGATAGGACTATGTGATTGAAATTGTCCTGTGTGACTGAGGCATTAAAATGACAGGCCTAATCCTTGCACACCGTGCACCCGGAAAGTGAGGCAAGGGTCACCTGAGGGCTTTCCCTCCTGGGGGTCGTGGGGCAGGGCGGGGTCGGTGAGGGATCCCTGCCTGAACGAACCCGTGCGGGTGAAGCTCGATGTCTTCGGGTCGATGCTCATGAGCACACTCTCCTTGTCCCGCTTCTGCTTGCGCTCCAGGCACACCGCAAAGGCGCAGCCCACGGCGTGGCTCAACCGCTCACCCTGCAGTGCGGCATTGCCTATGTCAGGAAGGAGCACTGACCAGTCGCGATCTACATGTCTCCACGGCCAGTCCACAGCTCACCCTCATCATGTACAGTCGGGAACAAAAGTCTAAGAGGTCACAGCATCAGCATAAAATTTTAGTTTCTTCTATCACAGCTGTGAAACATGAAATTGTCTCAATCCATTACATTTACCAAACAGGTGCACATATAGGCTGTACAGTGCGATTTCAGACTGCCATGACTAGGCTTCAAACGAAAAATATTTTTCACAGCATCAGCGGTCTCCAGACTTTTGCTTGAGACACTACACATGCCCTGATTATGTGCACATTATTAACAGACACTATGGGTAAGCATCATTGAAACTTGGTGCACCAACAGCAGCACTGTAACACACAGTCTAATGTGCAGAGGAAGAAGTTTTTATCAGTTTCAGGAAACACAAAAATGCACCGCTCATGTTGAGGCACGTCTCCATCGTCTTACCTGACTGGGCACCTGCACGCTAGAATGTAGGAGTGCATGCGCTCCTCAGATTATGCATGGCTGTGGACAGAGCTCGGCTGGATGTGTCAGGCACTGGTAAGTATTGATATACGTGAATGTGTGTTATAATTAAAAATGTTTTGCCATTTCGGTGGCTTGCCTTTTGGACGGTGTCAGCATATTTTAGTTTGCACACTCCCAAGTGCTGTTGTCCCTCCTGGCTAGTACAGCACAATTCCTTACAGTCTGTTTGACCAACTCTAAGTAGTGAACAGGAAGCTACAAGTTGTATCAGCCAAACTAGAAAGAAGCCTAACTGTCTGTGTTGGCCTTGCCATTTGCCAATCCTTCAGTGATTTTTCCATTAAAGCATCAAGCATGAAGGGGGTCAGCAGTGTACAATCGCTAATACTTCTTTCTGGTTCTTGTTTATGGATGGCCGATGTGACTAACAGCTTTCACTGAGGTTGGCTAGATAAGTGGTGATGGTGCTTGAAAATGACCAAACAGAAATAATGGATGCACGGCTCACTGAGCAGAGCACACTCATAATGTGATCAACACCAGGCACTACCCCCAAGTTGGCATGGAGGAACCTCACTTCACTGTGTTGGCTACACTTGACTTTTGTCCTGGCTGCAAGTGAATCAGATGTGCCAGACAACAAATAACTTGCTTTTATGAATATATCCCAGCTCAACGAAAGTGGAGAGGTGCAAGGAGTTGGCTGGGTGTGCTGTCACTAGCCCAGCAATGAGCTTGCTAATTAATGCATGTTGCATAATGAGCAAGCAGTGTTATCAAACTTCAATGCTGAAAGTCTACAGTGCTACTTTACCTTATTACAGTCTAATGTTTAAGCACAGAGGATGCCAAGCGTTTCTTACAGAACTATCCTCAGCATTTCTTCGAGTGTTTCACCAAAATAATCAAACAGCCAGAATTCAGTGCAATGCAACATGCACTAGCACAAAGGTGCGATGGGTGTTGGTACCTACTCACGCATCTAACGTTCTGTTTGGCGTCGGATACAGTTAGGGATGCCATTCGCCAGTGTTACATCAGGTTTTTCTTCGATTCAGGTTTTTAAGAGTGTAAAACATCCCACGCACGACACAGCATGCACTCCAGGTGCAGTTTGAGAGAAGGTGAGCAGCTGCTGACCGAGTCCTTCAGGGCCAGGAATCCATGGCACATCCAGCGGCGTGTGGTGCCATCACGGCAGATATATGAGAAGCCTCGGTCGTGGTTGCGGTCGGGCGCGCAGAAGGACACCTTCTCGATGGTCTGGTCGACCAGCAGGCCCCGGGTGCCTGTCTCGTCCACCACCCGGAGGCCGTCACCCGTCACGTGCAGCGTGCCCCGCACCATGCGCCGCCGGCTGTTGCGTAAAACTTTCAAAGCCTCCTCACATACCTGCAAATGGAAACGGGTGGGCCTTCGTCAAGTCTGCCTCGTGCAGCGCATTTCACGTGGTCTTTAGGGTAGATGGGAGTATGTTTATCTTTATCCTTGGTTTCTTGTGCCAGTATTGCTGCATTCCTTTTTTCTGTCTTCCAGTGATCAGTTGACTTATTTGAATTAACATCTGAAAGCAGGGCTGTGAGACATATCGTAGTTGAGGGCTTCAAATTTGTTCTGACTACCCTAGGCTGTCAGTTCAGTGTTTCTGGCGAGCACACTATTCGTGTTCTGTTTGGTATTGGAGTCACTACATGGTGTAGATGTACAACAGTGACTTAAAGGAGTACTGACACAACATCTTCAACTGTTCATTTTTTTTAATGTTATACATAAAGATCTTTGACCTCAAAACCCTAGAAAAAATACTGGCAAGCCTTGCACACCCTAAGTAATTTACTATAAGAGCTTTTCTTAGAACCGGTTCTGGCTTGGTTTCACAGAAGGTGGATTTGTCATGAAGTCAGTTACACAGAAGGCAGTCACATGGGAACAGAACACTAACATTTTGGCACTCGCTCTGGCTCGCTCAGTCACCTACAGTGCTGATACTTGATGCATAGCCTGATGTAGTAGCACAGCAGATTCCAAGTGAATCAGAAGTCGGAATTGCCATGTCAGTACTCCTTTCAAGCAGCACTTGTGCCCAAAAGTACTAAAAAAAACAGCTCTAGCCTTTCCCTGTTCAAGCAGCTGAGAAAAACTAAGTGGCAAGAAGGTGCCAGCATAAAGGCATCAAATCCAGTAGTGTCTACGAAATGCCCGATTCATTGGCACATTGCCCAGAACTTTCAGAGATCACTTAGCGAGTCTGGAGTCTCGGTGAAAAAAACTTCCAGTAAAGAAAGGCCTGGAAGTCCTTTAACCCCTTAACAACAAAGCCCAAGCTATACTCATCCTAGCTGTTTGTACCAGTATTGGCAAAGACAAGCCATGCTCTTCTAGTCCATGGCAGCTTCTGCTTTGCTTGCTGGAGACTAGCCAAACTCGTAAACTCTGTTTGCATCGTGCACAAAAGTTTTAGCACTTGAACACATTCCTGGATGGATTTGATACATTTCATTATCATCATTCGTTACATCTCATTATCATCCACTCATATAATTACAATCGAACCTTTCATGTGTGCCCAGGCAAAGCCTCTCTTTCAGATAATTAATATTTCCAGTGAATAGAGGAGAAAGACCACACGTGTAGTATCTATTGAATCACAATATAAAGTGCAATGATTTTCTGGAATAATAAAAAAAATTACCAAATTTTGCGTACATTTGTATTAAGGGACTTGGGAGATAAAGGGTTAAGGCCTTGAAGAGACAATATTAATGCAGGCTAGAATGCTACATTACAGTTGTGGAGTGCCAGATACAAAAAGTCTTACTGTGGTTGGAGAATTGGTAAGCCAGTAAGGATGCAAAAACAAAGAACTGATGGCCATGTCACCATGAAATTCTTGTACTACTGAATTCACTTATGAAAGAGATTACACAGCGTGCCAAAGTAAGCAGATACTCAAATGTGGGAAATTTCTGAATTTCCGCAAAATACAGATGGGACATCTAAAAAACATTGTGAAACTTATAACACTGGCATCATCGGCATCATGGTTTGGTTGCAAAACTTGAGAAGGCAAGGCATGGCCCTCTATCTGCTAACAATAAGACTTTTTCTGCCAATGAATAACTTTTGGATGAACAGTATGCTGGTTAAAAGTGATTTCACTTTTCTTGTTTCGATGGCCCTAGAAGTGATGGACTGTAGGCTACTATGTCACCTACCCTGCAGACTCTCTCCTTCACCAAGGCATTAACTAATACATTTCATTTTGCTGCCTTTCAATAGGTCTAGTGATCATTGACAAAATTTGATAGCAGATGCTGCGATAGCTGACAAAGTGCACATTTTCTTTGGCAATGACCACATTAGTAAATTATGATGTTGGGCTAATTGTAGCATAGCTGTTGTGTTCTTTCTGTCAGTTTCCCGTTTTTTTTCTGATAATCTTTTGTGCTGCAAACAGTGACTGCAATGGCTCCCCCCCCCCATTGACCATATTCTGGGCAATACATCTCTTCAGTTTCTCTAGTGCAACAGCGACCGTTGATAAATTTATGCTGCCTAGCTGTGTGTTTCTTTATAACAGTGGACTTTCAGACATGTGCTGACAAACGATAAAAACCCGATAAGAGGCGCTACAAGTGGAGAAATTGGCAGACTCGAGTGCCGTAGCAAGACTGCCAGTTCCAATATCAAAATCATGACCTGCACCACCACTACTGGAAGCACGGGGAGATTTACCTGCATGCCGCGAGACTCAAAGACCTCAACACAGCCGAGGTACTTGACCGGGAAGGTGCAGGTTCCCGCCCGGACAGCCGCCTCGTCTGCCTGCCACTGGTGCGGCTTGCTGCATTCTGGCACATGTTCCCGCCGCGCGCCGCGCCGCAGGCTGTCTCGCAGGCTCCGCCGTAAACGGTCCATGCCTGCGTAAATCGAGAGAACATGATTGAGCGCTACTGTGGTAGCCAAGAGAGCACTGTACTTTAACCACAAGATCAGCTCTTGGCAGCCTTCAAGAAAATCATGACTTAGTATTGATCAAGGTTTGCTTGTAACATTTAACGATCATGCGACTGCATATATAAGTCACATGCTCTAGCTTGGTACAGCTAGGAAGATCAGCATGAGGACAAGATTAATTATGACTATAGCAGAAAACGCTAATTCGAAGTGGAATTTTACAGCCAGCTCAACCAGCAGATTCGACATAGTTGCATGGAATATAAATCCTCAAATGCACATATTTTATCATAATGTACAATCCTCAGAACTAGAACTTCGAAAAAGCGGGTAGAGTAATACTCTTACACTGATGTTACTAACCAATGCATCAAAGCATTCTACATGCAAGATTCCTGAATAAGGAGCAACTGAGGCAAGGAACAAATCCAAATGCGATGCATGATGGTGTTGTACAACTGACGCTGTCTTTTACACATGCGTTAAGTTTGAGGCTATCCAATCACGAAACGTGAATGACAGCTTTTGTCAGCCCCACTGCTTGCAATGTCAGCAAGCAGGACCCTGCCCAAGAGGCCCTTCTACCACAACAGTAATGTGGGGTTCGTCACACAATGCTGGTTTATCGACTGTGTCACGAAGGCTGGAAGTAACAGCTCGGCGATTGCCCCTACAGAAGCCCCCCCCCCCCCCCCCCCCCCCCGGCAAGAACAACTATTTCTTATTCACTGAAGCGTGACACTTAACCAGCTCTACAAACGGGGCTCCCCACGGCGCGTGTCCTTCGATAGCATACCGCAAGTGTGACCTAGTCCCCCCTCCCCCCAGAGACAAGACAGCGGTAATTACCCGCACCCTGCCCATGGTTAATCGAAGTCAACCGACAAGCGGAGTGCCAAAACGCTGTCGGCGTGCCCCGATACTACACAGCTGCTGCTGCGGCTGCCAAGGGCACCAAGGAGCGACACACCCGTCAGCCGAATAATAACGCGTGTACTACGCTCCCTCCAAACGGCGATCGCGCGCAGCGAACGTTTCGAAAACAAGAGCCGACACCCTGGGCCAGCTCTGGCGATACCGACAAGCTGCAGGCGTCAGGGTGAGGCCCGGTAGAATTAGGAACGAGTCAAAGCTTGCGGCAGCACACGGAGAGAAGTGACAGGCGCTACAGGTCGCCGGACCGAGAGGTGAAACGAAGTGCGACGAAATCTCGTCGAAAGAGAAAGAAGTAAGATCGCCGATGCCGATACGCAAGGCGGCGCGTGCCGACGGCGCGCGCGCTCGTAATCGCTCTCGGGGAGCCCCGCGGCAAAAGTGGCGCGGCGACGCGAAATTACTCGCTTCGGCGCCCTTCATTCCACTTCGTTCGCCGGTCATTCGCGACACAAAGTCCGACGAGGGCCGTCATTTCCAAACTAGAAAAGAAAAGCGCGGAGCAGACGACACGGGCGGCGCAAGTGAAAACCCTTCGAAGCAGACGACGTTGCCCCTGCAAGTCTCCAGAGACATTTTTTCATCTCGAGAATCGAGAAAATCGACACAGCTCGTGACACACATTAAATACCAGCGAGCCGATAAAATATGAAGGTCATTTACAAAGTGCAGCATTCCTTATATCATATTATAACCTTCGCGTACGTGGGAATAGACCACTCCACATTTGATAACAGGTGGAAGCTCGGATTTTACGCTCCGTTTTGAACATAATCGTATTTCTGTTACGAATTTTGCAACTTATCACATATATGTGATAAAAATCCGACCAGTTCTACTTCGCATGTCAGCTGCTTTCTCCCGTCCGCGGCGACGTCCCAAACGAGGGAGCGACGAAGAAAAAAGAGTAGAAGATATTTAACGATCAAGAGGCGATATCACTTCGGGCAGCTCAGTTTGGCTCGGGCAACTAGACTTGTGTAGGAGGTGTTAGCTCGGGTAACTGAGTCGGTGAGCAAGTGCTTCTTTCTTACTGTCACCACGTTGCTGTCATGGCTACTTTTACGAAAGCACACGGTCTGATAAGCCGACCACATCAACGAGATAACCGCCAATGCGAAGGATGCACGGCGCAGTACGGACCTTCGGAAGGAGATTGACGATAACGCGGTGGGCTCCTTGTGAGAGACGCTTGAATGCGATAACGCTGTTCGTAGAAGTCAAGCCTGTCGAGAGCAAAGACTGTCGCATACAGAAAGCCAGAACGCTATGTAAAGACAAATCCATTGAATGTCTGGATGGTGTCGTTTTAGAGCTCTTGGGCGCCCGTTCCTGCGTTTGGCGTCGACGGCCCTCGGCGTAACCGAGCGAACGCGCGGAGCAGCGAGGGATGAAATGCGGCGATAGCGAAGTGAGCGCGAGAAGGAAAGCGGAGAAGGAGGGTGCAGCGCAACCACAATTAAGGCAGAAGGCGGAGGAGGGGATGGCGAAAGCGTGAGAAGCGTATAGTTCCGCAAGCGACAGATTGTCCACCAATACATCGCGAGATGAAAAAACATAAGAGCTGCGCTCAAATTTCGCATTTTCGTATTTTTACCATTATATATATATATATATATATATATATATATATATATATATATATATATATATATATATATATATATATATATATATATAGCCGTTGCGCAGTATTGTGCAAAAACACACATGATGTGCATGATAAAAAAAACAGTGAAACGCGCAGAGAAACCAAAATTAATATTAACGACAGCTTTGCCGCTCGATGGTTGGCGGCCGTGGCGGTTCATTCTTCGGCAGCTCTCTATTTATATTCTTACATCTCCGTGCAGCCAACGAACAACGAACGAAAAGTGAAACGAAAATGGACTAAAACTGGTCTGGTTCCTTGACTTTCGTTTACCTTTTTGCTTAATATTTCTACATTTCAATTAAAGAGAACAGTTGGTTCGCTTTCCTTGGCGTAACCGTCTTCTGCCTAGGCTGCACTTGTTTCAATTATGCTACACAGCAGAGCGCCAACACAGCGCGTGCAATAACGAGAGCTTCGCCGGGACCACAAGGTCATATTTTGTTGCCAAAGGGATTGGCAGGCCCGCCGTCACTGGCGCAGGAAGTGTTCGCGGCGGATGTTTGCTTGCTTTCTTTTTTTTTTTTTTTAGGGGCGGTGTCTGAAGAGCATCCGCGCGCAACGCGCGTCGAAGCATACAGCGTCGCGTCGTGCCCATACGTGCGTGTCGTCGTCGTCGCTTCACACTCTCTTCAATCCACTGCCGGGTAAAAGTCGACGCGACAAAGAGATGCAGATTGCGCATTAGGCTGCAGCAGCGCGGAACGCGTTTCCGACGTGCGCTTTCAGCGCGCCGTCAACGCACCCGTTTCGCGACGCGCGCAATGCGTCCACACTGTGTGACAGCTGCGGGAACGCGTTCCCTGTGGTAGACAAATTTAGCATGTCAGAAACAGGCTGGTCTACATTATAATAACCCCCGTATTCAGAAACGCATCTTAACTTGAAACCCACGCTTGACTTGATTTAAATGACGCCTGTCGTGAGCGCACCAGGCGTCATTTACATCAAGCCAAGCACGGGCTCCAAGTTAAAATGCGTTTCTGAATACGGGGGTAAGTCTCTACATAGTCTCCTAGGAGCAGACGTGCACTAGCGGGAACAACTTATCGTCTGCGTGAACTCGACCCGACTCGACGCAAGCGGGTCGAGTCGGAAGTCGAGTTGACCAATCTCGAACCGACCGCCACAGCAGTGCTGCCGAAGGCGTCCATCGATCATTTCAGCAGGCGCCTCCGCCATGCTGAAGCTCTCGCACAGCTCTCACCAAAGGCAGCCAGGGTTTTGTTCTTATATGAAAGCGAGAGTTTATTTCTTTTCAACGAAAAGAGGACGCCAAGACAAAAGGTAAGAGCCTGACAAGGTCCTGGTCACCTCCGACAATTCTTTCGGCTTTTCAGCATTGGTTTGCACCGTTACGTGATACCGTTACGAGCCACTTTGGCATAACGGGTGATTGGAATAAAAACAAAATACATGAAAACAGCAGTTACAAAATACATCCTCGCAAATTTGAACAAATTTCTGTCACTATACGCATGCGGGCACCGTTAAAAACGTCGGTGACTCCGTGTCGAAAATAAGTCGGAAATGCGCCGAGGTGTGGGTTTATAGATTTAGCCTGCAGTTAGTTACGCGTAGTGTACGTATTGCCTAGAAGACTTGGTCAGCCGCTGCTAGCAAAAGGATGCACAGAACGTAACGTTATTTCGAGGCACATTTCGGGGACGGGTATTTGGGAATATGCTTAGGGATGCCTGCACAGTGGACGTGCTTCATCTATACCGACAACCTTCGGTTGCTTGTCTGCAATATGTGCCATTTTAGGTAAATACTTTCTCTGGCGGAATTTCGCTAGCTTATAGGTCTGTGATTTGCCGCGCAAATCGTTCCAGCTCCTTTTAAGCAATCCTATAAAAAAAAAAAAAAGAAAATAATACTTTTCAGAGAGTTGGGCTCGAGGTTCCATGAGTTTCCAGCGGCGTATTATTATCATACTACAGAAACACTTCCCACCGCTCCACTTCCTCCGGCTCCTTGCAACGACACTTTATAGGCGACACGTGTAGGCCATCGAACAACCTCCGCGAGGGTGCGCGCCCGCTTTACATATATATATATATATATATATATATATATATATATATATATATATATATATATATATATATATATATATATATAGAGAGAGAGAGAGAGAGAGAGAGAGAGAGAGAGAGAGCGCTTTAACGGCCGTGAAGAGCGACGGATGATACGGAGGAGAAGCTCTGCACGACGAGCGCACAGCGGACGCCGTGCTCGCACCATTTACCTCAGCGCGACCGAACTCGTCAGCTCATTAACCGCATGCCGTGCTACGGCGAAGGGTTGAACCCCTCGGCCCGTTCCAGCGCCGCGGGCAGCGAAGCGCGTCTGAGGTAACGAGCGAAGCTCCTCCGCGGAGGCACGTATAATACAGTGTGTACATACGACGCGTGCCAGGAGCGGCGCGCGTCGTATACAGGCGCACTGTCAGTGTAGACGCACTTGGGACAGACGGGAGAAAACAACGAGAAGGGGGCGTCGCTCGAGGCGGTGCTTCACTATAAAAAGGAAAAGTTAAAGAAGGCATTCGGGACTCCCGCGCATCATAAAGTTGGCCACACAAAAATTATCCTGCAGGGCTCGAAACTCTGGCGCCCCGACCTCGTCTTCGTGTGATTGTGGCTTCGGACGTTTTTGTGACGTTTTCCACCGCGCCTTCACTTTCTAAATTTTCAAGCATTCGCTGCTTTCCAAACACAGCAAGCCGACTATAGTCTCCGCAGACATGCGTAGTCACTGCAAACTGCAGCGTTCAAGAGGCAATTATAAAAATTATTTCTGGGGTCTTGCGTGCTAGAACCACGATATGAGCCTCCCCCCCACCCCCCCATTACGGCGTGCTGTAGTGTGTGCGTGTGTGTCTTTCTTTTTGGGGGGGGGGGGGGTAGGGAGGAGGGCTACGGACTAATTTTGATCACCTGGGGTTCTTTAACGTGCAGCCATTGCACGGGAGTTTCTTTTTTCTTTTTCTTTTTTTGCATTTCGCCCCCATCGAAACGCCGCGGGAATTTGATCCCGCGTGCCCCCTCGGGCTTAGCAGCGCTACGCGAAAGCCACCAACGCCACCACAGCGGATGCGTTTTAAAGCCCAATAATGCGCTGAAAGATGACCAACTGACAAGCAGCAAAGAAACAGTCGCTAGAAATCCGAAGGAGGAAGCTTAGTCAAATCCATGTGCGTTATACCCATAATTCCCGCCCTGTCTGAACCGTCACGTTTGCAGGTCTCGTATAGACACTATATAGCCTCCAGTGATTTTTGAAGGAAACTCCGTGCTTTGCACAACAACTTATACGCTTTAGTGTCCCTGTCATGTATACAGGGACTGGTTTAGGTGTCTACCTTTGGCGCTATCGTGCTTAGCATACGTGAAGTAAGCACGTCGCACGCGGGCGTTCAATGGCAGTCTTTGCAGTGAATGCCAAGATGACCTTGCACGGCGGTGTAAACATTGTAAAAATGCTCTTTCAATCGCTCATTTAAACGTCTGCCTGTTTGGCCGACGTATTTCTTTCCGCAAGTCGGGGGAATCACGTATCTTGGCATTCACTGCAGAGACTGCCATGGTGACACTGAAATTGAAAAATGCGTCGTAATCTCCAAACACCGAGAACAGCTTACACGTGAAATCATATATAGGCTGACAAGATACAGCGGCTGGGTGACCTTTGCGTCAGCATGCCGTCTACTGCCCTCACCAAAAACGATATGAAGTACACCTGGCTGTGATGCAACAGGGGTTTCGCGTGTGACATAATGCGAAAGTTGTTTTTCGTTACTTTTGCCCGTGTTCTGGCGATTTCGCAAATAAAGATCAGTTGGAAGTCGGCGCCTGTGTTGAGTTCTTCCTTCAGTCCCCGTCTTTCGCGCTGTGCACACATGCCGATATTGAATCACCAACTCGCCCACGCTTCCACCTTATCAAGTAACAGAGGTGCATACGCGCGCCTACGACCGCGCTATATCGAATTCCCCCTCTGCAGTTCACGCTGGGAGCGCTATTTAGGCGTGCGCCTGAACGTTCTGCGCCAGTACAGCTCGTGGCGCGTACGCCGGGGTTTGAGCGCCGGGGCGCAGATTTCCCTAGAGGGGGGGGGGGGAAGGCGGTCTCCATTTTCTTTCATTATTTTTTTCGGCGAGAAGGTCGCGCGCAGAAGACGGTGACGGACGGCTTCCGTACGCTCGGTGCATGCCAAGGCCGCGGCTGCTCGCAGCGGCGGAGCGGGCGGTCCTTCTTTCAAGGGGGGGGGGGGGGGGGGAGGAAGCACTCGGATGCACCCACGCGAGTGCGTGCGAACGTAGGTCAACACGAGGCCCAGTTAATTTCGCCAAAGTCTGACGGCGCACGGGCGGCGTGCGTTTTCTCGGAAGCGCCCAAGCTCGCGTATTCAAAGAGTTCACTGGCAAATTTCATTCTTCAAAGCGGCGAACATCGAAACAAAGAAAAAGAAATGTGTCAACGTAGTCGCCTATGGACGAATGCTCCACCACCCTCCACAAGCGTGCATCTTGGTCTGTACGGCACACGCAAGGAGTGAAACAGACACGCTCGTCGAAAGCCTTCGTTCTGCATCTAAACGTAACCAAACAAGTGGAACCTAAGCTGCTCGCGAGGCGACCTCCCGCCGGCGCCGGTTCCCACGACACGGCGGGCGCGGTGTGACGCCAGACCGCGTACCGGTGGGAAAATACTCCACGCGCGGCTCAAACTTACGAGCGCGAGTTCGCGTTATCCTCGCAACTCTTTTTTTCCCAACGAGCGACGGGAGAACGCTTGTGGCAGCGAGAGGGAGCCTCACGATTCGACTCTCGTTGCGACACATTCACGGCACGGCGCATCTGTTCCCGTACGGCGGCCCGAAGGCACGGCCCGGAGAGCGCGATAAGCCGACCTCGGACGCGACGCTGCTGCACCCGTCCTCGAGCACAACCGTGCCACCGCCATCTTGGTGCACACGCAGCCAAGCCGCCGCGGACACCCGGTGTCACGCTTGCGGTCACGCTATCGCGCGCGGAGAGGCGTTCGGCTGTGCCCCTCGACGCGACGGGGGAAAAAAAAAAGGTCACCTCCAGTGTGTGTGCCTCGCGCGCCAACACTTTCGTGGGCACTAACGCCAGCACGAACTTACAAGGAGCGAACCGAAACGCACGCAGGCAGGCGTCCTCGGGTGTCCGTCCCAACGTCCACGAAATGGAAAAGGACGCGCGGCGCGTCTTTCGAAAACGCCTTTGTGCACGCACGCACGGACGCACGCGTTCGCTAGTGTACCAGCCGGCGAGCGAGCTATCGATCCGGTCACGACGGTCGGCCTCGCGCGTCCCCCGCCAGACCTCGCAATCAACCCTCCCCCCCCCCCCCTTCCTTTTTTTTTTTTTTCTGCTGGGTCAAAAACGTGCACGCCGCCGCAGAGACGGCCTCCGCACCAACCATATACGCAGTGCCGCAACTATACGAAAAAGAGGAGGGGATGAAAGATCGCTGCGGTCCCGTTACTTGCACGAGTCGTTAACAAAATACGTGCGGTTGCCGTGCATTTCGAACGGCCTCTGCTTAAAAGCCAATACACTCGCACGGTGGCAACGCGTCGGAAGTGGGCTATCAGGTTTACTTCTAGCCGCCCCCTTCCCCCCCCCCCCCCCGACTTCCTAAATGAGCGCTCCACACACTTTATCTGATAAACCATCAACGTTTACATGTCAACCCTCTCTGAAATCAAACGCTGGCAGAGCCAGTCCGCACGCGAATCGTCTCTGTAGCGGGAAGGAATTGGGCGACCGGGCGATTGAAAAAAATATTAAATTATGGGGTTTTACGTGCCAAAACCACTATCTGATTATGAGGCAGGCCGCAGTGAGGGACTCCGGAAATTCGGACCACCTGGGGTTCTTTAACGTGCACCTAAAAAGGGAGACCGGTGATGAAATGCAGCGCGACTGATTCAAGGAACACGTTTGTTGCCCGTTGCGTACAGTACGTCCTCGCGTTCTGTAACCTTCCCGCATAGAAAACACCACGTTCGCACGATATTACGTGACCACAGCGACGACCGTTCGCTTCCGTCACTACGTTCTGCGTTCTGCCAGACCCACTACTGAGTAAAACGCAGCGAAGCGAGCCTGTTGTTGACCAGGGGCGGCTTGCACGAACATTCAATAACGAAAGCAACACCGAGTTTAAGGACGCATTCTTGTGCGGACCGGGCGTTGTTTACGGAACATTTAAGAACGCGTTCTCAAATTCGTTATTCTCGTTATTAAATGTTCGTGCAAGCCGCCCCACAAACGTGCCCACAAACAACCTCCTCTCGTATAAACGTCCGCTCCCGCCGAGTCCGTCCGAATTCGAGGAGATCGAAAAGAAGACGCCGCTCATGGAACACGTGCCCGCAAGGTGACCGCAGCACGCCCGCGTAAGCGATAGGGTGGTGACCGGCCAGACGCATACACAGTTCAAGCGGGGCCACGCCCCACTTGAAGGGGCGTGGTCCCGCACGTTCCGACCGCAGTTTGGTTTTCTGCCGGTTTTCGCACACCGGCCTGCGCAAAGTCAAATGGAGTACGGCAGCTCTTCTGCCGGGATGACCGACCCTAGCAGCTATGCTGTACAGAAACGTAGGCGTAGAGAGAGCTACGGAGGAACGCGCCGTGTCGTCCTGTCAAATTCCTTCCCCACTCCCCCTCCCCCCCCCCAGAAAAAATAAGAGAGAGACGCACTTGTTGAAAAGTATATCGCTCTTGCAGCAGCACGCTCCTTTAGCCGAAAACCTGAACTCGCACAATGGGAAAACCAATGATTTAATATATATATATATATATATATATATATATATATATATATATATATATATATATATATATATATTAACGACGACTACCTGGGGGTCACGAGCGTTTTTCTTCGTGTTCCTGAGGACACACACACACCCCTGTCTGTCTTGCCTCTGTGTCTGGACTCTTCTCTTTTTTTTTTTTTTTTTCCACAAGCGTATATACGAGGGCTTTCTTACATTCCGCCCCCATCGAAATGCGCCAGCCACCGCGGCCGGTACGGAACCCGCGACCTCGAGCTCAACAGCGCAACGCCGCAGCCACTACAGTACAAGCTACACGGCAGCGGGTCGAATAAAAACTACGCATCGGGACCCAGCTGCGCTGCAATTAGTGTGCACCGAGGTTATGCTCATTCTTCTCTGCCTCCCACCTTTCGCGTGCCCCGCCTTTGTGGGGCCAGTGAAGTCTATATAGTCACAGTTTGTAGTTAAAGCAACACTGCACGCAAATTGCAATGCGCTGACATCGAATAACGAGCACGCGCGCACGTTCCTGCAACCGACGGCCGCCAACCAACGAAAAGTGGCAAGAGCACGTCGGCCCGAATGTTGGCACGGTACACCCACATAAACTCGTGTATACGCTGCAGTCAAGGACGCCCCCGTACCGCGAGAACGACGCAGGCGCGTTGGCGACAGGAAGCGGTTAGTACACTGCACACTGCGTGCACATTGCGTTCGGCTGGCTTCGGCTCCTTTCCTCAGCTAATGGGAAAAAATTAATGAAAGTAAACGGAAACCACTTAACTATCAGCACAACATTCGCGAACTGCGTTGGAATGCGAGAGAGAGGTAGAGACCGGTTTTTCTTTCTTTTGTTTTCCCCCCGAAGGCGCTTGCTAAATTCACGGAACGCGATCGTAAAGCGCGAGCCCCAGGAAGGTGTCATTTGTGGATGCAATGAGCAGGGAGAGATGTGATGCCTGCCAGGGGGATATAATTAAACGAGGGCGCTTAATTAAAACCCAGGGAAGAGAACGATCGAACCTTATATATGCATTCGTACAATAGAGTGAAAACGAAAATGGCTGGTAAAGAAGGGCTTTTCGCAGCGTTGCACGTCAACCGGACGCCATCCGGTCGCTGGTCTAACAAAAACCCCGTGTTTAAGGGCAATCCTAAGCACGGGAGCTCCCATCCAAATAGGCGGTAACGGAGAAATCGTTTTTCTCGGAAACCACTTCACCGAATTTGATGATGTTTGTAGCATTTAAAAGAAAGAAGTCAAAATGTATTAAAAGTAAACAGTGGAGTATCAATTTATGCCACACACACACACACACACACACACACACACACACACACACACACACACACACACACACACACACACACACACATATATATATATATATATATATGTATATATATATATATATATTAAAAAGATAATCGCAAGTGTCCACATAACAGCTCTGTCACTCTGTAATAATAATAATAAAGAAAGCGATATCGCAAGTCTGTAAAGTACACTTAGTAATACGTCTAAAGCGGACAAAATTGATGTATTATACAGCGATTTTAAATGTACCGCTTAATTGCCAGCACTATACTGTTGAAAAACCCTTCTAAACATTGTAACAAATTTTATGTTAACAGCCTTATGCAAAAATTCGAGGTCATAAGTTTAAATTCTGCTACTTATATAGTTGTTAGAATTTTACTTTTGTCACTCAAATGCAAGAAATTTAATTCGAAACGGCGTAGTGGTTGTCTCAAGAGGGAACTTATGCTTTTTACATGCACTTGAATAGGGGAGCTCAGAGTTGGCTGCGGAATAAGGCTTGTCCGCCGCCCACGTCCCCAAATATTAAACCCAATCAGACACAAAAGTAAATACAAAGAGAGAAGCTATAGCTCTGACCACAAGTCGTGATACGGAAGAGATACGGGTAAGTAAGTCTGCACCACGCTCACTGCTCGCCAACACGTTCGACCACAACATGCCAGAAAATCATTTAAAATAGCGAGGGGTTAAAAAAAAAATATGACGCCACAAGCGAAGCCAACCGCGCCACGGCCATCGTGGAAGCGAGAAGCGCTGGCCCACGGAAAGTGCTTCTCTTTATATTCTTGCTTTGCTCTCCGAGATAATGGTTTCAAAACCGGACCACACGCACGACCGATGATACTATACACGAATGACCTTTTTTTTTTTCTTCACTCCCTGTCTCGTTTTTTTTTAAATATCGTTCACATTTACGCATTAAAAGCAGGATCGCGAGACGTATACTCTCGATTTCCCACACGGACTACCGTTTCTCCCGCGGATTCCTTTCGGAACGTGCAGACTGGACACCAAGAATAGGCCGGGCAAGACGCAGACAGACAAAAAACTGTAAATTAACGAGGTGAAACATAAAACAAGAACAGCGAGAAAAAAAGAAAAGAAAGAAAGGAACGGGAAGGCGGATGAAAGCGTCGACGGCGGTGAGGTTAGCTTCTCGTCGTCGCTTTCGAGGAAGGAAGAACGCGTCGTCGCGGGGTTGAGGGTCGTTTATGTGGGTTACCAGAGGGACGACGAGCCGTCACGACCGTCGACGCCGCGCAAGTCAGGCAGGCACGGGCAACCGAGAAAGAAAAAAAAAAGGAAAAGAAAGGAAAGCAGGTAGAAACGCGTGTACGCCCAGACACAGAGGCAAGACAGACGTGTGTGTGTGTGCGCCTGTGTGGTTGTGTGCAGACACCCGGAAAAGGGTCTTCCGGACAGTATCCGAAACATTCTGGCAGACCCGGCTCACGAAGAGAGAGAGAGAGAGAGAGAGAGAGAGAGAGAGAGAGAGAGAGAGATCCTATGCGGAAAAGGAGAGAAGAGAAATAAACGGGAGGTGAGGGCAGAGAAACGGGAAAACTATAGAGGACACAAAGTAAAAACGAAAACAAGCTCACGGGGTGGTTCAGCGAAAACTTCAGCGGGGTGGGCGAAACAAAAGTCCCCCGCTTTGCGTTACCCCTTCCCTCCCGAAGCGCCAACCGAGTCGGCGGCTTTTCGTTTCGCACGCATGTTACACGCTCGATCCCTCCTCCTCCCTGCAGCCCACACCGCCCGCCCGGAAGAAAGGGGGCGCGCGCACGACGTCCTGTTCCGACGTCTCGCTTCCTGGCATCGGAAAGAAGACGGGTCTATTATTGTAGTGCACTGTAACGGGGCTATTCACCAAGAACGTCAGGATCGAGTAAGAAAGTGCCTCCCCCTAACGTTACTTGAGTCGGAACTTGGGAACAGGGCGACATCAGAACGGCAGGGGGGCTGGGGGAGGAGGGGAGGCATCCGTGTAACAATGCTGGCTTTGGTAAACGCAGCGTGACCGAAGCATAACAGAGTCGCGATTACGTTATTCAACGTATACGAAAGTTACTCGTGCGCACAATTAATTAGCTGAGAGTTTCAGAAATAGCGGACCCAGAGACGACTATGCGATCACCATAAGCACCACCCGTCCTCGCTCCTGCATGATACACACTCCCCCTCCCCCCCTCTAAGTTAACTCAGAAGCAAAACAAAATGATAGAAAACTCACTCCATGCCAGAACGCTTAGAGTGTGACCACGATCCATGTAAGAATGAGGGTCCGCGACAAGGGCGAGAAATTAAGTAACGCGTAACTCGAAATGCGACGCGCTCGGAGGATATTCTCTTCCCAAACGACACGTTCGTGTAGTTTCCGCACAAAGTGCAACGCCCGCCCATCTCTCGCCGTTTGAATCGCGTGTCCTCGGCGCAGTACGACCGTCGGCCACGCGGCTCGGAAGTGCGACCAGCTGCGCGATGACGCTGCATAGATGGCTACACCGACGCACGTTTCACACACTGGAGGAAGCCGGCAAGCGGCTGACAGGTGTGATTTGTGGAGGCACCATCGCAGTTCGCTTGCGACACCGGAAGACGTACAGATGGTAACGGCAACGCCTGTGTCGACATCTCGCGAGAGCAGTGGCGTAGCCAGAAATATTCCTCCGGGGGAGGAGGGAGGCATGCCCGCACTGGCGTTCACACCACATATTGCAAGTGTTCTTCGGGAGTTCTCTCGACACCACGTCCCGTCTCTTCGAGGGAGGAGCGAAGTGAAAATGACGCAGGTCCAGAGCAGACCACCGCCGGTAACACACACGTACACTGTTCAATGCATGCTTAGAACAAGTATTCAAGCTATTTAACTGGGAAGCCTTAGGAGTGAGGATCGACGGCGAATATCTCGGCAACTTTCGGTTTTCAGATGACATTGTTCTATTCAGCAACACTGCAGACGAGTTACAACAAATTATTGAGGACCTTAACAGAGAAAGTCTGTAAGAGTGGGGTTGAAGATTAATGTGCACAAGACAAAGATAATGTTCAATAGCCTGGCGAGGGAACAAGAGTTCAGGATCGCCAGTCAGCATCTATAGAGTCTGTGAAAGAGTACGTTTACCTAGGTCGATGACTCACAGGGGAGCCTGGTCATGAGAAGGAAATTTATAGCAGAATAAAAATGGATTGGAGTACATGCGGCAGGCATTGCCAGGTCCTGACTGGGAGCTTACCACTATCATTGAAAAGAAAGGTGTACAATCAATGCATTCTACCGCGGCTAACATATGGGGCAGAAACTTGGAGGTTGACAAAGGAGCTTGAGAAAAAGTTGAGGACCGCGCAAAGAGCGATGGAACGAAGGATGTTAGGCGTAACGTTTAGAGACAGGAAGAAAGCGGTGTGGATCAGATAGCAAATGTGGTTAGCCGAAATTGTAAGTGACGTTAAGAGAAGAAAAAAAAAAAGGTGGAGCTCGGCAGGCTATGTAATGCGTAGGATGGATAACTGGTGGACCATTACAGAGTTACAGAATGCGTGCCAAGACAAGAAGGGAAGCGCAGTCGAGGACGGCAGGAAGCCAGGTGAAGTGATGAAATTAGGAAATTTGCAGACGCAGGTTGGAATCAGTCCTGCAGTGGACATATAAATAGGCCGACGATGATTACTGCACGATACACCGGCGTTTTTGCATTTCGCCCCCATCGAAATGTCGGAGTTGGATCCTGCACCCTCGGGCTCAGCATCGCAACGCCACAACAGCCACTACTATACGGCGAGTCTCTTCCAGGAAGGATTTCTTCGCACACTGTAATAAAGGCGTACATACACATTCGCGAAGGCCGGCTCATAGTCTTTCCTTTGTACACGTGTGCACTTAAAGACTGTCTGGGCGGGAAACGCTATGCGGCGGGGCCTTACGGGCGGTTATGTGCACGGACGACGGGAAGTCATGTTCGCACCGCGAACGCCGAAAGCTGCTCCGCCCTTACGTACTTACCCTACGGGAAAGTGCGCTGGGAGTTTATTTTTACCGCTTGCGCTCAAACGCAGAACGCCCTCATCATTTCGGTCGAAATTCGCACTGTACACCCAGACGCACACCGCACAGCAAGTGTTGTATAGGCTTCTTCGGAAGCCGCGTCCGCATCGGGGTTGACTGTACGGGCCGTTCCAAGCAAGTCAAGTCGCGGAAATACAGGTATACGAGGAAAGCGCTTGTTGGAAATGCCCGCAGACGAGCTAGCAATGATAAAAATAGACAAAAAAGAACTGTTCAGCAACTGTAGTAAAGTACTGTGCAATGCACACGAAGTCACACAGCGATAGTAGAACACGTGGCTTCTTACAAACAACTTTTATGGCACGTTCTGCTATATCATGTCAGTTTCTGCAACTCTTAGATTTCAAGACAGAGTACAAGTAATGACATTCCTCGTATAAGTAATGACATTCAAGATTGCAGCACGGTCAGATCATAGAGAAGTATGACGGACACAAAACGCCGTGTTACAGCATTCTCAGCAGCTCATCACGGCTGTAGCAGGTTTAAATTAAAGTAAATGAACATAGAAATGCCATCCAAACACCGCCTCGCGACCAGCAGGCAACGCGACCTTCGCATTGCAGACTCGAAAACGCGGCGCACGTTCGCAGGAGACAATCACGACTGTATAGTAAATGCGCCTTCGGCTGGCGTCCGTGAAGATGAGTCGTCTGGATGTATACGTATACTGTACACATAGCGCTCACATTCTCAGCCTTTCGCAACACGTCGTACTAGAGGCCGCTTTAGGCTCGGGTTTCTTTCTTCTTTCTTTCTTCCCCAAGGCTAACTGCCCGTCAACGTGCTCTGAATCCACAGCAGCCCTGTGTTGCCCACAGCGAGCAATGTGCACATCGTCGTTCGCCCCGTATACGACCGCCGCTTGGCACGGCCCCCAGCGCCTGCATGCCAGCGTCTGCATGATCAGCCATGCTTTTGAAGCGAAGCGGGAGGACGAGGAAGGGGATCGACACAGAGGCCGGATGCGCGACGAAGCATCCATCTGCTGGACGACCTTCTTCATTCAAGCGAGCAGACGACGACGACGACGACGTGCAAACGAGAAGCACGTGCGTGGAACAGACGAGCGGACGATGCGAGGGACGCACCGAACGCCCATTCGAGGCATCTGCAATTGTGCAACACGAGTCTCGCTGGTATCGTCGTCTGCTTATTATACCAGCATCGACAGCAGATGACGCTTAACTGGACACCGGATTGTCTGGAAATAACAGTTATTTACCGAGCAATGACGGAGACGCTTCGCTTAATAACGCACGTCGGACAACGCCGTTTGAACGTGCGTGTACCTCGGGCCCGATGTAGCGGCATAGCAGACGAACGAGCGAGCCGGAGCGAGTTTCAAAACACTACAATGTACTACTGTTCCAGCGCCACCACCTTCTGGGTCATGACGTCACGATGCAACAGAAACGAAACCGAAACTGGCTGTAGAAAAGCTAGTACGTTACATTATTCAGGGCGATTTAAGGCTTGCAAGGATCTTCGCTAGTGTTTAGAGGTCTATAGGACTTTCATTTAACGGTTAAAAAAAGGCAAAGTCTGAAATAGAATGTCACTACTCAAACTTTAAGGGGACGTATACCAACAGGCTCCACAACACAAACAAGCATGTTTACTCGGCCTTGTAGCACGCATATAAAACAGTGCCGCCTCCCTTGGTCCGGCGGCGATTGTTCTACAACGACGCCCGGAAGAGAAGCCGCGGAGGACGCGGCCACGCAGATACACGACACGCCTGACCTTTCCGGCGCCGAACAAGGGAGGTAATGAATGTCTCACTTGGGAGACGGCGCGTGCACCACACACACAACGACACAACGGCCGGCAGGCAGCAAGGCGCGCAACTTCCGCTATCAAGGTCGGCCGCGGGGAAAGAAACACGAACCCATGCGTGTATATCTGCGCAGACGCAAGGCAAATAAATACACGCGCGTTATCTATCGCTGCTGCGGCGGCCAGGTGGTGCGCCGAGTTGCCGCATGGGCAACATTAACCCAGTTGGTTCTTTATTCTACGAATAACCCTTCGAGGAGGAGTCACTACGAGAGAGAGAGGGAGAGAGCACCGGTAAATGACGACAGATGAGAGGGACCGGATAACACTTCGGATTGGTTGTCTACACTTACATATTCAGCGGATTAGGAAGGCGTTGGTAGTGTTCACCGCGACCATAGAGGAAGCAAATAAGACTAGGAGGAAGCATGGCGTCACGCAGCTAACCTTGGCAAGCCAACTGTCTGCGAAAGCCATTCACTTTGCTTTTTCTCTCGCCGTGTCGCCCCAACACGTGACCTCTGAGACTTGGCAGAAATGGCCGGGAATGTCTGGTTCACGGTACCTTTTAATCGACGCGCACTTGTTCGGCTCTGCTGCACAGCAACATTGGCTCTGCTACACTGTAGCTCTGCCTACAGGGCGGCGGCGCACGAAAATCTACCGTGCGCTCTGCCGTAACGATCACATGTTGGGACCGCTCGTTTGGCCTCAACTGTGACGCCCAGTGCTCCCACCTGTAATTTAGCTATTTACATCCTCCATGACCAAGAGTTACTGTACATGCAACTTTTTTGTTAGCGTATAGAGTAACTCTACCAAGACCGTATCTGACTCGCCGACTTGCGGGAAGCACGTGATCTAGCGGCCACCATGGCCTCAGAGATCTGGCGGCACGCGCCATGCGGCCACAGGCACCGGCAAGGATACGGTGCCACCGTAGCAAGGGGGTTCTTGGTCGCGTGCACTGACAAATATTGCGCTTTCCTTGCGTCGCGTGGAAAATGTGCGAGAGACAAGAAAGGCCGAAACGAACTCATCTTGGTTTTCTCATGAGGTGAGCTTTATTTTTTCTTTATCGGGGCCACTCCACGCAAGCCATATTATATAGACCGCGTCAACTAGCCAAACTGTACACGTCTGGGCGTTTTCTTCACCTCACGTCGATTGTAATTTAAATTACAGGGTCTTACGTCCCGAAACAACGATCCGATTAGAGGAACGCCGCAGCAGCTAGGGAGGGGGGAGGGACTCCGGATTAATCCTGACCACCTAGGGTTCTTTAACGTGCGTCTAAATCTATGTACACGAGAGTCTTCTTGTTTTTGTTTTCCATTTCATCCCCCCCCCCTAGTGAAGTGAGGTCGGGATCGAACCCGCACCTTCGATCTCAGCAGTGCGACGCCGAACGTAATGACAGAATGTGAAATAGCTGCAGCTCTTTTCAATACCGCGAAAGACGCGCACGACCCAATAGCATGGCGCTTCACGGATCTTGGAGATATCTCACTCCGGACGCCGACGCGTGAACGCCTATACGTGGCAAAGAAAGAGTGCACGGAATGCAGTCGTGCGCGTCAACGCAAGCGCGTACGCGAAGCGCAGTCATGCGCAAACGCGAACCCTGTACCAGGGGAAAGCAGCAGCAGCAGCAGCGATATCGCCGGCCATCCCGGAAACCCGAGGCGAGCCATCCGCGGGAAAACAATGGGGCCGGGCATCGATCGCCACTCGATCTTGTTGTTGGACGGCACGGCCCTCGTCGCGTAACGCAGAGAGAGAGAGAGAGAGAGAGAGAGAGAGAGAGAGAGAGAGAGAGAGAAAACCGTGCGGGCGAATAACAAGCTCCGCAGGAAGGTGACCAAGAGCGCACTCGTGCACAGTGTTTCCCAAACAGCGCGTCGTGTCGAATTCAGTCCAGGGGTAAGGAGGGGGGGGGGGGGAAGGGTGCTTGCAAAGCCGAACGAGAGTAAACGGGATCGCTGTGGAGACGAAAGAGAAGAGCAGGTCGTGAGATAATATTGAGCCGGAAATGAGGCTTACACGCGGTAACGGAAAACGATCGCACTCATCCTGCCCCCTTCCCCCCCCCCCCCCCCCCCATCCAAACACAAGCACGTGCGCGCGCACAGACATAGAGGGTTTGTGTACAGAGGCCGTAGCAAAGTCACTTCTAGTGTCATGTCTCACCCCTATTGTTGTTTCTTTTGCGCGCGTGTTTGTTATCGAGGTCTCAGCCTTGCTCGATTCCAAACTATTCAGTTTCCCTCTAACCGCATCAACTGCCCGGAAGTGTAAGCGCCAATAGCTACAGTACTGGGTGTATGAAGTGAATCATAACAGCTTGTGGCATTGCGGAAGGAATTCGAGCCGCGGGCTTGCTTCGAAAGTGGCTTGAAGAGCCTTCGCCATTACGATAACTTATTAACCCCTCCCTTCCCCTCTCTCTCTCTTGACGTGTAAGGGGTTGCGAGAGTTAGGTACGACAGCCGATTTATGCAAGAGAAACGCAAGGACACTCGGTAATTAACTGCCTGGGTGAAACTTTCTTCGGCTATCGTTAAAAGACACAGCTGACTGGGCGCCATCTGAACGGGCTTGCATGCCTGGGTGAAACTTTCTTCGGCTATCGTTAAAAGACACAGCTGACTGAGCGCCATCTGAACGGGCTTGCATGCACGCCTTTGCGCGGATACCGTGGCGGCAAATAACCGGAGCGTATTATTCCCGCTCTGTCGCTTCCGGAGGTATCTCTTTCCGTGGACGCTGACTGGCTAAGCCGCCTGGCAGAACGCCCTTCGCTCCAGTGACGGGTCGCGCCATGTATGTGGCCACGTCACTCAGAAAAAGTATGGCCCCGAAAGTGATCGAACGCGGACGCTGCTGTTCTCCAGCGGTCACTCGACACTGGTCCGATGTGTCGGAATAGCCACAGCGGAGCTGCTGCCGCAAAGCGAAGTTCACAACAGTTCTGTCACGCGTGGACAGAGGACTGCGTGGCAATTACTTTCGAGAGTTGTTAACAGAGGGGTGACGGTTGACATGTTTGTGAGTCCTAAAGCTGCACCACTCAAATAAGCATCACGGAGTGCCCCTTGAGAACGAGAGGGGCGCTGTATTGAATGGATCCTGATTAATCACGTTCGGAGCAGCCGCGGCTATAGTGCCCAAGGCAACACCTATTCCACGTGTTTCGATACCACAAGATTCGGATTTAAGCAAGGCAAACTTAACGCGTGGCCCTCCGTCGCGTTCTTGATACGCTGCGGCGACCTGTTAGCTGTGGATAGTTTAGCAAACCAATTGCCGAGTAGGTAATCACTACACAAATTGCAAATTATTTGTGTAGTGATTACCTACTCGGCACAAATTTGCAACTCAAATGACACTTTGTCAGTAAACGTGCCCTCCGTGGCGAGAACTATTTTTCTCGGTGAGGAACTCCGATCGGAAATTGCTCTTTGAAGAAAGCAGTGGACGCTCGATCATAGCGGGAACTGACGGTAAAGCCCCTCACAGCCATCGATAGATTACGTCCCGATACCTTCTTGCCTTGTCCAAAGCCCTCTCAAGTAAAACTTTTAATGCTGGTCTTTCTTCACTGACGTACATTCCAGCGTCCCTGCGCTATCACGTTCGACAGTCGCGGCCGGCGAATCGAGTCCGGCCGATCTTTACGACCGCTCGGTGCTCGTAGTAATACATATATCGTAAACATGCAAATGACTCTGGGGGACGCTTCCTTCGAGGTTAAGTACACCGCTGTTACGTAGCGGGTGTCTCGACATAAGTTCGCGCAATCTCTTATGCACTCCAGTATACGCGAGAAATACAAATGACGTTAGTTGTGTTCCCAGCGTTTATTTCCTGTATTAGGGCTGCGCAACCGGCTTCCGATGACATGGATCGCACGATCGGTATAAACACCACAAGATGTCGAAAGAGGCTTCGACGGCACACGATCGATGTGGCCTGTCGTTTGCTCGAACGTCAAACACAGACTACACTGTGAACGTAGTTTCACATCTTTTACTTCCTCACTGTATATAACGATTAAATTTACGATTGCCAGCTCTTGCTGTGTACCTTGACATATTCGAATGTGTTACGAAGCATTCCCAAATGTTCAATTTCGAAAATGCGCAATCAATTGCTGTATTTCTTCTACATCCCTACATTTATTTTGTGTAAGCTAACACGAGCGAACGTTTTCTTTTTTTTTTTTTAACAGTGTACTAAGGGATTCTTTTCTGTCGTCTGGTGGAACTGTGGATATGCAGCAGCTGTTCTCATTGCAATTTCGGAGCTTGAAAAAGACTAAAATTAGAAGTCTTGCTTAAGGGGGCTTTGAATTTGTTTTGTACCCGTCTGCACACACTTCAGTTCTTCAAAATGCGTCATATGAAAGGTCAGAAGCTTCCATTCAAGAACTCTTTCTGTATTTACTTTTGTCTAGTGTGCTGTCACCACGTATATGGAAAATAGAGGACATCTTTTTCCTTTCTTTCTTTCTTTAGCTCTCTCTCGATCCCAAACGCCATGCAACTACACTTGTGGCGAGATGGATGACTAAGTATACGAAAGACGAGAAACTGACGCAGCGTTCCCTCGGGTGCCATTAGCCTATTTGGAGCTGTAATTGCAGGCGGTAGCAAGACCAAGCTATACAACTGATGCGCCGTCAGTTTACAAGCGCGTCGCAATATTCTCGGTGCACTAAGATGTGGCACCACGCCTATTAGGGGTCAATGAGCCCTATGCGGAGCATCGAAAGGGACGACACAAGCTTAGGCGGGCACAGTTGCGTAAAAAACACGGAAACCGACCACAATATGTCTTGGAACTCGTACATTTGTTCTTTTAAACTTCTACAGCCGGATACAACTTAAGTCTGCAGTGAAGCCCTGCCCACGCGCTCATAACCGCCAGCCACTGTTCCTACGCGAGGCTGCAAATAATTCGTACTTCAAACTTTTCCTGTTCCCCAAATGAGGACCACAAAAGTTATAAGCACGTAATCTTATGCGTTTTCAGTCGTCTAGTATGGTGAAACGGTGAAAGGCTAATTCCCTACTGAAGTGAAATAAAACGCCTGCTTTGCTGCAACTTATTGCCAAGTTTGACTTCAGTTGGCAGTGGAGTTTCATGAGTGAAACGGGCTCGGCAGTGAAACGAGCTGTACCGCGGGCTTTTGAAGAATGAAATTCTCAGACTCAATACACTTTATCCATGTCTGGTGCACATCTCATCGCTTCCACCGATGAAAAGACTCGAGAACAGCAGACGGAGCCGGGGGTATCAAGTACGACGCCATTTGTTTCGACGACGCTTGTGTTTGCTTATAAATGCGATTGGCTGGCGGAGTAACAAACCCTCGCTGTCCGTGTGTGTTGTCAGTGTCCGTGTCCCTAAACAAGCGTACCACGATCATTCCCTACCAGACGAGCTTTCGTCAAGCCCTAGGTTTGAAACGTGCAACAATGGAGCTGTTGTCGAAGTTTGTTCGCCTTGTGTTAAAGGCTAGTGCACTAGCCTCTAACACAAGGCGAACAAACTTCGAAAAAAAAGAAAAAGATATGCACGTTTACCACGAAAAACAACGCGGCAATAACTCCGTTGTTGTTGTTGTTTGCTTCTGTTTCTCCGACGGGACAGTTCGCAGTGCAATTATGCGCGCGGGTTTAAATGCGACACGCATCTGGCGAAATGTCGTAGGCCGAGCACGTCCGATACGTCATCGGCAACCCCGCTGCATTTCGAGGCGCATGTTTCCTTCATACAGCGTTAAGCAATCCGTCGCATGACGCATCCGTAACAACGCTACCTGTACACAGAGCCCACGACAGGGGTGGATGGAGCTTCCAGAAGAATCCGCGCGGTTTCGGGAAGAGAAGGAGAGAGATCGTTGAATTCTGTCTGTGTCGAGTTGTGTCGTACGATCGATGTCGCGAAAAACTTGTCACGCCTGATACACTAACGCCAAATGTCAGTAAGCCCGCAGACTTTCCTACAAAAAAATCGCTAGAGGAAAAAAAAAGAAATCTGGCGCTAATATAGCGTCTGTCGGAGCTGTAGGCACGGCGCGGTTCAGCGCACATCCGAATGATGGTTAATACATACATCTGCTTAAACTTCAAGTCCTAATCTTCAAACGGCTTTGCGACTTCGCAAACGAACCAATTTCAACAGAATACGAAGGTATAAATGAAACAATTCGCACTACTTATTCGTGTGCGCCGATTCCCATTGCCCTCTGCGTTTAGAAAAGTGGGATTGCTTCGAAATTTAGGGCAGTAAATTTAGTCAGGAACGTACTGTAAATAACGCTACAAGAACCTCTGAAGCCACGAGCACGGATATCAGATAAATCCGCGTGCTATTATTATTCCCACGGTACGGCTGAACGATATCGCCACGCGCCGTAGTTTCCCGAGTAGCCATTTTAATGGGAAACTCCACATGACGACAAACGTCAGCCAGTCATAGCCAGCTGCAGCTCGTTTCGTACGCAGGAGACTCACCGACGCGGGCGCGACGCGCCGACAGTCGCGTGGAATGCCGCCGCGGCCTCAGTTCCGGCGATCCGCCCTGGTTCGTGTAGCCCATACCACCGGGCGCTGCTCGGCTATGCGGTTGCCCCATGGTTGAGGAGAAAGCCGCCGAGCTTCCGCTTTCTTCTTACTGCAGTTCCTATTAGGCCAAATCGACGGGTTAACGACGATCGGGACGCACTGTTTCGCCGGTGTCCTCCTTGACAGCCAACTCCCGGCAATGTTGTATCGGCCGGTGAATTCACACTGTCACGGTATGCACAGCGCTTGCTGACGGACACTCCCAGTGACTCTTGAGAACACGGCGAACGACGTCGTAAAAGACACACACACACACACACAGACACGCAAGTCACACAAACCAGACGGCCACACACGCGCGCACAAACCACGAAATCACTATAATATTACGCCACCGTCGAAGCGTGCAACTACGGGATAAGGCAACAACCCGTTCGCAGAGGGGTGAGCGAGCCGGTAGTTAGGCCTAGCGAAACCACCGCGCGACCCCGTCCGTCTGCAGCCGAACGCAGACCACCAGACGACGAACTTTCAGCAGCGCGCCGCGCACAGCCGGGAGGCGGTGTCTGTCCGCGCGTCGTCTGCTTCCGCGGTCAAAACGCAGCGCCGGTCCAGGCCTCGCAGTCGTTGAGCCGGATCACCGCGCGTCGCCGACCCTTGTCGTCGTCGTAGTCGTCATCGTTACCGAAGTCGTCGGGCCACACACACCACCGATGGCGGTTGTTGAGCCGCACGTAGGAGGCGGTGTGGCGGCGTCGGAGGCCACGGGAAAACCGCGGCGGAGGGCGAGCGAGGGAGTTGCGTCGTTCGTTGGGACTGCCGATGAGAATGAGGCTATACGGGGCTCCACGCACGCGCGCGGAGAAAAAGAAAGAAAACGCGGCCGATTCCGGATGGGATCAGATGCACGTCGGTCGCGCGGCTCCCTCTTCGTCGGATAAAAACGACTAAACCTGTCCCGCAACCGTTCTTGCGGCAGGTATTCACAAACTGGAGCGATTGGCGATCGAGCCGCTGTCGATCGTCGCCAGATGTGAACACAGTTGCATAGGCAGGGGCAAGGCGACCGACAGGTACAGTAGCAGACGACAGCGATATGGCCAGAATACGTAGGCAAAGCAGACAGCCAAGTGGCAGGCACGAAGCAACCCAGAAGACGGGCGTCGTTCGGCAGGCGTACGCGTGTGAAGCAGCGGCAAAGCGCCACACGGGGCGGTCCCCGTATTCCCTCGCACGACGACCGCTTGCCTGAAGATTCACGCACACACACACATACATACGCAAGCAGCCCGCAAGCAGGAAAGCAAAGCAGAGAAGAGAGAAAGATATGCAAAAAGCTGCGCCTCCAGTCTCCCTTTCCCCTCTCGGCGGGCAAGAGGAGGCGATCTCAATCTTGGCCGCGGCGGCGTTGGCCGCTGCACCACCGCAGACGGCGGCCCATGCGTGACGAATAGGCGGCGATCAGCTGGGAGAAGCAGAAGGCTACAAAGAAGCAGACGCCATCAGACAATGGGCGCCAGCGCAGGCCGAAACGCCTCAGAACCACGTCCGTGGGCAGAAGCGAGGCGTCCCGCGTGTTTTTTCTGGGAGCTCGGAGGAGCAAGCGCCTTGAGCAGCGACATCGCGCTACAAAGGCCTCGGCGCAAGCAACTGGACGAAATGAGCGACGTTTTATTCGCCCCATATTCGCATAGAGAGAGGCCGACGAGGCGGCGGCGGCGGCGGCGGCATAGCCGCTGTGTGCCAATGGAGAGAAACGGCTCGCGCTAGCTGCGGCGAAGACGGGAAAAACACGAAGAAACCGAAAGCTGGCAGCTCGGCAAGGGGAGGTGAGCAAGCCCGTTGAGAGCGCGGGGAAAATAAAGAAAGAAAAAGGCACACACGGGCACAGCGTACTGGTCGGCCTTGGAGACGAAACACGTGACCCAGCCGGCGGCGTCACACAACACGCGCCGTTCTCGCTAGGTGACGTCAAGCGCCCAGAGGCTGCGCTCGGAAAAACGGATGATTTTATGCAGGGGGCATCACCGCTTGGCAGCGACTTTAATTCGCTTTGGTCGGTGGTAAAAGTACTTGGACGGTACACACCGATATGCAAATCAAGCAGCGGACGAGGTTACGAGAGGTACATGCCAACAAAAGCCTCAAGACATATAAATGGTCGGTTCTTCCGTCGAAACTCTGAATACGCGAGTAATTTCGCTTGTTTTCGTGTTTCCAATTTTTTTTCTTTACCAGTTCACTTACAAGCATTTGTCGCAAATTCGAAGTAATTACACGACATTAGCTGTACAGAATTTCATTGTGAAAAGCAGCTCGAGTTGAACACGGACAGACAGAATGACCACACGGACGTTTCCCGTCCGTGTTCAATTAGTGCTGCTTTTCACAATGAACCGCAAACCAACTCGTCCAACTTTCAGCCTTCTACAGAATTTGCCGTAAGCGCTAATATACGAAGCAAACTAAAACTGGCCTATATTAAAATTGTAAGAACAGAATATGACAAGTTTACCGCTCGAAGTAAACACAAGTTTCTTTCTACCACTTTACCAGCTATGCTGCAAACAAACCCAAATCGATTTTATAAACCATTAATGCTAATCAATGGAATGAGGTTTCACTTAATAATAGCTCTGAACTTCCGATTCTTGAGACCGAGGTTGCAGACCTTCTTAACACAGCATTTAGTTCGGTTTTTACTGATGACACTGACAGCTGCCCGATCTGACTTACTGATTTACTGACAGCTTGCCCGATCCAGCATACTTCGCGTATCCGCTCATGCAAAACATCACATTTGATCCCGTCGGCATTGCCTAGTAACTGAATTGTTGAACTCGTTATCCACGGCAGTAGGTGGTATCAAGGACAAAGTGCTAAAAGACACTAAACATGTGTGTAGCCAGTCTTGTTTTCATCACTCATATTCCAGGAATCGCTTAACAGCGGTTCAATTCCACATGACTGGCAGGCGGGCAAGGTAATTCCAGCCTTCAAGAAAGGAAGCCGATCATCACCGAGTAACTAGCGTTCGATTTCCATAACAAGCGTCTCTTGTAAAATAATGGAACATATCTTATACTCACGTATTGCTAACTTTCTAACATCCGCCAATCCTTTTTTTTTTCACCCACGTCAGCATCGTTTACGCAGATAATTATTCCTGTGACACCCAACTTCTTCTTTTCCTGAACGACTTGCATTTAAACTTAGATCGCAACATCCCGATTGACACATTATTTTTACGTTTCGAAAAAGCGTTCGATAAGGTTCCTTGTGGTCGTCGTTTATTAAAGTTATCCCGTCTTAACATTCATCCGTGCGCTCTAAGCTGGATTCGAAGATTTTTTTTTAACTAACCGCCTGTACGCCAGCTCACATTCTTCGTCCTTGAAACCCGTGCTTTCAGGCACATATTAATGACCTGCCTTGTAATATTTCTTCTCATACCCGACTCTTTGCAGACGATTGTTTGGTTTACCGAGCAATTACTAACCCTATCGATAATTTCGCATTACAATGTCACCTATCGCGCCTACAAAACTGGTGCAACACTTGGCTCATGTCATTAAATGATTCTAAAACAGTGTTGCCCGTCGCCGTGATTACAATGTGCCTAATTATAGCATCAATAACACGCAGATTGTAACAAATGATTCATTCAGATGTCTTGGTGCGTATATCTCGCATGACTTAACTTGAACCTGTCACGTTGCCCACATAACAAATTCTGCGAATCGCACTCTAGGTTATCTGCGCCGTAACCTTCCCCTCGGTTCTCCCTCAATTAAACAACTTGCTTTCCAAACTTTTGTGCGGCCCAAGCTGGAGTAGGCCAATGCCATTTTTCGACCCGCACCACAATAACCCTATAACTAACGCCCTCGAGTCAGTTCAGGACCGCGCGACACGATTTATTTTGTGTAATTATTCGTACCCCAATTCAAGCATCACAGTACTAAAAGCCCAAATAAGCTTACCCGTTATAGTTTACTGCCGTAGAATATAGCACCTCTTGACCTTTTTCATAACTTTTTCCCATCCTTTGTCTTTTGATAACCCGTACATAAAAAGAGCCCACCGAATTGCTCGTACCAGTCACTGTAACACAGTATGTCCCCCTACAAGCCGTTACCGTGACTTTTCAGCAGTAATTTTTTTTCTGCGCACAGCACGAGACTGGAATGGCCTGGCCACCGAAGTTGCCACTATCATCGACCCACTTGCATTCAAGCGGCTTATCGAAAAAACCCCATTGTGACTTGTATTATCTTTGTTTGCCAGTAACCGCCCACTCCCTCATGTATATCTCAACAAGAGACCTTTAAGGAAACAAGTAAACAAATAAACAAAGAGATCTGACTCCTCCGGAGCAACTGCATGCGCATGTGGATATGTACGCCAGGTGCACGTAGGCGGCAGGCGACACTAAGCTCGTATCCTTAGCAATTGTAGTTCGGTTCTTGTCGCCGCTTATAGAAACAATGCTGTACTGCTGTAAACAATTTACGTGCTGTAAAGCTTCTGATCGGCGCCTGTGCTGCTCACGCAGAGGAGACCCACACACCATCTTCGTATTAGCGCCTGTACCTCTATAGGTTAACTTGAGCTAGTGACTACAGAAAAGATACGGAACCCGGTAGTAGCTTCGTGGATCATATTTATGAAGGCTTATCAGAATGTTGAACTTGCTTTCACCGTTGTGCATCCCTCTTTCTATGTCGTCATCATCATCCCTCATCACACTTTTATGTCCCCATTCCCCCTCCTCTTTGTGCAGAGTATAGCAGGCAAGAGCGCGTTAGTTCAGGCCGACCTCTCTGCCTTCTTTAAAACAAATTATCTCACCGTACAAAGAGAAAATTCGTCAAAAACGTTACAAGTGGATTTCAGCACTGTGTACGCTGAATAAGGAGGTACTGCATGTAAACACTAAGTGCACGTCAATCCTTCTCACCGGCCTATATGATGCGCAAGGGCGACTCAAAAAATAAAATGCACCCTCTCGCGAAAACTGAAGGCGTACTCATTAATCAGCGACAGTCCCTTGATGCAAGTGATCAATCAGCTGTCAGTAGAAAGTAGGACAAGTTTGAGTTGATTCTTTAATGGATTCTGCAGCGTATAAGATGAGTTGAAGTAAAAATGCCGTGCCGTAAGCTTTGGACATTGTCCTTTTTTTTTTTTGCGCTATTGGACTGCAATTATAAAGCTCGACATAACAAATAAGACTGTCGACTGATGAAACAAAACAACCAACATACATGGCTATAGGAATTTGTCGGCATACTAAGGATTTCTCGGAGATTATTCTAGGAATAACTCGGCCCAGGAGGTCGGTGGCACCACTGACTCTCCGATTAGCTCACCGCTTGAGTGAAGGGAGCGTGTGCACGCGCGCAATTATAGGTTTGTCAACCCGAGTGCGGCGCCCTTCCAAATTAGCGAGCGTTGCCCAATAGTTATCTGCGAGGAGCCCCTTCCAGCGAGCCAGCGCCGGGGCCATTGTTCCTTCGTGGCTCGTCCCTCCGCCTTAGAACACTTGCGTTACAGACAGTGAACGAGCACAAGAGAGAGAGAGAGAGAGAGAGAGAGAGAGAGAGAGAGAGAGAGAGAGAGACGCGAGCTTCGCGCTGTGAAAATCAGGGTGCGGAACTGAAACTTGAATTCGACTGTTTGACTGACTCCATGGGTTTGATGTCCAGAAGCAAGGCAGGGACATATGCGATGATGATGACGATGATGATGCTTTTTATTTTTTTTATTGAATTCTTTTTTTGCAGCGGTATGTGTTTGTCCTCAGGTAGCCAGCTTAGGCCTTTAATAACAACGCACTCCCCTTTGCGTTACCATACAGATTTCTCCCTCCCGATTGTTTTCTTGCCGTTTTTGTAAATGTTCGTGGCCCTTTCGTTTCTATCCTTTGCATCCAAATTACCGTCTCTATTCCCCTCACTTTATTTTTGCCAGCAGGTTGTCATTTACACTTTCGATTACCCTGCACTTGCCTGGCAACTTTCTTGACCGCTTCCTGCATTCCGTGTCCACGCTTTTCAGGTGCAGATATTCGTGCACTTCAGCCGGCCTTTTCTTTTCGTCCATGTTCCTTAGTCTTTCTTCAAAAACTAATCTTGCTCTGCGCTTCTTCTGACTTCAAAAGAAGCCCAACCTATGTCACCCCACACTGCCTCACTTGTGGTTTTACCGTGGGCCCCAAAAACCACTCGGCGGGTACCCTCTGGTTAATTTCCAATAGTGAAAAGATTTCTTCTTTATAAACTCAAGGGGGCGGGCAAAACACCAGCGCGAAGTTGAAATGCAGACCAAAGATGGCGCGACAGGAGTGTCCGACCACGATTTATACAATCCAGCCAACCAACAGTTTTAATTCAGCAGCAGAGTAAGACATCCGCTAAGCCACCTATACAGGTGAAGTGCCTAACCAGAACTCGTTTTCGGTCCGGCGAAGGTTACGATGCGAACATTCGTTTGGTTGGGGCCCACCAACGGAATCGACATCCTATATACTTCAACATCAGGGGTTCGATACGCTTCGTAACACGTCAGCAAAATAGGAAAACAATGTATTACCTCGCCGAAACACACCTTTAGTTTCGAGTGGTTTGTTGCACCGGTTTAGGGGCGCGCTTCCACTGCTTGTTCCTTGTTCGCGGTCCGCTCCACAGTGGTGGCACACGTGTCGTTTCGTGTTCAAATCTAGTAGAGCAAAAAATGAGTGGTTCATCTTCCCGTTGCAGTTGGGCAATTCCCGCTGCTCTTACTCCCTCCCCCTCTCCCTTTTTGACAGGTCACGGCCACGCAAAGCTCGGCTGTCGTCGCTGCTGTGGTATGCATATGTATAGCCATAATTTTGCATTGTAATATACCGGATGTTTCAGCAAACACTTTCAATTTTTTTTTTCAAGTTTGCGTGTAGCAGATAGCACAGTTAAAGTTCATGAGCTGGTCTACTCGAACAGGCGGACATTATTACTTTCACGAAAAATTGAAAAGCATAATCGACTAATTACCGGAAATTTACTAATCACGTTTTTAAGTAATTACTTTAGGGCCCATATTGCAATTTACAAATTCTAGCCGTGGAGTTCGCAAGGCCGATCCACTTGGAACGAATTCTCAGGAGGACACCAGTTTCGAGATATTAATTTCAGAACTTCGCGGGAATTTGTTCCAGTTACTTTTGTGCTTCAATACATAAAACGTCGTTCTGTTAAGAAATTAACTGTAACGCCAATGCATTTCTCCGCAAAGTTCGGGAATTATTACCTCGAAACTGATGTCATCATGATAATTTCTTTCAAGTGGATCGCCTTGCGAACTCAATCGCTAGAATATGTAAATTGCAATATGGGCCATAAGTTAACTAGTTAAAAACGTTATTAGTAATTTTTTATAATTAGCCGATTATGCATTTCTATTTTTTTCGGGCAAGTATAGTCCGCCACTTCGAGTAGACCACCTCAAGAGCTAGAATTGTGCTGTCTTCTACACGCGAACTGTTCAAAAATTTTGTAAGTGTTCGCTGAAACACGCTTACGTACTGCAAACAGAACGCCATGTGAGAAAGCGGGCTTTCGTGGAACGTTGTGACCTCAGTTTACGTACAGTTGTATCGACAGCTAGAACGACGCGTGATCACTCCAGTGTCAACCTATATATAGCACGCCCCTCGATTCCCGCTAAGTCGCCATATATCCGAGAACTAGACATTAGAGTTCTCATAAACCGGCTGCTCCGCACTAGAACCTGTAGCGCGGAGAATAAAGCATACGTAACGCAGCTTTTTTAATGCCCTATGTAGTAATTGTAGCCAAAGTGAAAAGCCCCATTTCACCCAAACAAAAAACATTATAATTATAGCTTTGATTGGAGTCGGCAGGTCAAGAAAAACGAGCGTACTGGTGGAAAATTGAGCATAATCTCAAATACATACGTACGCCATTCGCTATACATAGCGTCGAACCTATAAACTTGTTTCGAGCATTAAGAATGTGGCGCGCCACGTAAAACATCCTCCATATACTACAGTGAACTGTAGCCGTGCACTACAAGGCTGACCCGAAGCGGTTACACAATGCGTGACCTGTGCGAGTATGGATCGAGACACCGCAAGTGTCTCTCCCTCTCTCCGGCGCGCCAACTATGGCGCGTGCAGTGGCGTCCATACGAAACAACGAGCGGATGCGGCACCGCAGCGGAATGCCGGAGTTTATCGACGCAGTGCAAGCACCCGAGGAAGGAGAAGGGGCCCGTGCAGCTGACAGCAGCGGACGCGAAGCGCCGAGCCGCCCCCTGGTTCTCCGCAAAGACAACCCGTCCGTATGGCAACTCGGAGAGGAACCGAACGGGACAGCGAAGGGGAATGGTACGGAAATGAATCGTCAGGGAACGTCAACAATTCGCGCGCCTCCAGTGCTATGAACAGCGCACGCACGCACGCACATTCCATGCGCTGGGCACATGAGGTGCGTTTCTTATAATTGAACCGATAAATAACCTAACTGGTCGACTACGCGAGGTAAGATACTTCAGTTTCCACGGGAATTTCGGGTGCCGAAAACGTGCGACCGCAAAGTTTTTCGGGATCACGGACACACTGCTGGCACATCGCGGAGAAAAGGGTCTATGCTGCACCCTACGGGTCTAAAGCTAGACCCTATATGGTGGGTCTAGCTTGGCACCAATGCCACCAGATGGAAATCTGGCGCAGCGCGTTTGCAAGCGAAGGACGCACTGCGATGGGAAGGAGGGAAACGAAAAATGAGACACTTTCTCATCGCTTGATATTAGAAATACCGATATGGCCAACAATTCGAATGATAACACCTATGTACAGCATATGATCACTTAACACGTACGATCACATGTAAAGCTATTTACACGCTTTTATACGAGGGTGCTTCAGCGACGGCTGTCTTCAGCGCTTAAAAATGATTTCAAACAATTTCTGTTATCAGTGAAAGGCATATCACTAGGTCCGTGATCACGGGCTCTTTACCGAACTAGTTCTCCAACACTTATCCAACTACTTATCTTCAGGGTGTCTCAGACCCTAGCCGGTCTGAGAACTGGCTAACCTCCCCGTCTTTCCGCCTTTTTCTCCTTCTGCTCCTCCTCCAACAACTTATCCAACTAGTATACCGTAAATTTTGCAAATGCGGAATTAAAGTCAGTTGGTGCTCAACACTTGTCGACTCGAGTTATTATAGGACTCACGAGAATTCAAGAATACCACGAGTTTCGAAGCGAACGCCCGCTCAAACTTGCAGCAAGATTTACTGGTGTTGCACGTAGCATTTTCTTTAAAATAAGGCTTCCATTATGCACATTACGATATAGATCCCTCCGTAGTCATCTTCATTAATAAAATCACACAGCCTCGGCATGTCGCTGTACCGAACGGAGTCGACCGCGGCCGAGTTTCACACGATGCTGTTGGCAATGTAAGCACCGCTTACTCGGACTCTCGTATTAAAATCTATGCCGCCGGCTTAAGGCTCAATCAGATAGTTCATGGTTATATTGCGCTCAGTTTTACAAACACGATATTAAGGAAGGACAGCACGTGGACGGACGCAGCGCAATCGCTGCGTCCGTCCACGTCCTGTCCTTCCTTAATATCGTGTTTGTAAAACTGAGCGCAATATAGCCATGAACGTTCACCAACTAGCCACCTTCATTGCTTTACTCAATCAGATAGAGTCACCGAAATCACCCGACCGTACTCCCTCGGACTCAAACTCGGCAGAACTCAGAATCCGCACAGCCCGGATACAGACGCGCCGCCCAAAATCAGACTCTGGCAGGCTCACTCAGACACACGACTTCGAGATTTCATATTCACTCTAGCTCATGGACTCGTAGGCCCTTCCTACCCCCCCCCCCTTTTTTTTTTATTCGAGAAGGGCATCACATTCTGTCCAGTTTGATGCAGCTTACTGCATCAACAAATTCACGCATTTGTTGTCCACGATGAGAAGGCTCGACCATTCCCCTCAAGAATACACAGTCCGATTTCGCTCGATCGGGAACGCGCGCGCGCTCATCGTCACACGAAGATCGATCACGTAATAAAGTCTTATGGACCCAGAAACAAATGAAATTACGTGTGATGTAGGCTCGAGCACGCAGACTCAACCCTCCCCCCCTCCCCCCCTCCCCCACTGCCCACCCATCCATCCAACTCCAATTCACTCTGACTCGCTCTGACTCGAGGATAACTTCTCGGTCTTAACACTCGTGCCCACTAACTCACACTTGCACAGACTCTCCCCGACTCATGAGGGTCACTTTAAGCCATCCGCGAGCACAATCAAATAAAATCTAAATTTACACCAACATGATGTCTGGAGGCATGGAAAAAAAAAAAGACATTATGGTTGCTTGACTATACACGACTGCAAAAGTCGATCTATAGAGACCATGGCGCCAGCAAAAAAACTACAGCCGTGAAACGTGGAAATGTATCGATGGATTACATATGTATATATAGAACGTACGTGGACCGTATACCACTAGATTTAAACCTGCATGCATCTACACAGGCTGCGAAGACTAATAAATTTTCGTGGTGGCATATCTGTGGTCTCTAGACTTTTTGCTCGTGACTGCACTAGCACTCGGCTGTTCGCCGCACCTCCGTATAACAGTGCACGTGGAAAAGCAGGAGCTTACACAATGGACACGGGCGACTAAATTAAACAAGAGGAGCGCACAATCTGTGGAATTCGCGATGATAAAAAATCGGTAGCATAGTCGCGGGAAGGCTATACGGGCGCAGGAGGATTAAGTCAACTCTCGCAGGTTTCGCAGGATCACCGGCTGTAATCTCCTGGAATGCAGTCGCTGAAACGTCAGCGATGTTAGAGGTTGGATTGCGCAACATTTTCACGAGACACACAGGAGAGAAACACACACACCACAGAGCGCTCTGCGATGTGCGTTTCTCTTCTGTGTGTCTCGTCAGAATGTTGCGCAATCCAACCTCTAATATGCTATACAAACACGCTCAGTCTTCAACCTTAGCAAGTTTCGTCAGCGATGCTTCTCTCGCATAATGTGTGCAAACCGCGTCGCAAAGCCTGGCTGTTCGACAAACGTAGCAAAAGCCAAGGTGACCAGACAACCAGCCGTAAACAATCACTTCTTCAATTCTTTTTTTTTTTCCCGTGGGGCCAGGCTCTAACGTGGCGCAGTCAATTGGTGGCAACATGCCCAAACAACATGCGTTTCAAGCGACGATGAGCACCGCATGACAAGAACCAGGTGCACGCCTGGTTCTACATAAATATTTTCTACTGAGGAATCATCTCGAGATTGCTCAGTGGGGTTAAATTGAAGCACGCTTCTACAGCCAACACTCAATCACTATTGACCGTTATATAGCCCTAGCTGTATAACTGTTTCTTTATTTCAGCTGGCTAATGCTACACAAGGCGCCTTTGCACGTTGACCACCTCACGCTGAAGGCGGGACAACACCACAAAACGAAGACAAAGTACGGTTTCACCTTCATCTGACACACACATACAGACACACGCGAGAAAGAAAAAAAAAAAAACAAAAAGCCGCAGCATGTACACGAAATGGCGCAAAGGAAGGTGAAAGACGAGGCGCCGACCAGCAGCCAATGGGAAGACCGGTCTACGAGCAAGTGACGGGAATGACAGCCGGTTACACCGGTTGCTAGTGGGTGCTTCGCCTCCTCTGCGCTACATCCATAGAATAAAGAACCAACTTTGTATATCTGCGTGCTACACCTGCGTGCTAAGGAAAAGCACTCGGCTTACCCACGCCGGCTACGCCGATGGCAGCGCCACCAACGTCACCCAGAGCTGACAGCACGGCCGTCATGGTGTCACGTCGGTCTTGGTATTCTATACAAACGTCGACGGAATACTAAACCGTTGTTAGGCCGTGACGTCGAGCTTTCGAAACGGTCGCGGACGTTCCGAAAGGCACACCTCTTCACGGGCCGTAACACCCGCACGAAGCGAACATTTCGCAATCACAGGAAAAGTAGATGAGGAGGTGGCGATGTTCTTCTTTTTCTCGAGTTCTATTAAACTTCCCGCGCGCGCGGCGCCAGCAGCACACGGCACCACGAAATGCAACTAAAAGGCAAATTTAAAAGAACGCAGCTAGTCGTTACCGCCGACTAATTCAGCCCACTTTAACGCACGACGAAGCGCCGTCTTCTCATGTTTTTTTTTCCCCGAGCTCTTGGGAGTTCACCAGGAAAGCTATCTAGGCAGGAAGACGACGCCCTTGAGCCAAGTTGTGCCGGAGCAGACGACGCGTCGCCGACACCTTCACCGCACAACCACTGCCACCGGGGCACACTTTCCGCACCGACAACTTCCTCCAGCACGAGCGCCCAGCGGTACTCTTCCGGCTTCTTCCCGCACCGAAACCTAACGCGCACTTCGTCCCAGAAGCCCCCCCGACCACGGCACCCCACAAACGTCCTCAGCGCTCCCCCTCGAAAAAAGACTGCCGAACCCGAACGGGAGCGCAGGGCGTGTGCTTCGACCAGCAGCGATCGACTGCGCGGGTGACGTCAATGCCGACGTCACACGGGCGTCGAGGCGACGTCACGAGGCCCGACACTGCGGCCCGTCTGTCACCGCACGTGGCGCAGAAGAGAAAACAAACGGGGATACGAAGAAAACGTTTTGCGGCAGAGCGGGTCGCCCAGGGCCACGGGAGCAACCCGCGCCCAAACGAAACGCAAGAACACAGCACCGCGGCTCCTGCTGCAACGCCAAGCACGTGGGTCCCAAAAATAAAACGCTGCTCCCTCCGCCAATCACAGCCCTGTCGTTAGCGTTCCGCGGCTGTGCTGCGCTTCGGGGCTTCCTCGGCGGCTCGCTGTCGCAGCTTAGCAAACCCTGGCCCGCACACGATGCAAAAACCGCCGGTTTTCGTGACGCAAGCGGGCCTTTGAGCGCGATTCGTTCACAGACGTCTCCGGGCCGTGGGTCGGCGTAGTCACTCACGAGTACAGTGACTGACACTCGTCGCTCCATACTCATTTCACAGACGTGGGAAAGAATGTGAGCGAGTGACAAATGGTGTGACCTGACGTGAGGGTGAACGTGAACGAGAGCCGATGAGTTTGAGTGGTCGTATAAAGAGTGAGTGCCAGTCAACGCGAGTATCAGCGAAATTAGGCCACTAAAGTTTCGATTGGCTGGGCTGCGGTACGCGTCAGAAGCAGACAGGCGCCCCCAACCAATCAGCACTTCAGCAGCGGGCAAAATGGGCATGTCCACCAGGCGGGCAACTACAGAATATCCCCTTTGATGAGTGAGCATTGGTGGGTACCGGCTAGAGCGAATGAGTGTGGGGATGTGGTTACCAGCGTGAGTGAGTGCAGACGAATTTTGAGTTACCATACACTCGACCCTCGCCGTAATAAAACGGGATACAACGAAATAATGGATATAACGAAGTAAATGAAATTCCCCTTCAAATACCCATAGAGATTCACGTACGTAAAACAGCTTTAACGAAGTGAAATTGTTCTGCTAATGAACAAACTAGATTCGTCTCCGAAACAAAAAAAATGTCGCAGTTTCACCAGAATGGCGAAGCATCGATTGCGATAGCAAATTAGCAGACAGCTATACAAAGCAAGCACAGTAGTTTTATCGGTCGTATGAACTCGGAAACATTCGCTCACCAACTGAATTAACAAGCATGGTGTCAGCGCACACAAGCAAACATGAACATGTCACAATCGATGAGCGCGGACACTCAAAACGCTGGTGTGAGCAAGCGCGGCAGCAGCAGCGAGCGAAATGACCTTCGCGCGGTCTATCACTTCAACCAGAGCAGCGAGAACCAAGTGCGCTTTCAAGAAACGGCGCGCGCGACCGTGCAAAGTGCGCACTTGGTGGCGGAGTCGAAGCTCCCACCCCTTCCCCCCTCGCTTCCTGCACGCGAGATTGAACCGCAATCGGCAGTTTCCGTTGCGCGAAATGCACAGTTGGATGCATGGATGGATGGATGGATGGATGTTATGAGCGCCCCCTTTAAAACGGGGCGGTGGGTTGCACCACCAAGCTCTTGCTATTGCTCTTGAATACCCATAACCAAGTTTTCTGACCCCCTATTGTGAACTTCGATTTTTTACGTCTCCGTTTTTTGTCGTTTCCCTATTTTTCTTCCACCAATCTTCCAATCGCCTCTTACTATCTCCATTGCGGACATGTTTACTTTTCCGCTGCTCTTGCTGAACCCAAGGGCTTCAACGAGGCCAGTGGTGCCTAAATCGAGCGCTGGACAGATATGTTCACGTTATAATAAAACACGCTCCATCATTTCCCTAGCTTTACCACAGCAAGCACATGCGTCTTCTTCCTTCTTATATCTCGCTTTATAGGTCCGTTATTAGAGTTGTCGGACGATCCCCCCGCTGGCATCCAGTTGTAGGAGTTGTCGGACGATCTCGCCACTGCCACCATTTGTAAGAGTTGAAGGTCGTAGAGAGGAACTTGGGAGGAACTAGGCGTACAGGGTTTATTTACAGTATTTACATTTTAAACAAGAGATACATTTACAGTCTAGCGTGGCTCCCAAATAGAGCACGCAAGACGAGCATACAGCACACAGCTTACGAGCACACAGCTCACGAGTACATTAACGAGCACGATAACGAGCAGAGCACGACGACGAGCACACACTAGCAGCCGACAACAGCCTCTTATAAACACTCCATTGGTCCCTAGTTCCCTAGGTGAGAGGACCGTTCGACCAGTCATCGAAGTTGACCCGCCGGTTGTCCATTATCTTGAGTCTTGAAAGGCGCGTCGGTTCCCCGAGCTGACCCGCGCAGCGCGGCTGCCAGTTGCCCATTGTCTTGCGCCTCTAAATTCCAGAGCTGTCTTTCTCCTGTAGTCGCCACGAGTGTCAGCAACCTGTGACGAATCCAGGGGCCCGCGTACCGCAAAGCACCCTTTTGTTAGGGAAGCTCTTCTTGCTGCCGAGAGAGACCATGAAGACCCGGCAAATCAACCAACAATACGTTGGGTGCCAAACGTGGCCCGCCCTGCTGTCGTCACCGATTCTCCGAACGAGGCGCATGGTGGATTAGCGCTGTCGTCCTCGCTGATTCTCCGAAGGGCGCCAGCACCGCGGGTCGATCGAAGCACGTGAAGCGGGCTGAAATAGCTTTGCAGAGCAGTACCCCTGCAGGCCGTTCCTAACAGCGTATTCAAGGCATCCAGATATCGCTTCGAAAAGCAACGAGCCTCCCTTTGAGTTATACATTGCTTTTTTTCTGGATTACTTTTTTTCCTCTTAAGCAGTTACTCCTGGTAGGTTTCTTTTCCATTGCCGCCACCCGTGAGATTATTTCAGCCTCTGTGCATTTCGCTTGATGTTCTTTGCTGTGTTGCTAACCCTACAGGCCGCATACTTACTGGTAAGCTTCTTAGTACTTTTCCTCCAAGGTGAATCAATGCTATTCCTGTACAAATACCTGAACACTCTCCCAGCCCATTCACGTTCTTCCATATTCCACGGTCGTTCTTCGTAATAAATTTTATTCGGAGATTCCCTCACTTCAAAACTTGTCCAGCTCGTATCACCCTGCACAGCTTCAGTTGTAGTCTTCCCGTGAGCGCCCAATGCGAGGTGTCCCACGAACCTCTGGTTGCCATCGAGTCCTGATTGTACCCCTGACTTCAAGCAAACAACCGAATTTCCAGAAGTAAGTCCTGGAACCATTACACCGTTCCACATACCCCGGAGTTACTCGTACCTATTGTATTCCCATGGCGCTCTGCGTTTCATAATAGCTGCATTTATTTTCCCCTGTGTTTCCATATATCTGTTGCCTTCGCATTTCTATATATGTTTTGCCTTCGTGGGTCGTATAACAGTTGCCGCCATATATGTTTTGCCTTCGTGGGTCGTGTAACAGTTGCCGCCGGAGCACAGCGCCGCCGCCCCTCCCCCCTTCTCATCCCCCTACGGCCTTCGCGCGCGCCAGATTGAGCCTTGATCGTGCGCTCCCCTCGCGTGCTTTCACTCATACATACAGCATAAAAGACGCGCGGCAACGGTGTTATTGCCGGTGGACTTTATATGGAACATCACGGCCAATGCAAAAATGTGCCTGGAGTGTCCGTATAATTGCCATAGCAACACCGGACCGTTGAACATCGCTTTCTGCGGGGTTCGGCACCCGTTCGCGGCGGCAGTTCAAAACTCCCACGTCGCGTACGCCGTCAAGCAACACTGCTAAACACTGCTGTCTCAGCGCGGCGCGTAGCGGCGCAGCCGCGCACTATCGTCCCTGTATATCGGAATCACGGAGGAATCGGAATACTACAAGCAGCGGCTCACTTCTCCACGCTCTTGCCCGCGCTAGGAGATTTCAAACAGGCGACGAGAATGGTGGCGCCATCTGCCGGGGATAAACAAATCGCGCGAAACCCGGAAACAAATGAAAACAATAAGAACACCAAAGCGCAGCCGCCGTCCGCCCCTCCATGCGCGTTTTGCTGGCGCGTGGATGGAGGGGCGGAGGGTTCAGACGAGACGTTCATTTGAGGCATCGCCAGCTGTTTGTCATACCGAGACTTCACGCATAGTGTCAATATAGTAACTCTAACGGAGGGTTTAGTCCCAGCGAGAATTCACGCGTGCTTCACGCATATAGTAACTCTATGGCTTCACGCTATGAAAGTGGTGGCGCCATCTCTCGGGGATAAACAAATCACGCGGAAGCCAGTGCGTTCTCCGAGAATTGCAGTGGCGTTACTGCTCGGTGCGCGAAAGTTGAAGAGGAGGGAAATTTTAAGCGCAGGAAGTTCCACGCATTTCCCTCCCCTCGACACAAACTCTAACTCTCATGGACCACCGGTTATCTGCCATACGAATTACGCGGCCTGCCTAAATCCATTTCTAGAATACCGGTCACGCCCGTCTGCTCTCTCATTCACACGGCTGTCTTCCTGTCATTTTTTGTTCCATCGCTCGTCGCGAGGTCCCCAACTTCTCCCCAAGCTAAGCTTAAACTATCGGCTCCATATGTTAGCCCCGTTACAATGCAATGATCAGGCATGATACACTACCTCTTGAATGCTGCTCAAACCTACCGCCAAGCTCACAATTCGAACCAAAGCGAATAATCCGAGCACGTCTCTGCTGCTGCGGACAGCTCACTCGCTTGAGGAGCCGCTTTCGCCAACGCGTAAGACATGCGCAACCTGCCACATTTCACACGAATTGCATGCACTCTCACGTGTTTGTCAGCTGCGAGTGCGTCTCGATGCAAGTGTGAACGTACGCGAACGCTCACGAGTGGGTGCCGTGACAGTGGGCGCTATGATTAGAGAAATTCCCAGAGGGTGCAGAATAACTTCGACCCAAACGTTCGTTCACCGCCTAATGCCTACATAGCAAACCACAGAGTTTCCTCCTACAAAAAATTCAGTGCCGATGATTTAGCGGCAAATGCGAGAAAAATGCGTTAGCGACACGTCGCACCTCTTTCGAGGTTCCGGATCCGTGATTTAAGCAGCGTTCACCACATTGCAAAGTTCTGTTCGGGAGCTCAATCGACACACGTCCTGCCTCGTCGAGGAACGAAGTGCAACTGAAAGCGGTCTGCTCAGTTGCTCCGTATATAGATACACACGTACATGTGCACGTCCTTCTGTGCTCTCCCACCCCCTCTCTATTTCTACCACATGACCGGCTTCCCGCACTTAACACAGATGCACTTTTTTTCTTTCTCCCACTTTGACACTTCTAATGCTAACGCATCAAAAATTACTAGACGGAACTGTGGTGCGGGTGGCGTCTACGGGCTGTTGCAGGTGTGGCAGTTCAGCAAGGAGTGCTATATCATGAATATTGCCGAATTTCGCCACACTGTCGAGTTAGCCAACTTGTCAGCTCCGATTGGCCCATAAGGCTGCTACGGCTCCTATGATTGGTTCAAAATGTCACAATTACAAAATTTGACAATACGGCAGTATTTGACGATGTGCACAATGGTAAAACAGGATGGATTTATGAAGCGTATCATTTTCAATAAAATACTGAGTTCTAAATGAAACCCTTCGAACATTATTACGCTTGCGCACTCAGCCTTATTGCCTTGCTGTTCTCAGAAAACTAGGAGTGCTTGGAAAATTAGAAATGTGAAGCGCAATAAATAACGTCAGAAGAACGTTCAAAGCCTCCAGCACGAATAAAAAAACTAACCGCTTCCTCCGTGACAAACGATCATTCCCATGGTAGCTGCGAGACGGCCGCGCCAAAGTTCCCTCTAGCAACTGTGTGGCAAACCATGGCCTCCGAGATTGGGCACTCTGACAGTTGGCGCCATCTCGGGGGCCACGGGCGAACGAAGGTTCCGTGCCTAGTAACAGTAGAGACGCCAGTCACGAGGCGGCGCCACTAGCCGAAGAAGCGTGAGAGAAGCGGCCCGGCGGGGCAAAGCCGGTCCCGGCCAACTCAAGCCGGCAGAGCGGTCAGCACCGTCAAGGACGACCACCTGGCGGCCCGTCGAGAACCGGGACGAACAACGGCGGGAGGGGAAAACAAAAAACGCTCAAACAAAAAATACACGCGCAATCCGGTCGTCGTCGTCATCGCTCCCACTCTCCTCCGATCGGGCAACGCCACGCATCAGAGAGGCGAAGGACCAGCGGGACGCATTTGCGGCATTTTACGGGACCAGTTGCGGCGCTGTAGCCGGATGAAACGTCCACGCACTCGTGAACCGACAGCCGCGAAACGAAACTCCAGTTCTTTATACGCAGATATCTTTCACTGCTTTAAAAAGGTAGTGAGACCGCTTAACACGATGATTCGCATGCAGCATAGTGAGACAATATTTACTAGCGAGAATGTACTGCATTAACCAAAGTATGAACTAATTAAAACTCCCACGAGTGCACAATGAGAAAACAGAGAGATATTTATTATGAGATAAAAGCTGAGAGGTCGACCTGAACTAGTATGTTATAGCGGAGTTCTTTGATTAAAAAAAAAAAAGGTATCAAAAGAAACCAGTAGCTACGGTATTGGATCGCGAATGGTTCTGACCAGTGAGGCGAAATAGTGAGGCGAAACAGCTGCACCAAAATTTTAAATATCTCTTGCGGCAGATGGCACAATTCTACTAACCCTTGGAACTAAACTACTTGATGACGCGGGCACTACTTTTACAAGAAATCGAAATGCTTAATGGAATAAATCGAATAATTCCGCTAACGTTAAATTAATTTACGTCACGTATAGGAAGTAACGAATTGTAGCCAGTGAATTCGCAAGGCGGACCCACATGGAACAAATTGTCAAGATGACACCGGTTTCGAGATATTCTTTACCGAAGTATGCAACACATTACACTGGCGTGTCAGTTAGCATCGTGCTTCAATGCATACGACAGCGTTTTCCTTAAAATAAGAAAAATATGTGGAATAGCAATGAATTTTTTTTACCGCAAATTTGACAGCCCGTATCCCGAAACCAGTGCCATCCCTCAGAATTCGTTTCAAGTCGATATATCTTTCAAACTCGCTAGCTACAATTCCTACGCTGCAAAGTAAATTAATTAGTGAAATCTCAATTGGCGATATCTTATCAATCAGTTAATTACGCATTTGATGGCTCGCGGAAGGAATATCCGCCTCATCGAGTAATTTAAGTTAGGTTCTGCTACCTGCCCCATGTGATTTAAAAAATAAAGAAGGCATGACATATGGTCATGTTGTGTTATAATTAATGCACTGGATTACAAAAAAAAAAAAAAATGAAGCACAGGGAGATCGCACGCTGAGAAGACCGATAAACATACAGTGCGACGCAGCTTGAGAAATAATATTGATATGTCCAAGATTTTAGAAGACAGAAAAAGACTGAATCGTCGCGACGGCACCTATCACAGTCGCTGTAGGCGGCGACGTCTCTATAAATAACGAAATTATTTTTGAACAGTTCTGATAGCGTCCCCTCAACAATGGTTGTTAGTGTAGTGTCATATGCTCATATGCTACGGCCTAAAGCTCACGGCACGCTGCGAAAACGCGCTCACAGCGAAAGCAAAACATTGTGCGCGGACATGCATGCAGACGCGCAGTAGGTCGCTGCGAACCCGTGCGACTATCGCATTGAGGCTTCATTCTGTTATGGCCCGTTTGGTTATACCGACAGCCCACTATAAGAACATATTTCACATAGTTTACTCTCGGCGTTTACCTACCTTTCCCGCAAGAAGCCGGTTCGGGAGACTCCATTGCGGCGACCGCGCGCAGTGGCGTTCCGTGTACGTATTCGTTAAAGAGATAGCGTCTGTAAACGATTCTGTGCTTTCAGTTTGCCCAAGATTATTATATCGACAGTCAAAAACTCCCCTCGTTTTGAGAGTACGTACATAAATGTCCAGGAGTGCTGTCGCGTGGTGTTTTTATTGAGCGCCGTAAGCGAAACCTACGAGGAGCGCGCCGCGTGATCCCTCATACTACGCAAGAGAGGCGCTTCCGACAGGTGGCGACTCCGCAAGTCCTCGCCCCCGTATATGAAAAAGGAGACACGGAGGAGCGGATCGAAAAAGCCGCTTCACGAAGACACGCAAGGAGCGCTCCGATGGAGCGGGCGTGGCTGCGGTTACGCGTCGGGCATTGGGACGCTCGCTGTCTCCGACGGCGACAAAAGCGCGGAAGCGCGAACCGGAAGAGAGCACGACCTTATCTCAGCCCAAGGTGCCGCGAGCCACCGAGCGGAGGAGGAGTGCCAAGGCAGCAGGCGATTTCAACAGCTGGGCCCACGAAGGACTCGCACACAACGCACACTTTTTTTTTTGTTGTTGTTCGTTTGCTTTTTGCTTAGGAAGGATTAACCAATTTCCTTTCCGGCCGGCATTGACTATACAGACGTTTCTCTCTCTCTCTCTCTCTCTCTCTCTCTCTCTCTCTCTCTCTCTTTTTTTTTTTTTTTTTTTTTGATTACGCGTATAACTGCTGACGTCTACATGCAACGTGCTGTGGGGACTTCTGCAGCGCTTTATTATGAAAAATTTTGTAGACTCGTTCACGGAGAAAAAAGAGAGAGACGGGATGGAATAGGCAGGGAGGTTAACCGGAAGAGATTCCGACATGCTACCCTGCACTGAAGGGGGGGGGGGTAAGGGGAAGTAAAAAACTGAAATAATAGGGGAGATAAAGCGAATGCACAGATAATTCTCCCGAAAATACGGAGTTTATAGTTGATGGCAGAATTTTCTTAACACTTCATATTAGAAAAGCGATTGCGAAGGAACAAACAGAAGGTAGAGGCACTTCGGATCACTGAGCCTACTATACGCATGTATATAGATTTCCTACATGTTTACCGAAAGACAATTTGACGAATCGTTCGTTTTTTTTTTTCCTATTCCAGCTACCACTACATATGACAATTTAGAACGGATGTACGGGATTAGTCCTAGCATTCACGTACAGTTAGATACGACGAACGTTGGAAAAGCGCAATGAGATGCTAATTGCCCAGCCAATTAGGACACGGGATTAGTCCTCAGACATACGTACATATCTTTCTCGAGGAAACTAAATCTGGGACACGGACATCCTCCTATAACAAGCCCATATGCAGATGGCTGCAGAATTTACAAATATTGAGGACGGGGATAAGACTTCGAGACGTAAATTTCGCAGCCCAGTGAGCATCATATTCGTCTGCGAGGACATCGAGAAGGAAAATTAAAAAAATAATAAAAAGTGTCTTTTTGTTTTCGCGATGGCGCAGGCTTCATTTTTGTATATGCATTTGTAGCCGACCGCACGACTTTCACGGTGTCATTGACGCAGATGATGCTTACATTTGCATTCGTGCGGTAGTCGGGGGAATAGAAGAGCAGATATCTCACAGACAAACGAAGACGGTAGAAGAGGCAAAAAAAAAAAATTGTGGGTTTTACGTGCCAAAACCACTTTCTGATTATGCGGCACGCCGTAGTGGAGGACTCCGGAAATTTCGGCCACCTGAGGTTCTGTAACGTGCACCTAAATCTAAGTACATTTCGGTGGGGGCGAAATGCGGCCGCCGTGGCCGGGATTCGATCCCGCGACCTCGTGCTCAGCAGCCTAACACCATAGCCACTGAGCAACCACGGCGGGTGGTAGAAGAGCACGTAAGCGCACAGACACCTGGATGGAACTCCAGAGCGAGCAGTATGCAAACACAGAGCAGGATGCTAGGAAAACGAATGAGGCACGCACGATGAGTCGGTAGCGCGATTACGAGGAGCACATCTAGTGGAATACGGCAAATCAGTTCTGCGGAATGCCGCAAGGTGGAGGAATGTTCATGAAAGGAAAATTTGCTATACACCAGAATGCAGCACGAAGCTACAAAGGAAACCCCATACGGGTTTCTCAGGAACAACGCTTCGCAGTTGAGGAAAAATTCGTCCGGGTCCGGAATATTTAGTTTGAAATGACCTTTTAGTTGAATTCGTCCTGGTCCGGAAATTTAGTTGAAGCGCCACAAAAAAATATTTAACCTGTAAATTATCCTTATACGGTAACAAGTGATAACTACCGTGCAGAGATACCAGGCTTGGTAAGCCAGAAAAGACGCAAGAAATTAGAGACGGGTGGCGACGACTAGAGACGCCGCCTCGAAGTTCCCGCGGCGGCTCGACGTGACGTCATGGATTCTGACGGTCTGTTCGCACATAGCAGCATATCGGTGTTCTGTGGCATAGCCCCCTAGACGTGACTCGGGCCTAGTTCAGTTTCACCGCGATGTTGACGCCTCAGCCGTCGTCGTGCTGTCACGGTATCGACGCGCATGCGCAGAGCCCGCGAGTAGTAGCAGACGCTCTTTAGGGACGGGCAGTGGGCATGGCTGCAAAAGCGAAGAAACCACGTGGACGCACGGTCATGCTTCGCTCAATTAGCTCTGGCGGAGCCAGGTCAGTCTGAATTCACAAAGAGAGTTCTGAAGAAAAAAAATACCTTGAAAGTTTTAATTTAGCGCCTCTCTTTAATGTCCATCTTAACGAAGTGTAATTGGTTCGTTTTATATTTATTTGGTACAATTAACTTCATATATCGGTGAATTAACTATGCGAAGAAGGAAAGCGAAAGCTCCTATAGAGGGAAATTAAGCTTAAACGTGCATCGCTGCCCGAACCACAGCTGTTCAACCAACAAATTGCTAACACCAGCCTTTTTTAAAGCGAACTTTACTGGCCGCGAACTTGCGATTTCGCCGCGGCGGTGCTCCGAGAAGGCACATGACGTCACAATGCGCACCTCGCGGCGGATATTTCTCTCTCACTCCCTGGTCACTACTGCGCATGCGCCACTAGTAGCACCGAGCCACAGGTGTTCCGCCGCTGCGCAGCGCTGCGCCTCTCTGCCGCCGCCGTTTAGTATGACGTCACACCGCGCTCCTTGTCGTTGCGCTCGCCTCAGCTCGCTTCGCCAGCTGCGTCTCATGCCTGATAACATGTCGGCGGATTGAAAAGGAGAGCTCGCGTGCGCCGCAACCACAGTTGAGGCGGCAGTATGGACGCCGACAATTCTGATAAGCAGGAGGAGGCCTGGAATCGACATCGGAACGAGATGAAGAGGAAACGAATCGCCCAGGAAACAGACGAACAGCGCGCCGAACGACCAGCTAAACGCCGCAACATAGCTAAACAACCAGACTAACCTGGACTTGCAATCAACATTAACCAAGGCTAACCACGCTATGCCTTAGCTTTCGCTACGTATATCCTGGTATAGCCGAGCTAAGCCATCGCCGTTTTTTTTTCATTTCGACCCCAATTAATGAAACGCGGCCGCCGCTGCCGGGACTCGTACCCACAACCTTGAAGCCCAACAGTGCATCACACCAGAGCCAGCCAGTATAAGCTAACTCAGTGGGTGACAATCTTCGCATTTCACGAAACTTCATCCTCTCCGTGGATTTCTGCAGAAGTGATTTGCCGTGGCAGAGCAGTTCAAGGTGCTTCCAATTATTCGATCGAAAAAGAAAAATAGCAGCGCCGTTTTTCCGCCAAGGAGACGTTTCCTTAGCTTTCTTAGGCACGCAACGAGGTCCACATAAGGCCGACATGGCGCTTGGTGGACCGGTGTGTAACCCGAGGGGGTCAGTTTACGTGCAAGCCTGAAGAAATGCCTGCGAACGACAACATTGCCAGCCTACACAACGAAAAACAGCAGCCGGACGCTCGCTCCCTGCCGAAACCCCAGGTAATTCGACGCAGGCGCTGCGCCTGCGCGGACCTGTTGCATCTCATTAACGTTGCGCGACTGATGTCAACCGGGCGGCTGGCCGGCTCGTCGCCGTCTGAAAGACCAGCGCGCGACGCGCCTTGCTCGCCCTGTGGTATGCCAAGAGGGGACGGGAAACGGCCCGCCAGCACACGGAAGGCGCACAAGGCCGCCGGATATTGCGAGCCGTCGAGAGCCGCGGCCACGCAGAGACGAGGGCTCCCCGGAATGTGCCCCCGTACGTATGGACAATGTCTGTCGGCAACTGCAGAGCCAAACGAGCCTATCTATCCAAAAGCGCATCGTATCAATCGAGGCGATATTCATCGTATACGGCACGCTGGCTAGTTGTGTGCACCAGTAACGCACTATACTTGAAGCCGCGTGGCGGCCAAGGAGCCTGGGTGTGCAGAGCTTCGCCTCATGGAACGGTTTGCAAAATCTTGCAAGTGCGTTTTTCCACACGCCTCGTTTGACATACGCGACACGAAATACACAATCAAGCCGCGCCTTCTATTTCCATGCGCCCTCCACGCTGTCAAAACACGCGCCTCGGCTTTTACAATGCGAGAACGACACCACCTTGGTAATGGCAAGTAAGATGGTTGGGGGAAAAAAAGCCTGCTGACCGAGTTTTGCATAGAAGGCTGCCGATTTCTAAGTAGGAACGCGCGCAACCTGCCCACCTGTCCATCGCGATCGTCGCCAAAGATCTAGACGGCTGGACGTAAAGGGCCCGAGAGGCTCGGACGATCAAATGAGTGAGTGCCTTAATAAGCATGACCTCAGAGATTAGGCGGTGGTAACAGCGCCCCACCCGATCTCGGAGGCTATCTCCTCAGCAGTTAACTGCACTGGACGTATGGCGGTTGGACGTCCGGCAGTGAGCCAATAATTTTCTCCAATCAGGAGACACGACCCATTTGGCCCGTGGCGTGTGACACTACGGTGAGCTAGTTGGTGCGGAAATTTCGAGATGTTGACGCCACCAGTCTTCCGTCATTGTGCGCATTCTACGAGGGCGAATCAGAAAGTATTTACACCTACTTGTAGGGCTGTAAATGCGAAGTCAACATATCCATTCCCAGCGGTGGACCTTTCTTGGAGCGGCCCGGCCTTATCTGCCGGCAGCTACGCGGCACGGCGCTGCTGCTAGTTGTTGAAGATGGCGGTTGTGCTTCACAGGCATGGAGGAAGCAAAAATATAGGAGAGAGCATTACGTCACGCAGCCAGCCTTGGCAAGCGAGCGCGCTCCGTGAAGCCACAGCGGTGGCCCAACACGTGATCCCTTGCGTCCAGGTCACGGAGCAAGAATCGAGATTTGCTGAGACGTTTGGTTCCCAGTAGCTATGGCAGTAGCTTTTATTCTCTACCGGCTTGTTCGGCAGCCCTGTTCGCTTGTTCGGCAGAGCGGGAACAATAAAACCAGCCGCATACTTTGACGTGCGATCACGTGTTGGGCCACCAGCTTGGCTTCAATCGTGTTGCGGTATGCTCCCTCCTTTTTTCCTTCCTCCATGTTCACACACCCACGGCGTACGAGCAAAGAAGAGTGATTAGTTTTCTATGGAGCAATTGGGACGAACGCCCATCGAAATCTACAGAGAAATGCAGCCCACGTATAAGGAAAGGTGTCTCGCTTTGAGAAGTGTGAGGTGGTGGTGTCGCCAGTTCGCAAAAGGCCGTAAAGACTTGCATGGCAATCAGCGCTCGGGGAGGCCGCATACGTCGCTGACTGACATTTCCCGCGTGGAATGCCATGGTGAAAACCAGTATACAGTCCGGACCTCGCTCCTAGTGATTTCCACGCTTTCGGTCCGCTGAATAAGTTATTCGTAGGACAGAGATTCACGTGCAAGGATGAAGCTAAAACAGCAGTCCGACGGTGGTTCCACAGTCAGCCGGACGAGGTCTACTACAGAGGCACCTCAAATTTAGCGCTGCCATAGGACAAATGTCTGAACCGGTGTGGGGACTATGTGGGAAAATAGTTTAAGGTACGCGGAATAGTACGTATATTTGTAATTACCTTTGTGCACCTTATTTTGGCTAATAAAAAATAGGGGGCGGGGGAAATGCTTTCTGATTGGCCCTCGTGGCATACTAAGCTTCCGATGATGGTAAGATTGACGAACATCGCACGCCAGACGTCTTAAGAAACCATATAAGCCAAATAACACCGCACTTAAAGCTTTGTCATTGGCTATATACACGAGGACACACAAACTGCCATGCTAGTGCACAACTGTCTTGCACTTGAAATTTTTTTCCGTTTTCGTCGATTTTGCTTACTCTACGAAACCACGTATATGCTCTGCAATCGCTTCTGAGAGCCTCGCCAAGACGCCTAAAGAAAACTTTATTTTATCCCACCGTCGTGCCTCTCCAAATATACGAATAAACGTATTGTAGTACAGCGTATAGCGAAGTCCCCACCTTTTCATTCGACACACGTACGAGTTCGGAACAATGGGTCCACGTCTGGAAACATCGCTCACGTCTCGCCGCGAGACAGGCGGTCTGTCGTTACCGCGGCTACAGCGCAACGAACGCTCGCGAGGCAGCAGATGTTCCCGAGAAGACATACATTCGGCGCTAAACAAGCACGCACAGACATGCATTCAGGGCACAATACGAGCGCACGTACAACGCAGCGAAGCAGAACGAAACAGATGAGCTTAGCCCACGTAACACCTGAGCGAAAAACACAGACACACACACAAAAAAGGAAAGAGAACTGACAGCCACGGACTCTTCTTCCCAGATGTGCTGAGCGCCTGCACTACGCTGCCTCACGGAAACCATGCAGTGCGTATGGAAGCTATGTATACCTCGTGCAGCGCTGACTTCATGTAAGCCAATCAGGATATCGAGTGCACTCGGCTTCTCGTCCGCAACGTAAGCGTCTGGCGTCCGCGTCGTCTGCTCTGTTTGGAATCGCACCGCTGGTACGATCTGTTGGGAACTCGGCGCTGACGCCCGTGGTTGTACCTGGGTCGCAAGCCCCAAGGGTAGCGTTGGCCTGGCGGCCTGGGGTACAACTGGAAGCATCCGAAGGTCCCGGCAAAGCATGAGTCGACTGGTAACAACAAAACAACTTGTTTATTTTAACATCGCAAAGAGTTGGCGGTCAGGTTTGACCGAAGTAGAGAGACGGGAGAGCACTTCACTCAACAGAAGAAATCGGAGCCCTCCTCTTGGCGTCCGGGGGCAGCTGTTTTTATACTCTCGCAGTTGAGGGCAAGAAGGAACCCCTCAAAAGACGAGCACGTGAATGTACAATGGGCTAATGGTGACGCACACTGTCGTAGCGATGCCGTAGCACCATGTCGAGCACGATCTCGTAGCACCCTGTTGTAGCGCTGCCGTAGCACCATGTCGAGCTCGATCTCGTAGCACCCTGTTGTAGCGCTGCCGGTCGGGCACAATGACTGTAATGAGAGGATGATCCCTGCTTTGGCATCGCCTGTTTCGGGCACAATGACTGGAATGAGAGGATGATCCCTGCTTTGGCATCGCCTGTTTCGGGCACAATGACTGGAATGAGAGGATGATCCCTATGCGGTCGCATCGCCGCAGTCGCGCCTGGAAACACCTGGCGGGGAGCGTTGCGGCGACGACGATCGGGCCAAAATGTCTGCCGCCCCGCCGCAGTCGCGCCGGCAAAACCACGTGTCGCAGGCGAAACGCAACAGCTCCCGAGGGCGGTAAAGCAGACGACGAGGCGAGATGGGTTGACGACGACAGCTGCTGCCATAACCGCGTATTGAGAACGGTAACAGACAAGGCTAGATATACGGTACGGCGCTTATGTTCTCTCGTTAGTATCATTCTACTAGCTGACAAAAGAAAGTGGGAAAGAAGGAAGACAAAATTTTTGCTGACGAGAACAGCGATATTCCACTATAACTGGGAGGCTGACACCTCGGTCAGCAGAGCAAACGAGTACTTAGGGACAGTGCACGGAAATAGGGGCATGATGTAGTGTAGTCATTCCAGTAGACAGAAGGAATAATGGACACAGTGAAAGGTGAAGAGCATACTCGCATAAAGTCGTCGACTCAATTGAATACATGGATTCGCCTAAACTACGTTTTTCTATCTTCATACGACTTTGTGACTTTGCAAATAGATCATTTTCTACAAAATATGGCGTTATAAATTTATTTATTGGCAATGTTTACGCGTGTGCTCAGAGTCTCAATGCCTTCATGCATTTAGAAAAACACGGTTGCTTGGAAATTTTCAGGCCAACAGGTGGTGTGCGAACCCATGGATGACCCAGTGACGACTTGCACCGGGTAACAGAAACCAATCTCTAAGGTTATGCTTTTGCTGACTGCACGCACCGGAAGCAATCGCAGTTTCGAAAACGCGTCACGGACGCCATATTTTGGAGACCAGTCATAAAAAAAATGCATGTTAAATAAGGCCGCAAGAACGTCTGCAGTTACAGGCGCGAATATTCTTTGACAAATCCATGCAACTACCACAGCCCCTCCATCAACCGCCTCCATCGAGCGGCCGTGGAACCACCCATTTTTCCCACGACTGTTTAGCGATTGTATCGCCACAGTTCCCTCTGTAGTTCTGATTAGGGAAGTCTGCGAATACTCCGACCCGTGGCACTAACCAAAGAATCGACGCTGTCGCAACTCGAGCATCACTTTCTTCCACGCGTGCCACCGGCGTCTGCAGCACTACGGAAGCTGCAGGAAGGCCGGATGTCTCTCCAGATGTATTCATCCGCGCTGCGTCGTCTTCTCAGCGGCTACTTAATTCGCGGTATACGATGCACATGCCCGAAAATCCATAGTATGCCACGAAGCGTTGTAAAGTATCACATAGCAAGAAAAAAGAAAACTACCTAATTCTGCCAATAATCGGAGAGCTACGTCCGGAACTGTGTTCCGCTGCGCAAGGATATTGCTAGCACCCGCCTCGAACCTTCGGCAGCGCTGCAAACGACTTGCGAGATGGACTACAGAACGCCTCCCACAGCTTTCGCAAACACTGCACGGTACTAGGGAGGCGCAGACGACCCGGGCCATCCTTTTAGAGGCGCAACATCCGCATATAATATTATACGGGAGCGACGCGTCCAGCTCTCGCGCTGTCAGATGATGCGGCGAGCACTATATACGTGCAGTTTCCTGCTCTGCTCGGCGGCAGCGTCGTGATATACAGCATTGATCGACGACGACGAGGACGGAACAAAAACATAGCTCGTTCGTCCCGCAGCTGCAAGCCTCGCCGTCGTCCGTGCTGTCAACTTCCATCAGCGGGGGCGGACTCGTTGTTCCGCGCGCGCGCACGTTCGGAAAGGCGTAAACCGAAGCAGGATGACGACCATGCAGACGGGAGCGTATTCGGCGGGCGCCTTCGCGGGCAGTTTTCGAAGCTTTCGGGGTGATGGGGAAGCACGGAAATGGACGTCCGCCGAAGAAGAGACAGGCGCGTCGCTGAGTTATGATGCGTCTTTCGGTAACCTGCATGCAATTAGAAAAAAACACAGAGCTATAGCGAAGCATACATGCTCCTTCGAAGACGAGATCAGTCTGTTTTCGCATGGTGCGACTTCGCTCGCGATCTCGCGCGTGCGTCGCACGTGTCCAGTTCCATCGTGCCAGCGATTTTTCGATGCTTGCAGGTGCTGAGCTCCAACATATATGCGGAGTGGGTGCGGAACCAATAAAAACGTAGATCGTCAAACACGTCACTAGGTTGCTCGCCACTTTTGTTTTGATGAGTATACGAGCTCCGACACGAAAAAGAAGAACGTTTCACGAAAAAAAAAATTCTAGTTTGCTTAACTTGTTTTCAGTGATGCCAAGACTAATTCAGTCTTCTTCCATAGGTGCTCGCAAATGCGAACGTAGCAGCCGCTATACGATCGGTCAATGCGAAATTCGCATTTGCGGCATCCTGAACTGCGAAAAACCCAGCACTTGAAAAAAAATAACAACAATCGCGTTTTTTCTTTACGCTTCCGAAAACACGACAATGTATAATTAACAAATTTCAGACAAGAACGCAAACGAGACGTGCAGGAATACGTTGGAATTGGCACGAATCCATGGTGAAATGAAGAAAGCACGGCACATAAGGACAAAGAAGAATCGACAGTACAAGCGTTCATATACTCGAAACTGGTCGCGTATATACTAGTCCCGATAGACGGCGGTGCCGTCGTCTGCATAAGTTACCGCAGATAACGTATGGACTAGTGTTGGCAATATTTTACTTATTTTCTTAACACTCTCGGACGTGACGCGTCCTCACGACGAAAAGCCACGGAGACGAACAAAAAGCATCTAAAAATATTGCCGCTGACGCGACTCGCGTGCAAGGCTGGGCGGGATTCACGGACGCAGGGAGTCAAAACTTTAGAGTTTCAGAAGAAGAAAAAAAGATCACCGACGATTACGATACTCCCTAACGGGAAATTCGAGCGCAGCTCCATACGTGTTTTAATTTCGCGATATATGGGCTGGCGCGGGCAATCTGTCTCGTGCGGCAAGATGCAGTCGGGGCGAAGTGTGGTGCCACGCTGCCTCGCTAAATCCGGAGATCGCGAGCGCACGCGCGTAGGGTGGCGCGATTCGAAGAAGCCGCCGCCGACAAACATCCCAGACGACGCGCGCTACTCTGGCGCCATCTCGTAGGGATCGTCGCCGCACTACGCTTTTCTTCGCACGCTTTTGCCATACCCTCCTCCGCTTTCCGCCTCGCGGTTCCGCCGCACCCCCCTCTTCGCTTTCCTCCTCTCAGCTCTTCTCTCCCCACCTTTTTCGTGCCCTGCCGCAGCGCTGCGTTCGCTCTCATCTTTCGCAGTTCTCCTTCGCTCGGTTACACCGACGCTCGTCTCAGGAACGGGCGCCCAATAAAAGGTGCGCTCTGAAACAAAAAAGAAGTAACAGTTAACCAACCGGACATTAGCTGTCAGGCAAATCGCCTCCTGTTACACCCTCTATCGGAACGACCCGACAACGCCATTAGAGGAGGTATAACAGCTGACTCGCATGATCCGCAGGCGAAGGCAAATGCCGCCGCCGCATCAGCAATACGATACGGTGCTTCGTTTCGGCCGAGGTCGGATGACTAATCGACAGCCGATAGAGGTCGCGCGCGCGCGTGTGTAGCTAAAGCCCATTTATTCTTTACGTGCAGCAGCGTAGCCGGTGCATACACGAACCATAAGTGTACGACAAGCGCACGCTACAAGCTTGCGCATAGCGAGAGAACAAAACGCCACCGCGAGGTCGTAGGGCGTGTGCCAGTGGGTTAATGGGATGCCTCACCTCGCGGCAGCCGGTGGCCCACGCGTCGGTCCTCGACTCGCCGGCAGCCCCACAGGAAGGAGCATGCAACTTGTCCCATTCACGCACGCACACACGTACACGAGCGTGGACAGGAGTCTATAGCCGCTGACGCAGATACCACGTGCTCTCCCCCTTCTCGTTGTCGAACTCGCAACGGGGTTGAGTTGCTCTTCCGGAGCTTATACAGTCGCGTGCGTGTAATGCCATAATGCATACGCAGGCAGGCAGGCAGGCAGGCAGGCGCACAGGAAAAGCGATTGCACACATAACGCTTAGTGACCGAAAAGGCTATAACATACGCCGACGAAGGTAGTTGTCGATCGGGAGGGAGCACTGGTTTCCGCAACGTATAACGCGGTAATACAAGCAGCCTGGGTGCGTATACGATGCTCGATGCAAACAAGCTCGTGCGGTTTCCGGATTGGCTCGCGCGCGCGGTTGAGGAAATAAACTGGCGGCGAGGGCTCTGTGCTTATAGGCGTTCAATCGCAGCAGGCCTTCCTGATGTTGCGCTACGTACTGTATAGCTGTTTGAGCGCCGCGCGTATTACACGCACGATGCACACGGCATGAACGGCGACAGCGCGTGCGTGCGACCTCTGCAGTCGAGGAAAGCCTCGCGTCAACGTCGCACTAACCTTGCACCGGCGCAGAGAATTCCAGCAACAGCTCGCTGTACGCGCGAGTCGTGCAGCGTCTGACAAAAAAAAAAAAAAAAAAAAAAAGAAAAAAAAAAGAAAAAAGAAGTCCGCACGTTCACAGACTAAATGCTAAGAGGTTAAATGTCGCAAAATGCCCTATACTAAACCGTATAAGTGAAAGTAGTAAAAGTTGCGGTGACAATTCCTGTTCTGTTCGCAATCACAATGCCTGCACCGCGTTTCGAAGCAGTCGCGGAGGGATGTGAAGTTCCCTAACGAGGATTTCTTTTAACAAGCTGCAAAGCTTAAGGCGATGTGGAAGAATTCGTGTTGCCTCGTAAATGCCTCGTAAATTTAACAAAACTGTTCCGCTTCCAAAACAAGGCGACTTTCGAGCGCCAATGCCCGGGCGTCCCCGCAATAGAGGCTCGATCGAGTGCTCTCTCGTGTGTTCGAACACGGTATAAGGACGCTGCGAAATACTTTCTCGTCTAAGCCTTAAAAGCTAATAAATAAATAAATAAATAAATAAATAAATAAATAGGACAGAATTCACAGCAGTACACCAAGCGCACGATACACGAAGTGCATTCTTTAAGTGATGAATATTATCGTCGCTCTCAACAGTGTTTCAGAACACACTTTCACCGTCCCTATGTCTCGTACACGCTCATGCAGCTACATTTATGCAGCAGGTGACAGCCTAAGAAATACAAGGTTATATGTGCACTTTAAAATTGAAACAAAACTTGCGTAGATGCACCAGCCAATTAGATTCGCTTATTTAACTGACGTTTAAAGCTCGTGAAACCCTTCGACAATTATTTTCTCCTTGCAGAGGGGAATGTATATTTTACAGGTCATACTTAGGTCAATGCTAAGCCAAGGGTAATATATCGGCTTGAAACAACCAGCTTTTATTTTCTAATTAACCAACCATTCACATTAGCGGACCAAAGTCATTAAGCTGTGAGCGGACTACAGCTGGTACGGCTCTCTTTCAGAGCTCAACAGCAGGTGCACTATACGTTTTTGTCGGAGGAGCTTTGTAATTCTTAGCTTGTCACCGATTATAGGCCTGCCATCTTGTATCAACCTACACAATCTTAGGAATGACAAACGCTACTGATCGGGCTGCCAGCGTTATGGAGCGAAGCAACATACACGCTTGAGTGCAGTGGGGTCGTGCGGGGGCCCGGGAGCCTGCGTGCTCCAAACTCCTCAGTCTTACAATAAAGTTTTTTATGATGATGATGACAAACGCACACGCACTGAAGTTTGCAGGCCCCTTTCTTCACGGCTTCCGATGAAGCGAGCTCGCACACTCCTGATAAACGAGATCCCGGCTGATGGCGAATGCGAAAGAGGTCCCCACCGCAAGATATGATCAGTGGGCGCACGCATGATCTGCACACTGCCGTTCCCTCCCCTTGTACTCCGTTTCAGACATCAGGTGCAACGCCGTGGACGCTACGCAAGATGTTCGGTGACGAAAATGACCACGCGTTCCGTTCAGGCCTCGCTGCACGCCAAAGGCGTATGCTCGCGCGAGCATGCACGTGATCGAGGCTGCCGCTGCGGGCTGCCAATAAAAAACCCGAAAAGAAACTCAATTAAAAGCAAATTTATCTACAACATCGCATTAGATAACCGTAAACCACAGTTTATTTGCTTTGAAGAATTAAAACGTGAGCCTTTATAAAGAACAGTTTCAAGTCTCGAGGCACTCAGTCTAGGCATCACGGAATGAATCGTAGTTGGGCTGGCATGCAATACTGTCCGGGAGCGAATTCCATGTTCTGATAGCACGAGGAAGAGCAGAGTATATGGAATGCTTTTGTAGAACCGTAAAGGCGGGCATAGCTGAAATGATTATGAAGCCTATGTGACGTAAGGTCGTTTCAAGCATGCGGGTGTTCCGAGTGGAGTGAAGGAATTTGTGGAACAGTGATAAAAGGGCAATGTCTCGACGAGTGTTCAAGGATTGTAATGAAAGCTTAAGTTTTATTTGTGTTACACTAGACTGGTAGCTGTAATCGTTTATGATGAAGCGGCTTGCTCTGTTCTGGATCCGTTCTAGCGTTTCAATGAGGTATTTCTGGTGAGGGGACCAAATGGGAGATGCATGCTCGAGCTTGGGACGAACGAGAGTTAGGTAAGCTAGCTTGCGGACATTTGAAGGAACATTTCTTGAGTTGCGTCGCAAATACCCCAACGATTGGGAGGCATTAGCTGAAATGGACGCGATATGCTCTGTCCAAGAAAGATTCGATGTGAATAGAACTCCTAGATACTTATATTGTGTAGCTGTTGTAACAGTGCAATTGTTAATATGGTAGTGATACGGTGAGGTTGCCGACTTCCGGGTAAACGACATTACTTTGCATTTTGTGGTATTTAAAGTCATTAGCCATTTATTGTACCAGCTGATGATTTGTTGAAGGTATTACTGAAGAACGAGATGATCATCTCAGTTTTTATATTGGGAGATAAATAATGCAGTCGTCGGCGAATATTCTGATGGTGGAGGACAAATTTTGAGGTAGGTCGTTAACAAAAATTAGAAAAAGCAAGGGACCGAGGACGCTACCCTGTGGTACACCAAAAGAAACGTCTGTTACGGAGGAAGAGTAGTTATTTGCAATAGTAAACTGCTGACGATTAGACCGGAAATTTCGGAGCCATGACAAGGTAAGACAGTCCAATTCAAGTGCGGAGAGTTTTGATATTAGGCGACAGCGTGCGACACGGTCTAATGCCTTCGAAAAATCAAGGAACAAGCAATCAATTTGTAAGTTATAATTTAAGTTAGTGTGTAGGTCTGTTGTAAATTCAAATAACTGTGTCTCGCGCGAGAGGCACTTCCTAAAGCCATGCTGATTATGAAAAAGGAATTTGTTAGTCTCAAGATGTCTGTAAATCTGCGAAGCGATGATGTGTTCAAGCAACTTGCAGGGAATGCATGTCAATGAAATGGGACGATAATTCTCACGTGAGTTCCTGCTGCCATTTTTAAATACAGGTATAACTTTCGCCATCTTCCAATCTGCGGGAAGGTGGCCAGTCGCAAGTGACTGTCTGAATATGTGAAAAAGAATTTTGCTTGATATTTCTACCGTATTCTTTAAAATCTGTGAGTTTATACCATCTATGCCACATGAAGAAGGCATGTTAAGGTTATTTATGTGAGAAGAGAGGCCCTCCAAAGTGACTGAATGCATGACTAAAGAAATGTGAAGTTTTATGTTTGTCGCACAATGCTTTCTATACTTGCACTATCTTTTACAGCTTATTGTCGCACTATTACCGCTATGTTGCTATGTTTACCGTTCCGTTGGAATGTCGCGTCTGTAACATTTCTGTCATGTTTTTTTCATTATTACTGGTTAACACTCATGTTAATTACACGACTTCACTGAAAACAATCTGTGTGATTTATTCCTTGTTATTATGTTTTCTTCTTTTCCCTAGTGAATCGTCAACTAAATAATTCTCAGTTGTACTTGCGGTTGTAGGTTGTAAACAGATACAGTTTATAGATGTGTTGTATTCTATGTATTTTCTACGTATTGTCCCCCTTACTCAATGCCTCACTTTGCGGCCTGTAAGGTATTTTTAAATAAATAAATAAATAAATAAATAAATAAATAAATAAATAAATAAATAAACCGTTTCGCACAATTGCGATCAAGAACATCGAACTATTTCTCAGTGGGCACGTAGCCACTGCAAGAAGTCTCTCTAGCCTACTCCGCGTTGCACGGAGTATAGGTCCGCCTCAGAACTCGCCTTGCCCACGTGGTACGTATCCATCAGTTCGTACACAATTCGCCCAATGCGAAGTTATTCGCACGCAGGAGCACGCTACAAACACGTCTCCACTCGTCGTAATATAAACACTATACTGGAGACGCCGGGCCGCCCATCTCGAAGTAGAGACGCATACACGCCACCGACGCTTGTTGTAAACAAGGTGCACGTACATTCTAGAACGCACGCGAACGCCGGCAATTGTGCTGTAATGTATATGAGGAGCCGCGGTCGCTTGTGGTACACGTATGTAAACAGACGCCAGCTTCCCTTGTGCCCCCCTAACACCGGCCTCGCCGTCTAATACAAGGATGCACTTTAGCATCGACGACGCTGCAGGGACACATCTTCGGTCCTCTGCAGCGTTGCCGGAGCTCACTCGGGAACGTACCACATCGAAGCATTGAGCTTGCGGCACACACGTGCACCGAATACGGCATCCAACCTTCAACGCGGCGTTGTTTACATATGCGGCGTCGTTTGTCCCGCAGTGCCGATTTATGCAGTGACGTGCGTTTCTAACCCCGCACACCATAAAAAAAAAGCGCTTACCGCCTGCATCGTTCTCTCTCAAATCTCATTTTACACTCAGGATCCTTCAGCATAACGCATGGCGCCGTTACTAGCGTGCTTCGAGGACGGAACAATGAGAATTTGACCTTCCTCTGTGCACCTCTTGATCGCACCCACCAGCGAGCAGTGAAAAGCAATCTCGAAAGACCGTGCTTTGCCGTACGACAGACGACGGAGGCGACCAACATATTCCTCCACCAAGGAGGAGAACGTAACCGCCATGTTTTGAAAAGCATTTACGGCGAGAGGAACTTGGCGTATCCTCTTCCTTCTTTCTTTCGTGAAAACCGCGCAGGAAACAGTGCCAAGTGCGTATGCTGAATGACCCGGGCCAAGAAAAATGCGATCTTGACAAGAAACTCGAGTAGGAAGAGAGCAGCTGTAAGCGCAAAGTGATCTTACTTTATGATGCGCAGGGAAAACAGACGTCTTCGTATGCGCGCGCGCTTTAATAGCCATGGAGTTCGTCAAAATTTATGTGCTTTAAAAAGTATTTGACGACTCTGCAACAGCAATGAAAAGCCCGATATGCGCTCGTCCGCGCGCTTCGCGCATGGGGCTTTAATTCGGCTTCGGATACTGGCGCCATCTACAACTTACGCGGAGATAGACGGACAGACGCGATAGAATAGAACGGCTGCGCAGGCCGGCATTGTAAGTTTCCAAGGTGCGGCATTCCCGCATCTGTTGGGAGTCTCCCCCTTTCCTCCTCCTCCTCCTCCTCCTCCCATTCCTGAAGTACCGCGCTTATCGGCCGTCCCGTTAGCGCGTACGCTTCGGCACCGCCGCCAGCGGGCTAACCGGGCGTTGTTCTACAGCATCTCTCCCCGTGCCTGCATTTCCAAGTTCTCCGCCGCTGCTCGATTCCGGTTTCTGCCGCTCAGCCCTTTCGCCTCCTCTTCGATGCCTCATTATCAAGAGTTCCTCGGGCTCTCATTTCTCATGTATTTTGTGCAACATTTCGTACCTCTCTCTCTCTCTCTCTCTCTCTCTCTCTCTCTCTCTCTCTCTCTTCAAGGATCTGGCGTCCACGAAGAACCGGCACTGCGACGGAGCATTCAGGGGCGGCTCTTTGTAATGAGCCCCCATTACACGGCAGCCCCGGCGACGGGCGGCGATATAAGGGCGACCGGAAAGCAAAACAGGCATCGTAATAGGCGAGCAGAAGGATGCGCGATTTGAAAGACGCGCACCCAAGCGAATGGCCCTGAACGTGAGCGCGATGCGGGGTCTATAAGCATATAACGTTTACACGAACCCGACGAAGGCGTGTCGAGTCGGCTTGAAAACCGCTCGTGGGGTTCGTGACAACGCTGCGCAGTTTCGGGCTGATCGAGTGAACGTCGCGGGCGAGCTGCAAGAGGTGCACTTGCAAAAAGGTGCGTCGACTCACTCAACCCGCTTCGCAAGATGCGTTTTGTAAAATGCGGTTGGGTCGAGATGGGTCGGCTCGACTTTACGACTCGATTCGCTCGCATCGAGTTCACGTAAACGAAGCTCTTAGAGAACGAAATTAAGCGCCCACGGCGCATGCAGAAGCAGACGCGCGACGAATTAACAGGGAGAGACATGTCAAGCGCTCGTGTCTCTCCCGTGTTATTCGTCGCTTTGTCGTTTCTGCGCTGTAGTCGCTGTCAATGTGGAGTACACTAAAGCCCCTCCATACATCAGCCCGTTCTTGTATCCCGTTTCAATATACTTCTATAGATACTTGCCCGTCTCGAACTACGCATAAAGAGGGTACGCACATTTCGAACGCTCACTAGCTCCAATAAATCAAATCAAGTCAAGCTTAAAATCCATTAATTAGAACGCCGCCGCGGGTTCGGGCGAAGGGCAGTATAGTACACAGCCAACGTTACCAGGTTGGTTGGCTCCAGCCGCGCCGTAATGACCGTGGGCCAAAACTGACGTGCGGTCATTACGCCGAGGGCCCGGGGCGTAGCGGAAGTGCGAATAGCGTCCCGCTTGGCCACGTTGCGCTTGCCTGCGGGACGACTCGGCAGGACACGCCATTCTAAATCAAATAATGCGCAAACTACACGCGTATGTGCAGACTGAAGAAGACAGACAGAAACTACGATGCCTCGTAGACACAGCTAGATTTACAATGCGGAGGGGGGGGGGGGGCTCTTTTACTGGTCTGCATTATACGCGCCAGTTTATCGCGGGTCCGGTTTATCTCTGCCGCAAGGTAACGGCAGCGGAGTTGAGAGAGCTGTCGAAATCGCTCCTTCGCCGCGCCTGTGTGCCCACTATCAAGACTACACGCACCGTCTTTCTCGTGACTGGTAAGACAAATCCTTGCGGTCTATCTATCATTTTCTTTTCTTTTTTTTTTTTTATAGATTCCACGACGCAGGCGGTGACGCACGCAACGGCACATATGCCAGAAAACCGTTGGCACGCAAGGCTTTGCCTCTCGGCAAGGACGACGTGGACGACGACGTCTGTGCAGCAGCGCCGCCACCCCGAGTCCTTATCCATCCACAGTTGAAAGACGGCGCGCTCAAACCATGTGCGGCGCAGGGACTAGCAGCGACGACCGACACGCGTCACCGGCCGGTCGCGCAAAAGCCCTTTTCAAACTGCGTGCGCACCGAGTTCCGCTAGCGGCAAAGCAGTCATAAAAAAGTGCGTCGGATCGCTGCCGCGTTTATTTCCTCCTGCTGCCCTTCACTTTCGAGTTCTACATCTCTCTCTCTCGCTCGCTCACTCTCTCTGCCTATCCTTTTTATACTATTAGTTTATTTTTCTCGCTTTTCCCCGTCACCACGTCGTTCCTAACCGGAAGGTCGCTCCGCCATTTGCCGCAGTCGCGCCGATCGCACAATGCGCGCGTCTAGAGCGTGCGCAAGCGTCGGCGTTGCTCTCGCTCCCGCACGCGCGCTCCCGTAAACAATTGCGTGCAGTGAGGCTGCGAAGCGCACAGCCGGAATCCCAAAGGAGTGTAGTCGTAGGCGATGTGGTCGTCAGCACGTGTACACTTGTTCAATTCCCCACGCGTATTCTCTCGAACAGACGATAATTTCAATTTTGAACAGACGGCATCTTTCGCTACGCAATCGACTCCCTCGCCTCCCCCCCCCCGCCCCCGCCCCCTTTTTCCACACACAAAATCAAGCGCTTTATTTTCGGATGCTAAACGCGCAGCAAACAAACTCGATTGCCTGCAGGGCGAGAAAGACGAGCAAAAATATTAACGGTGCTGTTTTTCGCTATGTGCCGGAGCTTTCTGCCACGAATTCGGAACATTACATAGGATTGCGCCTGAATCTCCTAAAACACATTATATTAAGTGCGTGAAACGAGGACTATTTTACATGCCGTTTATTTGCCTTACGCGGGCACAGTCTACAAAGATGAGCCACAGATGAGTAATTAAGCGCGCTGCAGCAGAGCCTACATAAATACGGCGTTCACATTTACCGCAATTAGTGCCTCCTCTGCATGTACGGGGCATTCCTTGTAAATCACCGAGCTTCCTACAGGGATCATTGGGATATATAGAAATGGGTTTAATTAGCCTTTCCGAACCTATGAGCGCTGTACACAGCGGCCGGAGCTGTGAAACCCGCTCTGTCCTCCGCTCTGCCGCCTATAGTTCAAGTTTATCGAAAACGTCACACGGATTCCAAGTTCTCGAAGTCCTACATATCCGGACTAAAGAATGATGCAAACTCAGTAATCAAGTAACGCTGGTGTAATGTCGCAACCAGCATTAGGATTAGCACTCTTCTTCGCCCACTTTGGCATGATGTCTGCTATCGCGCCCCCTGAAACGTCGCTCTACGTCCGACTGATAGAAGTGAGAACGCGCGATAAAAGTGAACTCACCCATGTACAACACACCCAGAACAACATACTTTTCAATGAAACACAAGCTGCTCAAAACAAGCATCCGAACCCCCAATAAAGCATTGTATACTCAGCAAATGTAGTGGTGGTTTTTCAACAGCTTCGCTGGACATCTAGGCCGATAAGGAACGATAAGAGTTAATATGTCGGATAATCTTCGATAAGGTTGACAACGACCGATAAGGGTTGACAAAGGTTCATACTGGTCGGATCAGGTTTCTTAACAGTGACAATGACACAGGGCTGCGTGGAGATGAGCAAGTGGCACAATGCTTACGCATACTTAGACAACTCCTAGAGGAGTTATAGCGTGATTTTTTAAAATTTTTATTTCTTGCATGGAATAACAAGCACACACTTTAGAAGGGACAGTGAGACACACAAGGGACGGGTGCTGTCCCGTCTAAAGTTGGCGCTTATTATTACATGCAAGAATAAACCAACTATAGCCCAGCAGCATAGTCTAGTAAAAACTACTTTTCATTTGCCGTTCCACAAGCCTCTGGTGAAACGGCAACATCATGCTCGGCAGCAGACCACCACTCACACCGAATTACGCGGAAGGATTCTTGGGAAAGTTGGTGCTGCCACTGCATGGTGGTTTCAGTCGCTGCGTGGCGCTCTATCCGCCTCTCTATTCCTTGTCCCGTTAGCATCGAGCGATTTTCCTTTATAATAATCACCTGCAGCCTATTTATGTCCCCCGCAGGAGGAATGCAACCCCCAAAGATCTTCAATTGGCGACATCTTGTACCAGCTGAATCTTACGCCTGCAAATTTCCTAATTTCGTCACACAACTCATAGCTCTCTGCCGTCCGCGACGACGCTTCCCAAATTACTGGCTCGGTGAGGAACGAAGCGCAGTTACAGAGGCCGAAATAGCAGCACCAAGGGGTGGGTCAATCACAAACACCGACGACTGTGGATAGATGTGTAAATGCCGCAAGAGAATTTTGCGTTCGAAAACCTGAAACCTAGAGGAAAGAAAGCGGTCACGCAATGGCGGGGTCACGTGACAGCCTCGGCGCGCCCTATTCGCCCTGCCCCGATGCCCAGAACTGAACGTAGGCAGCCCCAGAAGGTATACAAACGATCGCGCGGGCGGAAGAAGAGGGAGGGAAGGGGGGGGGGGGGGGGGTTGAATCGCCGAGCGTGAGTCATCGCGCTCGCAAACGGCTCGGCGCGTCTGCAAAAGGCAGCTCCTCCAAACCACACCTAGTGCAGTCGGCAAAAGCAACAAAATGGGGCAGGCAGCGAGCAGTTGCGGAAGAAAGAAAGAAAGAAAGAAAGAGGCATGTCCTCTTCAGTCACGGTACGCTGGGAACCTCGACCACATTCTCCGAAAAAAAAAAAAAAAGAAAAAAAAAGTATCTGCGGAATCGCGCTGCTGCTGCTACTGTACAGGGCGTTTCGCAGTTTCACAGGGCGTGCCATTTGCGCAGCCGCCACGCCCCCTACCAGAATCTCCTTACCGAACATATATATTGAGGTTCAATAATGACTGTTGGCGAAACAGATATGTATACTCCTCGCGGTAGTCTTTCGGCACACACAATGTGTACAAGAAAGAACAAGAGTGCTTTATTGGCAATGCGCGCATAGCGTGACAGCTGATTTCATTTTCTGAAAACACTGCCCCGGTGAATCAATTGAAGGACGCACAACATCGTGGGTGCGAACCCTTACAACATCGCGCTCCATAAATTTCGTCTGTTCGCGTGTCCAAAGTATAGAAGTAAAAAAAAAAAAAAAATCACAGCCCCCGGGTGTGCGGGAGTGCATCCTACGGGAGTGGCTGGCTCGATGTATAGGCGCGCACCCAATGATATGCTACACACATCACTGAAAGACAATAAATGCAGTCTAATTACGCAAGAAAAAAAAAAGACAGTTGTGACTGGTTCTTAGGTATGTGAAACGTACACACAAAGGTAATAATACGCACCTTGTTTAATAATAAACAGGGCGATAACACCGACTTCCGTCGGTGTGCGCTGAGTAGGTTGTGTCCGCTATTTGCGAAAGGCGCCAATTTTGAAACGGCGGCGCCGGATAAAGAGGACGTAGAGGTACGTGGCGTTGAGAATCCCCGCGCGTTGATTGATTGAAGAAATGCTTGTTTTGTTTATTTCGAAGGGTTTACAATCCTATCTTCCTCTACATCAACCTCGTTCTGTGGCAACGTTTTCAAATTAGCGTTGAGTACGAACCAGTCATCCCAAAACAAGGATTCTCCTCCGATTCTCACGTCCTCTCTCGGCTGTTAGAAAGCTTTAGGTTAGGAGACGCAAGCGCCGACGTAGGGGTCTGCGCATGCGCAGTACCGCCCCCCCCCCCTATTTCTTGCGTACCCAAGCCGCTTGCGTCCCCTAGTCTAAAAGTCTCTATTATCGTTAGTCGAAGGCTGCCACAAATGGCACTCACACACGCATGCCGTATAACTGTCAATCGCTCATGGCGTGTACCCGCAAAGAACCCGCGGCAGATGACGGGCCATCAGCGACGACCATTTCGAGATGCGATCTCCGCATGAAGCACTCGCCCGGCACTACTGCCTCTTGTTTGGGAGACCGCAGTACTTGAACGTGACGTGGCCCTGGCGGCCGTTGCGAGAAAACTACCCTGGGTCTGCTGCAACAACACTACCCGGGTCCGCCTACTGACCCCGTTCGTTTCGCGTTGTTCGCAAAGGTCGACGTTCGCCATTTCACCAAACTTTCCACCCTAGCTCCACCGGGAAGGTTTATTTGTCCGCGCTCATAAAATTTTGCTTACGCCACCCCATACCCTCCACCACACAGTCGCGCGCACACACACATTTTAAGCATCGCGCAGCTACTCGCTCAGTGTTCCTTTTCGATGCCACCGATACGAGTTGTACTGAAACCACCCGTTTCGTTCTTGCGCCCTTCATTTGTACACGACGTGGGACGCTGACGTCATCGCCTTCGGGGAGGGGGGGGGGGCAGCCGACCTCACAGTCTCGCGTTATCAGCGCGGCCGCGGCGTCGGGAGGCGTGGATCTCCGCGCTCGATCTCTATATAGACGAGCCAGTGTTAAAGGGATCACCCTCGTTACAGCGAAATTTCACTTCGGCACCGAGGCACCGTCGGCGCGTTCACTGCACTGTCGGCGGCCGAACGTCAGCGCGCGTGCGCACGCGCAGAACTCGCGCTGCATGCCAGCGCCCCCTCCGCCGGCGCGCGGAACTTCTTTGGGCCAGTCTGCACCGTCCTTGCGGCAGGTCGTAGACGAGAACGCAAGGCGATGGGTCGAGCTGATATCCAAACGAGGCCGCTGCCAGGCCAGAGCCATTATCGCGAAGGGCGAGGGGGGGGGGAATCACTCCTGAAGCGAGCGGCGGTGATGACCCGAGCACGTGCTTATAAAGCGAGGAGAAGGCGCTGGATCGCCGAGCTGAGATACAAGCGTGCGCCTACATGTGTTGTGGCGACTGGCCCTTGTTGAGGGCGCGCGTCAGGGAATGTGTTCATGCGCCCGTGCATATATGCAAGCTTGCGGCGCGGATACCGTAAGCGTTGGATAAGGAACGCGAGTGAACATTTAAAGAAACGTGCCGAGTGTCCGTTGTTGAATCTGCATCACTGCTAGAACATCTGAGGAGAGGAAGAGGGGGGGGGGGGGCACAAGCAGCGATAAGAAACTGCGGAGGCGCAGTCAGTGGAATCCTGACACAAAAGCAGCGTTGGCTGACCAAGCTAAAACCCTTCAAAGGCCAGAAAACAAAGGTGACAACCACTTAAGTGGGAGATCGGGTGGAAGGGGGGGGGGGGGGGGTGTTCCCTGCATTTGCGGGATGCACGCTTTCGTTCCAACACTGTTATGTTTAATATTTGCCACGACACCTCGTTCATCGCACATTATTTTCTTTTATAAAGTTTACTACTGCTACTACTCGATTACAGTATCTTAGGAAGGCGTATGGATGGACCCACCGAAAGCCTCATGAAACCATAACAGCTACACCAAATTTACTCGACTCATACTTTAGCAATTTTTTTGCCCTCTTCTCGCGCCCTCCTTCCAGAAAAAAAAAAAAAGTATGTAGCGAACGAAGAGCGGCGGGGAACAGGTGTGGCGGACTCTCGCTCGATAATTTAAATTTGAAAAGCCAGCGTATCAAAACATCACGAAACAAAGTGGCTGTACGGAGGCAGATAGAACTGCACAAGTGCTAATTCGCTTCCTTCTCCACATGCGCTGCCTCGCTTCTCCCGAGCGGCTGTTATTCAATGTGTAACCAACACACTTTGCGTTGGTTGCGTTCAACTGAACGCTTCGCAAGTTCATCTTTCTACGGTGTTCGGAGAGAAAGAGAAAGAGGGGGTTCGGAACAGCGGACGGTAGGGAAAGCAGAAAGTATAGGGGAAAGGGGGCGGGGTGGCAGGAGAGGTCCCCATCGCGAAAACGGGGATAAACACGATCGACGTACAGCTCTTACCGCTGCGCAAACCGCGCACACCCGCTGCTGCGACGACGGAGTCGAGAGCTCTCGTGCCAGCAGCAGCGGGAACGGGTCGGTGGGGCCGGCGCGTACGACCGACCCGCTTATCACGTCGGCAGCTCGCTGACCGCGAGACGAAGTGTTTACGCAGCGTGGTGGCACTCGTCGGGAGACGAAGGCGAGCACCCTGCAAACGACGCGCCGACGGCAGGAGCGGACTGATAGATAGCCGAGGCATCCCGCGGGAGAGAGAGAACGAGGAGGACAGGCTGTGCGCTTGAAAAAAAAAAAAAAGTGCGCCGACCAGTACAGAAACGAAACGGAAGATGCACACACACAGCTGCACCGCTATGTGGTAGTACAAAGCACAGCAAACAGAATCCAAAAAAAGAAGACCGAAGCAACCGTGCCGGAAAGAGAGGCATACAACACACACACGTCCGCCCAACAGTCTCAGGCCGAGGCGCGGCCCGAATTCGCCGCTTTCCCTCTTTCCCTCGCACGCACGTCAACCTCTTATAGGCACGTACTCATTTGCTTCTCCTCCGAGCTAGCGCTCTTCCAACCCGTTTTCATTTTATTATGCCCCATCGCTCTTCAGCGCCTCGCGTGGATAAATAATCGCGAACATGCTGGTGGCACGGTTTACCCGGCACAAGCACCATAGCGCGTCTTGCCCCCCCCCCCCCCCCTCCCCCATCGGCCAGCCAAACACGCACGCGCAAGCGCCCATCTCGGTCAACAGGGAGGATGGAGAACCGTCTCGGAGGGGAGAGCCCACAGCCCTGGCCCCTCGCGCGTCAATCGCCTGTTCCGAGGATTTCGCGCTGAACTTGCTCTTGGCGACGTCCTCTTATCGCGCGCCGAGCCGCAAGGTTTCTCGCGATGCCTTGCGCGAGCAAGGCGGCAGGAATAAGGAACGGCGAAAGACAAGGTTATCTCTCTCGCTTCTCGGGGCGATAAGAGAGCTCCGTCTGAAAAACGCTGCGTTCGAGTCCGCGTGGTTAGTTACCTGTAGCTGAGGAGAGAAGCTTCTGTAGTCGAGACACGGAAGACGAGCTGCGAATGCAGCATTAGCGAAGGGTCTCCTTTCAAGGTGAATCAGATGCGCAAACTGAATCCTGCGATATTCAGGGAAAAACGCAGTTACAATGTTTTCTTTTTTGCTTTTTTAAAGGCTCGGGCGTGTCACTGATTGACCGATTAATTGTTCGATAGGATTACGGCTCAAAGCTGAATCTAGGACATGATGTTCGCATTTTTGGTTTCCTGTCGCCGAGCTCAAGGTCGTGGCCTCGGTATACCCGACCGCGCGTAGGCGATTCCGACGAGCGCAAGATGGATAAAAAAATAATAAATAAATAAAATAAAATAAGGACGTGCGCGCTTAGCAATTTCAGCGCGTTCCGAAGAATTGCCGGTGTTCCAAATTTCACCCGCAGCAATCTGCAAATACATCACACAGGGTTGACCACCGTCTCGAAGGCCACGGCGGCCAGTAAAAACAACGGTGCTACAACGTTACGCACACGCAAGTTCTTGCGATGTGAAGATGACCTACTAGTCTTGGACAGCCAATCAATTTATGGCGCGCGAAAAAAAATTGGGGCGGCGTGTGCCCAAATTATCGGAGGCGAGATCGTGTCACGACGACAGCGTCCAGCTTCTTCACCTTCGCAGGCGCCGCAGAGGAAACACGATTTCGACCGGCTTGGAGGAGTACCGGAGCAATGGAAGGTATGGACAATTCGCTAAACTATCATGTCAACAACGGTAATGCGTCGAGGTGCTCACTATTTTAGGGGACGCAAGCCGCCTGCGTCCCCCAATCTAAAACTCTCTAATATTTACATCTCGGAGCGGTTTATGCGTACCTATAGGCAACAAGCATTTACGGGAAGTAGTTTCTGCGCACAATATCAGAAGGAACCACTTTGGCACAGTTTCGGCGCGTACTATGTCAAAACATTGGAGCCCGTCGCTGGTCGCATATAGCAGCGTAACCTGGTTGATCACGGTGATGATGAAATGTGGCTGGGCCCTTTGCATCGGGCGGGAAAATCGAGAGCGCCCTACCCAAAGAATTGGGAGAAAAACAAACAAGCACACACAAAAAAAGAACATTCCAAATACGCACGCACACGCACCACAGTGCCAGGCTGCCGTGAGTGTGCAGTATATTCCCACCAATGTCAGCGCCGCCTCCTGGAGACGCATGCAATTGAGGCATCCTAGCGCAACCTGCTCACAATCATCGCTGTTTTGTTCCCCAAATCTTCAATAAATTTTGAAGCTTGAGGCATTTTTTTTATTTATCCATCTTCTCGTATGCTACTGATATTATTGTCAATTAGATCCCTGTCATTTATTATTGGCGGCGAGGAGTTACGGAGTCGCCATCTATCGGAAGCGCCTCGCTGTCGTAGTATGAGGGATCACGCGGCGCGCTCCTCATAGGCTTTGCTGTCAGCGCTCACTGAAAACGCCACGCGCGAGCTCTCCCGGACATTTCTGTAAGTACTTTCGAAACGAGAGAAGTTTTTTACTGTCTAAATACTAATCTTGGGCAAACTGAAAGCACAGAATCGTTTACAGACGCTATCTCTTTACCGAATACGTACAGAGAACGCCACTGCGCGCGCTCGCTGCGATGGAGTCTCGCGAACCGGCTTCTTGCGTAAAAGGTAGGTAAACCTTGAGAGCAAACTATGTGAAATATGTTCTTATAGAGTTTGTATAACTAAATGGAGCGTAATAGAATGAAGCCTCAATGCAGCGATCGCACAGTTTAGCAGCGACCGACTGCGCGTCTGCATGCTTGTCCGCGCACTGTTTCGCTTTCGCCGCGTGCGCGTTTTCGCACCGTGCCATGAGCTTTAGGCCGCAGAATATGAGCATTTGACAGTATACAAGCAACCATTGTTGCGTGGGCGCATTCAGAGCGGTTCAAAAATAATTTCATTGTAGAGACTTCGACGCGTACGAGGACTGTGATGTGCCGTCGCGACGATTCAATTTTTTTTTTCTTCTAAATTCTTGGACGTTTCAATATTATTTCTAGAGTTGCGTTGCACTGTATGTTTATCAGTGTTCTCAGCGTGCGATTTCCCGCTGCTTCTATTTTGTACTCCAGTGCATTAATTGATAACACAAACATGACCATATGCCATGCTTTTTTTTTTATGTGCCTATCGTGCCAGTATCTATAGCATCGACAAGTTCATAGACCAAACCGTCATGACATTAGTCGGACAGCGGACTCGGGCGAGCGTCTCTGTGCGCGTTTTCCAAACATCGCAGACCCGGCGCCGTAGCAGAAATCTTCCTCGCGTCTGTGCTTGCTGCATGCTCGAGTTGTAGCCGATGACTGTTTGCCGGTTTTGTGTTTCGCGAGCCAAGCTTCACGCAGCTTCTTGTCCGGCGGCTAGTATGAATAAGGCTGACACCGGGCTACGTTGCGTACGTCCGGGACTGCGGCACCGAGCAGTAGCCTGCCATGTGGCGCACCTTCAAAGGCTGCCGCTACCTATTGTAGGGCTTTCAAGCGTTATAAAGGAGACACTCGAAGCGGGAAAATATCGCCACTAAATGAGGACCGCGGCGTACGAGGGAATTTAAACTCTCGTTTTCAGCTGGCTTCGGCGCTCCCGAAGCAGCCGACGCGGCCGCTATGTCCACGTTATCCCTAATAGCACGTCACGCCGACGGTGGCGCCAGCTTTTCCAGTGGTGGAGCTCGAGGCCAATAGGCGTTAGTAAGTGGGTGCAAACATCCCGTGATTTTATAATGCCATTTCCGCTCGCCGATGTTGCCGGGCCCAGTCAGGCACACCTCTCCGTTGGCTTTGAAAGGTCCGATGCGCTATGTACACATTACAATACGGTAATAACTTATTATTATTCCATACGCAGCGAATTCTCGTTCCAGTTTACCTGACTGGACCCCCACCTTCGCTGGATGCTAGGAGCTGGTGAGATGGGACGCAATCAAACCTTTATTTCAACGTCCCGTATGCGTACACAATGTTGGGGACACAGTCAAAAAGCAACCACGCGGCTTGACGGGAATCGCACCCACGTAATTTCAACAATTAGTGACGAAGTATGGCGCCCCCATCCTATGCACATGATTGCGAAAGGAGCAGTAGTTCGATGGATACAGATGAGTTTTGACCCCCCCCCCCCCATCGCGTAATTATTCAAACCTGCACGTGCACCAACGTACCACAAACGCTCTTTTTTCGCATCCTGCCGGCATCATTTGATGCCGGCAGCCGCGGCGGGGAATCGATCCCGCGGCCTTGTTCTGAGCAGCGGGAGACGGCATTCATGCACCCAAGGCAACAGGTGCAATGAAATGAATGAACCCACTTTCTGAGAATTCGTTCGTCGCTTCCATTCTTTTCAATCCTTTTAACCGCAGCGAAGCATGTCATTTAGGTTGCCCTGGGACCCCGATGCAGTTTTGAATATTTTTTTTTTTTCGAGATCATTTCGCAAGGGAGGAAAATACAGGGAGCGCTCGCCACGTCACCTCCAGCAGGAAACGTCGACCTACTTTATTGGCCACGCGTCGCAGTTCTAATAAGAAAATAACCACAAATAAAAGCGCAGGCAGTTAGGCGAATAAGCAAAGAAATGAGGCGGTACAGGGCTTCCCGCAGCGCTTGGCAGAACTACGGCCCCTGGAAGGTGGCAGAACAAGGTTCGAGACGAGACGAAAATGACATTTGAGTCGCGCGCAGACAGAAAGCTGATTTGCGGGCGACGAGCCTTCCCCTCGCTGTCACCGCTCAAACGGAGGAGGGCCAATTATTTGCGCGAGAAACACCGACGCAAGCCGACCGGAGGGATTTGGCGACCGAGAAAAAAAAAAAAAAAAAGCTTCCAGTTCTTTGTGCGCCGTCGCGCGATTTCCTCGCTCGTTTGCAACCTGCATGAGCTGACTGAACACCCACGCCACGACGTGAAATCATGGTGAAATCCTCCGGAGCGCCCGATCCTTGCGGCGCGCGGAAGAAAGTAGTTCCCGATTCCAACCGAAATCTACACTCGTTACCGTTCAAAAGCGCTTGGCAACTATCAAAGCGAACGGTTGCTGCATAGGCGAACAACAAGGCGGTGCGGTACATTTCTCTTTAGGAACTCTTTCCCACCTTGTTCGGTAGAAAAGATGGATTTCTACGAGGTAAATCGTCGTACTTCGTAACGAATAATTTCCTGTTCACTCATTTATAATACCTCGTGTCGACTGCGTGCACGGATCGGCAATTCGGCGCGCAAGCCGATGACATAAGATCGAAAAGTTGAAGTGTCCAAGATTCGTTACACAAGCTAAATAAAAAGAACTATTATTTTCGAATTTCGCGCCAGAACTTTGAGGCCTATGACGTCAGTGTGGCGTCACAAATAAGTTTCCGCACATTTAGCTCTTCTGTGTTGTGGGCGTGAACAGGGCTCGTAGGTTGGGTTTTAGTTAATTTTAGAATAACGGTACCATATTCAATTAGTAATCAACATCGGTACGTATTCACCGAAGCAGACATTCTATCATGTCGTCTGCATAGAGTTTCATTCAAGGACAGCTTCTCACAGGAGGCGACAGCGGCATTCTGCGTGGCGGTTGAGTGATTGCCGCATGCAAACCACGCGCTAGTAATGTTTTTTACGAAACTGCACGCGTAAAACCATCTTCAAGTCACGTCGCGCGTCATGCTTACGTCTTCTGCATGACGGAAAAAATGATCGTCTGCACGAAGTTTCATTCGAATGGTTCCGTCCATGGAGGAAGGTAGGAGTTAAGAGGGAGCATCATGCAACGCGATTGAAGCCAAACATGTAGGCCCAACACGTGATCGCACGTCAACGTGAGCGGTTGGTTTTGGTGCTCCCGCTCTGCAGGCAGAGCTAGGGTGGCCAGAACCACGGCACGGAAGCCGAACAGCGTGCAGAGAATAAAAACTACTGGCATAGCTACTGGGAACTAAACGTCTCAGCAAATCTTGATTCTTGCTACGTGATCTCGACGCAATAGGTCGCGTGTTGGGCCGCCACTGAGCAAAGGGTGGGCTTCACGGAGGGTTTGCTTGCCAAGGCTGGCTGCGTGACGTAATGCTCTCAACTTTTTCCTTCCTTCATGGTTCCTTACCACAGCCGACGACAAGCGGCCGGAGCAGACGTGTACAACGTCGCGGAAGAACACACTGCACAGGCATGCCATGCCTTCCACAGAACTGCACCGTTCTCGCGAGACAACGCCAACAACGCGCAGATGGACGACAAGGGGTGTGGGGACAAAAAGAAAAGGAGGGGGGGGGGGGCGCGAAATGAAGCGGGCGTCGAACCTGCTGGTCGGCGGTTAGTCAAAGCCGAGATCAACGAACCCACGCAGCGCGCACCGCAGCACGTCACAGAGCAGAGGCGTGTAAGCGTACTGCGCCAAAGCTTTGGCGTGCCGGTTTGTAGTGTTTCCTTTAACCCCCGCCTTCCCACACCCGACACCGAAATGCAAAGCGAGCCAGCCGGCCTACGCAAAGCAATGCCGCCGCCGACGACGACGACGAGACGTGCCTCGTCGAGTTATGCGCCGGCGGTAACGGCAACTACTTTTGATGCCCCGGGCGAGTTGTAATAGACCATTGTTATGCCACGGGACCTGGCAGGAAACGTTGATTAAAAGTACTGCACCTACCTAATACGTTTCTGTTTTTCCGATGGCAGCAGAGACGGAACTACGGGCATAAAACGAAATATGCAGACCAGGTGAACTCGCGTTACATCACGGTAAAACATAATCGGACTGAATTCGACTAAAAAGGCCATGTGCTGCCGCCGTAAAGGTAAATTACTCCTGTCATGGTGAGACAAAACTGATGTACAACAAAATCATATGGAATATATATATTCGGAGAAAGTATGCTCATTTGGTCGGCTGGATACGGCAACTGACAATTTTGTCTCAGCGCCATCAGATATGTTTCAACGTGCGCGTGCTGTCGACAGCTGAACTTCGCGCGAGCAGTTTCAGTTTCGCTCACACGTGCTGAAACGTGCAACTTCGCAAGCACTGTACCATAAAGTTTACATACACCCGCTGCCCGTGTAAGTCGGAGCAAACTCGACTAGAATTTGTAACAGTAGATACGGGCCGGAGTGAAGCGATCGCGACAAGATGGGTGATATAAGAACCACGTCCGAATGTCCTTCGGCAGGGAGGAAGCGGCTTCTATTGTGATATTTTGCAACATGATGGGTAGCGCGCTGGCAAATGCGATATTTCTTTCCAGACGACGAGCCGTCCGTCGTTCGACGATAAGCTCGCGCGAGACGACTACAAATCACCGGCCAACGACGGCGATCCGCCTTGTCGATGCCGCCAGACAAGAGAAAAAGCTCTACCGACATGGCGCCGCGGCATCAATGAAAAATCAGTGATGTCTGCACAAGCGACTTCCTAGCGCATACGAGCGACAGAAAAAAGAAATAAATAAAAAAAAAGAAGTACAGCCATGGAGCACGTCATACACGCAGTAGCAGCGGCTACGGCGTGCCAACAACGTCCTTGCCGTTCTGTGGCCCAGCCTTCGCGGCGTGTTTGTCACACGCATGGCCCGAGCAAGAACATGGGGGGCGGGGGGAAGTGTTCCAGAATACGCGGCAAAAAATGGTGTTGCTATGCGACAGCCCGGCGGTGGTGGCGTAGCTCACGACGACAGGCTCGTTCACGAGGCAGGCTACAGCGAGCTACGAACGTCGAAAGCGGCAACTCTTGATCCGGTTATGCTTTTTTTTTTTTTTTCTTCCGGTGTATAACGGCGGCGATTGGGCGAATGAAACTGCAACGCCGCACGCCGTGTTAAAGCGTCGCTTTTGCAGACGACAACAAAACGTGAGCTATCGGTGGTGCCGAAGAGAACAGGAGTCTCAGAGCGGGGCCCCCATCGAAAAAGAGCGCGGCTTGACAAAAAAGAACGCCCCTGCATAACGATCTCGCCACAAGCAGAACAGAACACGAGGCGCCGAAGTCTTTCCACGACGTGCTTAGGCCTGGAGAGAGAGACCGCTGCACTCACCTCAAAGTGCCGGGTTCGTTCCGAGGGGTTCCGAACCGGGCGCGCTCTCTCCCGACGTTCGTGGTGCCCCCCTTCACTAGCGCGTCGTCGCAACTCCGTGGCGTTGCTCCCCCGGCGACACTGCCGCTGTGTAGTAATCCCGTCGGAGCACGGCCGTCGAGGAGCCACTCATAATCCCTTCGCACGCGGCCGTCGTCTCGTCGGTCCGGCCCCAGCGTCCGCGGCGGCAGAGCTGCCACGGCCTGTAGCCTTGTGCATGAAGATCTCGTCGTCCGCCGCGCACAACAGCACACACGCACGCACCACCACACCAACCAGCGCCGCAGAGGCAAGCTTCGCCCCGAGTACCGACCTACCCCTCTCGAAAATCGCGTCAGCGGCAGCGAGCACACAGCATGCACCACGACGCTGACGTAAGTTGCCGGCCTGGCCGGTCGACCGACGGCCGGAACTAGTGGCGCCACCTGTCTAGAGTCGACGAAGGCTCGCCAGCCGCAGTGTGGAACAGCCGGTGGCTAGGCACCGATAGTACAGTGGCCTGTACCGATAGCACCACATAGCGTAGCACCGTTATGCCAATGTCTCTGCACGCTTTTATAGGGAATGGGCAAGATAACTTTTGTCTTTGGAGACACTGCAATTGCAGTGGCAAACGCAGACAAGCCAAATATTAAAGTATGTTGCGGCAATGTTTGAGGCAACGTTGCGATGGTTTGAGGTTGGTCGGTGCAGTATGCAACATCACATTTTTGTGCAAAGCTTACATAATGAAGTCAGTAGTTCCATCCAAACAACTGTTCGTTGTAAAGCACCAAATAACTTCCTAAGAGCAAGGGTGGACGCCTTGAGTGCTTGTCTTTCCTTTCGTTCTTTTTTTCTCTGTTTACCACGACCCGAAACCGACCAGTCCACGAACAAGCCATAATGAATTTGTTTATTACGACATCATGATGCGTCGGTTTTCGGCATAATTCCTTTTTATCTACACGGTGTCAATCAAGAGCCAAGATCCACAACTAGAAACTAGTAACCCTATGCTAGAAACCTTGCATATAGGTCGGGGGCGTGAAGCGCGGGCTTCTCCTCACAACGCCCGGCGGCCTGTGGCGTGCTGTCACCTGTCGGTAGTTAGGCATACTTCTGACACCCGTTTTCCTCTCCGTACGCCCGGTTAGTTGTTGCGGTCTACGGTTGCGGTACCGATGTGATCGGATCAAGCCAGTACCGTTCAGCCGACGCGGTCGCCAGTCTGGTCATTATTTCAGGTATTCCTGTGTAAACTTTCTTTCGCCGGTCTTGGCTATGACACGCTGCTCATTGTGCGATTGCGGGGGATTACTAATATAAACATACTACAACTGCCGATCGTCTCATGGTCTGACATCGTGATCTCATTTCAGCGGTATCGAAGTGAAAACCGTGTTTCTTTTCAATTCTTCAAAAGAGTGCGACTTATCGAGATCGGAGGCGCAAAGCTTCTGCTATGTGTAACCAGAGTATAGTGGCCTTGATACGTTTCGCTTGTTTATTTCGTGGATCGCGGAAAAGTGACTGCTTTCAGGAGTTTCGCGTCGGCGCTGCCAATTTTGTTACGAAAGCACCTGCGTGACTTTGGAGGGCCGATAACGTGGGTTTCCGTTTTTACCGTTCACGCTTGCTCAAGTTCCCGCTCAAGGTGCTGGTTCGGTTGTGTGTTCGCAGAGCCTCGGCGACACGAATGGCCTTATCATCGCCTAGCAGCATACGTCAGATCAATGCCTTTGGTCAGATACGTATGCCGCTCGTTTAACTATTTAGCGTACAACAGCGTAGCTACGCCCGTAAACGAGAATTCAAGCGTTTTCTTCACCTTTGATTTTCGTGTATCCCTGACACCATTTGCCGTTCCCTTCCGCATGCGCGTTACCGCGATTGGATGTCATTTATTATTATTATTATTATTATTATTATTATTATTATTATTATTATTATTATTATTATTGCGTTAGCAATTATATGGACACACCATGCTATGTGACATGCGTATCAGTTGCCGCGCCACCATTCTGTCACTGAAAGTTGTTCATACCAGGTCTTAGATTCTGGATAAAATTATTTCTAATTAATTTGAGAATGGACAGCCTACAAACAAATGTCATGAAGTAAAACACCGACAGCACATGCCTTTCATTCTAAAATCTTCTCAAGTGCGCAACAATAATAACTGAGCTCAAACCTTAAAACGATGCAACTCCATGGCTGTGCACTACCTCCGGGATCGGCCCACGAAAGAGGTTTGAAACATACCCAATACGGAAATGTGGTGGTAAATTAGCTAAGAAAGGCAATGGCATTTATTAATAAGCATAGATGAAATTGTCAGAGTGCATGCAGGATTCAAACAGCACTCCGTAGCCCAACAGTTCGTTTTTACTTAGCTTACATTTACTTCAATTCATACTGCCACTACAGCTACGAGGTCTACACTTTGTGTAATATTCTAATATCTTGCTATCACATTCATTGCTTCACCCTTATGGCAAAACTGAGACATTTTTGTTAAAGCACTGCGTAAATGACGCCTAAAATGTTATGCACAGAATGATGAGAGACATTTAACCTGCAAGCCTCCTCAAATTTCTATTCAAAAGTAAATCTGTCACATTCTCAAGTTTGATGCCAATATACGTCATATCAAACTTTGACCACATTATCACCATGCTGCTTAGTAAATAACAAATGAAAGATGATGCCAGTGCAGTATGGTTTAGTAACAACATAAAGTCATTAAAAACTTGCATCAGGAAGATGATCAATCTGGCAATAATTTCTGGATAGTTATCTAATGGTGTGGAAGACTGTCCCTTTCGCTTTGAAATCATCTAGTTTGTAGCAGCTCTATATATTGATAGTATACTATAGTGAGGAAAGTGACCGAATATGGATTATGACCTACAGACTATGCTGTACTGGCTTGTTTTTGTCAGAATAGATAAAATGTGTGCTTCAGTACTATTTAAACATATTTTCAAGGTTTGGCCTCTACCTCTTAAGCAAGTACAACTGTTTACTTTGAACTATTGAAGTGATGTTTGCTTTGTAGAAAACATTACCGATGAGATCTCTTAATTTGACATTCTCGCTTAATGTTGTCATAGTCAAGGTTTCAAGATGAAACCAGGCCAAACAAGCAGATGGCCCTCTCAAAACAAACCAAAATAAGCGGCAAGGCTCGTCTCAAGACGACCATTTCATTTAAAAAGGTCAACTTGAAAACCAGTCTTTATTTGAGTTATAGATCATGCATATAATGTTGCAGTGCACATACCTTAAGGTATAGCCGTGGTTGGATTGTTTTAAGAATTTCCAAGTATTATGGTCATAATGAAACTGGTTGTCATCATTAACCACAAGGCTACCTTGTGCAAAGTCATGGTAGTGGTGGGTTTTAGAAGTTCTTCACATACCTAGAGTTGTACATGTGAACTAATGAGTGGGTCCAGGGGTAATCAAATGGCTTACGGTTTGCTTAACCACTTCTGTGGTCATTCCTAGTGTGGTGCATCCACAAAGTGCTGTGAAATGAGGAGATCACGTACACGCTAGAATTCGTGTTCCTGATAAAGATTTTTTCTTTTTTTTTTTTTCTCCCTGTAACAAGACACAGAGCTGCTTACATAGACTTGAGTTGCAGCTTCACGGGAATTGCAAAGGCAGTCGCCTATTGGACTTTCAGCTAATACTACAAAATAATTCCGCACTTCCTGCCAAGATATAGTGAACTTTTGTCGAGTGCAGATTAGATTTTCGTTTTTCAGTATTTTCTCTTTATTTCATTCTATGCAGGTGCGAGGCCTTTCAAACATTCAGTCCGCTACAGTGTGTCCGTAGAAGCGGAAGGGAATGGAAGCACTGAGAGACTTGCCACCACTCCCAAAAAGCCTGAGTGGCCTCATAAACTTCAACAGCAGCCAGTGGCGTGAGCTGGAACGTGTGCATCTCATGCGCACCATGATTCAGCAGGATCTGAGCAGGGCGGCCCCCGTCGCACCGGCACGGAGTAGCAGCGCTAGTCGAGCATCGGCATCTCGACAACGAGCGCCGCATGCGGAGCACTCGCACGGCTCGCTTGGAAACAGCCGCGTCGCTGGTGGCACTGGGAAAGAAGCGCAAAACACGTGGTCAGGCCGATCGTCAAGACTCGATGCACAGCTGGCAGTCCTCCGCAAGGAGATGGTGATAACTTGTATTCTTATTTATTGATTGATTTTTTTTAACTTATTGATTACAGTCGTAAGTTGCATGCAACATGGAAATGCCTTCCTATATCGCATATTTGTTATAAGCACATGCTCATTACCCACCAATATCAGCCAAAAAATTTGGAGAGCTACTTTGTTATATGTGATAATTTGATGTATCTGTGTTCATTATGTCTAATTTTGACGGTAGTAATATGTTTACGTCGCTTTTCTACTTGCCGACAAAAGTTACTTAGTGCATCAGTCCAGGCCACACTAAAATTTGACTGTGCGTATGGGTTGATGAAGGTAAGGTTGCGTATCACATTTACTTAAATTGAAAAAAAAAAAAAAGGAAGCCACAAATACCAGCAAGCCCCCCCAAAATCCACGATAAATGACTGAAAAATTTTGATAGGGACACTGCAAGTAGCACAAACCCATATCTGCTTACAGTAAGCCATACCGTTCTTAAAGCATGGCCTAGAGAAGAATGTGCTGCTAGTGTGTACGCAGGTTTCTTGAGCAGCACTTCAGCTAGTAAGGGAGCGATTGCAAGCGCACAGGCATAGGCTTGGTCTGGCTCACGGCTCTGCACATAATGCAATTATTTATTTAAACATACCGTTAACCCTCATGTGAAGGTAATTACAGAGAGGGAATACATCACAAATACAAAACTGATATGGAAGGAACTTTGACGTATCATAAAACTTCAACAAAGCATCATCAAAAAATATCAAGATCATCAAACAAGTGGCATAGAATGATTGACAGGAATGCAAACACCAAGAAAACATTGAATTAATTTCAAGGAACAAAACTATCAAGAAGAGTTTCGAACGCTTTTACATCATTACATTCAGCAATATGCGCAGGTAGCCTGACTGAGATAGCATGACTGTGTAAGCGCCATTTCTGGCAGGACAAGTGCCCTGATTGTTTACTAAAACATTCTGTCTTATACTTCGTGTGTAAAGTGAGGCACTGTAATACATCTGACCAACTCCCGTGCACCACAGTGACAGCTATGGGTTGTGCCAACTAATCAGAAGAGTGGACCAGAGAAAGGGCTCCTCCATTTCTGAATGTCCTCCGTGCAACACCGATTGAACAAAAACTTTGTGGAAGGATCCGTGGCACACTACGGGCGGGCCCTTCCTCTCTTTGGTGGTATGTGCGACTGGTTGTGGTTATCGATTGCCTGGCACGAGCTGTATCCTTCGCTGTACTGTACGGAATTGATAAGACAGAGTGTGTAAATATCGCACGTGCTGTAAACACTGCAAACTTGCTAGGCCACAAGGTTTTCAAAAAAAAAAAAAAAAGATCGGATCATTTCATTGGTGTATCTGGAGAAAGGTTCTCTGAAACTTGTGATACAAAAGGATGTTACCACAGTTTCAAATCAATAAAGTAGCTATATCTTCTACAGATTCTGATGAGCAGGTGACAGCAATGACTTGACAGGGCCCCGGAACCATGATTTAAGCCGTGTTAATCATCATCATCTTCTTCATTGTCGTCATCATCAGCCTATTTTATGTTCACTGCAGGACGAAGGCCTCTCGCTGCGATCTCCAATTACCCCTGTCCTGCGCCAACTGATTTCAACTTGCACCTGTGAATTTCCTAATTTCATCACCCCACCTAGTTTTCTGCCTTCCTCGACTGCGCTTCCCTTCTCCTGGCACCCATTCTGTAACTCTAATGGCCCAGCGGTTATCTATCCTATGCATTACATGGCCTGCCCAGCTCCATGTTTTATCTTTATGTCAATTAAAATATTGGCTATCCCCGTTTTCTCTCCGACCCACGCTGTGTTCACCACATTTCTCAAGTGTCGTCCGGGAGCTCACTTGACACATGTCCTGCCTCTTTGAGGAGCGAAGTGCAACTGACGATGGCCCAAAGCAGACCACCATCTCTTGCACTATATATACCATGTGACCGGCATTCTACACATTACACACGCAGATTTTTTCCACCTTGACACCCCCAATGCTAACACATTAAAACACATGAAAATTTGTGCATATTTGTGGCACTAGTGCAAAACTACAAAGCATTGAGCAAATGGAAAACAGACTGAGTTGTGGGAAATAAAACTTGCAGAGCTAGAGCAATGAATCTGTAGTACAGGATGGGCAAACAAGTGCCTGCCAGCAAATGTCTGTAGCTCCCATCATTTGCATGGTGGTCGAACGGCTGCTACAGCAGTTTTTCTTCTACCAAGCTTTGAAAAACTCTATAATACCCGAGTGTGGCTGGAAATTCTGGTCATGAACTGACTCACTTGAGGAAAATTGTCGATGTGTAATATAATGTGTGCCTTCAGACAGTTTAGTTAGTTGCTAGATTCGTGAAAAAGTGGCAAGAGGAAGTTTTAGCTTGGGAGTTCCAACCTAGGCACGCGGGAACGGAGAAATCATTTTTCCCGGCAACCACTGCACTGATTTTCATGAAGTTTGTTGCATTTAAAGGAAAAAGGTAGAAATCAAGTGAATGTAGGAAGCACATTTTTTTTTTATTTAGACCACCAGTACAAAAAGATATTGAAATTTGCTAAATTTACAGAAGCTCAGCTAACAAGTTTACAACTCAGAAGTTAAAAACATTACAATTCTCAGAACTGCACCTGATACATCTAAAGCACACAAAATGCATGTATTGTGCACCACTCTGAAATACACCACTAATGTGTGAGTAGGAGTTTTGCAAAACCCTAATAAACATTGTAACATTTTCGTGTAAGCTGGAAATTCATAAATATAAAATTTGTCCACTTTAGATGCTGTAACTGATGCAGTTCACAGAACTGCGATATCTTTTTTGCGTGGAGTTGTGGATTTGTAAACTTCGTGCCTAGATTTTTTTTAATTACCAATTTTTGAGAATATTTGTCAGAAATTAGAGGTCATAAATCATAATTTTGTTTACAGGGGTTGCTAGAACTTGCTCTCTCAATTGCAATAAATTTAATTCAGATCAGTTTAACAGTTGTCTCTTAAAAGCATTTCTGCATTTTACGTGTATTTAAATAGGGAAGTAAGAGTTGGCCCCAAACTAAAACTTCTTCTTAAGTATATTTCAGTAGTAGTCTAGCGCTTGTGGTGTTTACCGTTTCCTACTTGTTTCCATACTGATTTTGCACTGGTAACATGTTTCACAATGTTGCCTGATGTGCTTGTCCTCACACATGTGCTTTGTCTTCCACGCAGGTGGGACTTCGTCAAATGGACATGTCACTTCTTTGCCAGCTGTGGTCGCTCAACGAATCAATCCAGGAGTACAAACAGGCACTTCAGGACAGGTCACCATCTTGGGACCCCACCCAAGAGGAACTGCTGAGTCAGCTGAATGGGGCATCGCCCACCAGCATTGCCGCTTTCGACCTGACTCCCATCCCACCACCCACAGCGCGACACCAACGGTCAAGCAGCGAGGGCTCCACGCCACGCCGCTATGACACCCGGCATCAGCCGAGGAACCTCATGGCCGTGCCAGAGAGGACGCTAGCCATCGACAGCTCATCCGGCTCCAGCGGCGAGTACGATGACGTTCTGTGAATCAAGCAACCATTGCTGCAGATGTGTTGAGAATGTGGGCTCTGATGACCACAGGTATGTTTATGATGTGGCTTGTTGGACTGGAGCAGATGCTCAGGTGATCTTGTAAGGTTGTCGTCAACTTGGGCAGTAGGGTGAACGCTTGTGACTCTTGGAGTGAAATAACAGTTCAAGGCAGAAACCTGAAGCCGAGCTGAGACTCCGTATCGCGCACTTTTTCAAAACGTCAAAGCTGATGAAGCATCAGCATATTTGCATCTTCATCATTGTCATGTCTGCATCTTACTGCTGTCTCCCTGTACGAAATTTGTTTGTCTTGTTGAGAAAACGATGGAAAGCTGCTGAAGAGCAGCATAATCACAAGCGCAGAGGGTTTCGCTAAAATAATTGATATGTCATAACATTCAGTGGCCATATTTTGCATGGATTCTTCTCATATTCTATCATGTTGTTACCATTAATTGTGCCAAGTGGTTGATTCCAGCAGTGGTGGCATGCTAGCATGTGATCCAATGATAAAGGGAGAAAACAACACGAAATGAAAACGAGCGTCACAAGATCTCTGTCTAGCACTGCTTTATGCACACTGAAGGCGAGATGTGGAAATTGAAATACTCGAGTTGGCCACTCATGAACTGCGGTCACAAAAAAGGCTATTGAAGTGTGCCCTTGGCAGTTTCAACTGAATAGGGGTCACACAGATTTTAGAATGGTGTGTCACCATTGTGAACAGGGCCACAATATTGTAGTGATGCCTTTTCCGATGCTAACGCTCTTTTGGCACTCTTCACGTTCCTGAGTGTGCGGAGCATTGCTCCGGTCACTCACCAATGTGACAAGCGCAGCAGAACACTAGCATCGTAAAAGGCATCGCTACAGATTCGCAGCCCAACATATTGGCATAGCATATTGCATTGTGTAAGTGCTATAATATTTCATGTCACATCTCGTGTAACTATAATAGATGTCTGAAAGAAAAAAAAAGAGAAGTGGCGCAGCATTAAAGAAGTTCCTTTATAAAAATTTAAAGATTCCTCATAATAATTTTTTTTTGTACATCCTAATACCTTCTACGCTGTATCAACAAATGCTGAAGCTTCCTAGCTCGTATGTAGACAGACGGAATGGACACATGAGAAGGCTAACTCCAGAAAATTGTTTTACTCATAATGGTGCATAAAATATGTAAGCACACAGATAACAGTCGTGGAGAAGTGCACTCTAAATCACGTTAAGGAATGGTAACCCATTTGCTGACACAAACGGTTGTAATGTGTTTGTAAACACAGGACTCAATCTTGCTGTTGTTTCTGGTTCGATTAATCACTGTTGCAAGAGTATATTCGTGTCCTGACAAATATCAGGATCCTCTTTTAATAACTGTCTTGTCGCCGTGTTGGCGAGGTACGTGGTGTTTAAGCGGCAGCTGTTTTGCCTAAATTTAAGGCAGCTTAGAGGTTAATCGTTGTTTTGTAACTTTGGACGTATACTGTTGCATTAGACGTAGAAGTACTACTTTTAATTGACAAAGACCTCCATTGCTAAGCACAGTTGGAGAGCACTCCGCCATATCCATTTCAACAGGCAATCAGGCCATACCACTGTGGAATTTCTTCCGCAGGAACAAGGATCATAATGTGGTCATTGAGCTCTTTAATTGCCTTTTCCTATTCGTGCCTGAAACATCAATGCGTGAAAAAGAAGCTTTCATATACCACTCTGAATTTGCTTGGCAAATTCGGACAAGGACAGGATCTTTTGCCGAGATTAATGAATTGAGAGCAAGCTTTGAAGCTGACATAACTTAGACATTCACACGATCTGGCACAAAATTACAAAGTTCCAAGGAGGACATGCAGTGAACATAGGTTTCACAACTATGCACTATGAAAAACTCCTACACGTGTGCTTCAGAGGTACAGGGCGCACCGAGATGAAAAGGAACATTTCATTAATATTGAAACAGCGACTATTTAGCAAGTGCAAATATTAACATCACACACTAATGTTTGCCAAGAGGTCCTTGTGTTCAAGAAAGCATCAGCGGATGCGCTTTCAACCTACTGCAAAAATCAGGAACGTCAAACAGCCTGTAGCGAAAAAGCAGGCATTTGCTTCAAGTTAGCGTGTGCTGTACATCAAGTTGATATCAACTGTCTGTGTTAAATGTCCCAAAACGACATTGGCTATGAGATACACTGTAGTAGAAGATTTCAGATTAATTTTGACCTTCGGAAGTTCTGTAATGTGCGCCCAGTGTACCGTACGCTGGTGTTCTTGCATTCTCCACTCGTCAAAATGTGGCAGCTACAGCCGGGTATTTAACCCTTGACCTTGTACCAAGCAGCAGCATTTTATAGCCACTGAGCCGTTGCATAAGGGGCGAGATTGTGCAATCATCGAGCTAGCCTTTTTGTGATTCGCCGGGTGCCATGCTTTTGTCAGTGGACATCCGCACAGCAGGAGGGCGGCGCCATGTGAATCACGAGAGGGCAGGCGAATGTTTGGAAAGCGAAATGCTTGCGCGATCTCACCTCAGGTATTGTGCACTTGAAACGACAGCCAAGTACATTTCTTTGCTTTGGCTATGGCTTTCACAGGATGTGGGCTACTTTGTTTTACGCACAGCAGGAATGCTACGAAGGAGCGAGACTCTTCCCACAGTGCACATTGGCTACCAGAGAGTAGCGTGTAATTCAGTGAAACATCGAGTCTCATTCTTTTGCATCACAAAATGTGACTTAAATATTACATGGCAGATGTCGCAGATCAACCTATTAACCACCAAACGAGCAGAGTGACATGTTTCTGTTACCAGCAGCTGCAATACTCTATTTGCACATGCAACGAAAACATGGGCCCTATAACGTAAAACTATGCCAATCTGTTTTTATGCCAATCTCCTTATGTCAAATTCATGTAAGCACCGATGCAAGCATCGGGTGGTGACCCACAGGGTTGTCTGAACAGCCCAATCAAACGTTCTCCTCTTTTATAGGAGGTCACTTTTGTTTGCTTTAAAACGAATAACATTGCCTACAATGAAGGTTTTTTCTTATCTAATTGGCTGACAACAGGTGAGGAGCATGCTCAAGTGGAAAGGGCTTCAATGGAGTCGAGCCAGCGCAGTGAAAATTGATAGCTAGATGAAGAGGGTGGTGCCGGAATCTGCAATTGGTCTGCTTCCTCTTACTAGATTGCGGTGGCTGGTCGAAAATTGCGGCAGTATACAACGGAAGGTTAAGAATGCTGCTAAAAGAGATCTTCAGCAACGAAGAGTTGGTGGAGCGACGTCGTATACATGCCGGGAGGACTAGATAATGTACTGCACTGCAAAAAGCTTTATTACGCATAAATAAATCAATGCTCTCTGGCAGGTGCGAGTAGCCAGTGCCTGAGCGATCAGCGGGCAGCCATCTTCTATTCTTCTTGAAATGGGACAGTCCCCGGCTATTCAGAAAAAAGTCGTTTTGTTTGGCATATTGATGCATCTTTAATGCGTACACGTCACTTTGATGCAGTGAGTTTTCGCAGTTTTGCAATGTCGTGGGACAGGCAGGTGAAGTGGGAACAGCCCAAGAATTTTTTACCAATAGCAGAGGGCTAATGGCGAGAAGGCGTCGAATCAGAAATAGTTATTTTTCTTTTGTTCGGTCTATTCACGTATAATCAGTGTTTACACATCATATCAAATGGGGAACTATCACGGTTTTCGTGATGTTGCGTGACAGACAGGAGAAGTGGGGGTGGCCTGAAAATGTTTTGACCGATTGTACAGAGCTGATAGAGCTGATAGGGCTGACAGAAAAGTTTGAAATAGCTTTACGTTATAGCACCCGATATTACGACTCTTTCCAGAAGCACAGCAGTTCAGAAATAATCTGCGATTCGATGTAACCTTACATTCGAAGGTTCTAGTTGTAATATGTGAAGCATGTATTTCACAGAAAGTGTTGGGAAAAAAAAAAAAAGCTGCACTGTGAATGCACACAGCGATACTTCTATGACCGCACTACTAGTGCAGCTTCCACAGCATTACCTGCTAAGCATGAAACAAAGTGTAGGCAGCTCATCTAATCTTTCTCATATAATGCCAGATAATATTATGCTCCTCCCCTCCCCCTTTCTTTCAGAACTTGGTTATCTCGGCGCTTATGTTTGTAGTGTCTGTGAAGAATGCAACAGCTGTGCACACATGGACATTGTCATTTTTATAATGTATGCCAGAAATGATAAGCACACATGAGGGATGCTGCACCTAATTGTGACATGTTATCATCTGGATCAGCACACCCTGATTAGTTCTTTGTGACATGAAACTCAATGTTGTGTGAAGTACTCTTTTGAACTCTATGTGCACAATGAAACTATAATGTGTACTTTTGTGACATGGACTGTTATCAGCCTCATTGGGTTCTGTCAACATACATCGACCCTGTGTATTCAAAGCTATGTCACTATCTGTTAGTACAGATGTTGTGTTTGTGACATGTTGCAGTTGTTTTTTCTCGTCGGGATTTCTAGGCAAGCTGTCATGTTAAAGGGGTGCTGAAGTAAATTACTAAGTTAGGCTAGATAGGCGGTGCTGGAACAGCAAGTTATACATTTTATGTTTCGGAATAGCTTGCATTCATTAAGTTATGCGAGATGGAAGGCCCAGATGTTTAGTGGCATTTAAGTGCGACTTTTTTTCACAACCGCTTTCTTTTGTGTGATTTATAGACCATTCATGAAAATCATAAAAATTGAGTTGTTTGCCGGAAGTCATGCTTGACTAGTGAACCAGTGCTTGGCCTTCTCTATTTTGTCAATGCCAGTGCAATTGCTCCGCCTTAGTTCAGTGGGCTGCCACAATGCGACGCTACCCGGATGGTACGACTGCTTGCGGCATGCTGCTGCCGTTCGGGTGGAAAAGTGATAGATGCTCCGTCCCTGCGTCTCTCAGGTTATCACGTGTCTGTCAGTTTTCCTCTGACTTCCATCGTGAGGCGCCACCCAGATGGTACTCTCCCCCATGACCATAAAGCAGCTGTGAACATGAGAGTAGGAAAGGACGACAGGAGAGGGTGGTGAACGGTTAAATCGGCCGCGTCTGGCTGGCATTGGAAAATGTAGAAAAGGTGCTGACCAGTGCTAAGAGAGCTATAAATGATTAGACTATATCTCTAGCCTAATTTAAAATTTGCCTTTTGTGTCCCTTTAAACACCATTTAAAAAAAACATAATCAGCCTTGAGGCAGCAACAAACACATGCATTTCATCCATGTACGTGAAACGGGTCACCCTTCCTATTGCTCGCCTATAAATACTTGAGCAATTACAATAATATAACAGTGTTGGACAATGTTTTGCTGAATCACGTTGCTATATCATCACAAATTTACCTGGTGAAACTTGGCATGTTTACCATTCCGGAGTTTCATCATCCAAGTCTTTCTATAATGCTCACATATATCTTGTACTCACTTCACTTATTCGGGAAGCGAACAACTTTCGTATTTGTAGATCTGCACAAAGTCAGTGGAACATTTTTTAAAACTTCTAACTAGCATGAATAGATGTAATTTAACTTACTGTTTATACCGAGACTTCTGTAAGAAACGCATTGCTTTTTTAAAACACATTTGTTGGTGTAGCTGCTTTGTTAATTTTCTTGCATCTCTTGCTGATTTCATTTAGTTAGTCTTGTGTGTGAGAAACTTGTGGATTGGAGTCCTGCATTCTATAATAATTGTCTCTCCGTGTGGCCATTCCTTGAGCAAGCGACCTTTTTAGAGCCATATTTTTGCCTCCAGATAACTGATTGAATAGCTTTTGGCATGTCCTCATTCATTTTTATTTAACCATGCCACATCGCAGTAATTCTGCTGCATGATGCATGAACAAAGCTTTAAAACTGCCATTGTTCAAGTGTGCCAATGGTTATCTAGTTGAACAGTATTTATTTATGAACAGCAGTTCTTTTTTTCTTTCTTTTTTTTTCAGTGGTGTGCATGTGTAACTTATGTATTTCCCCACTTGCATTGAATGTAGATATAGTGCAGATGACTGTCAACAATTCAGACTCGCATAATTGTTTGTTCTGGTAAAAGGTAAGGACAATGGGGTCAAACACAAGGAGTAAAACAGAAAACATTTCAGCTCCTGTATGAGAGCATTGTAGATGGCGAAAATAAGCTTGCAAGCACTTTGTCTCTAAACAAAACTGCTTAACAGGTTGGCCATACACATGATGAAGGCTAATGAAGACCAAGGTGTTCAGTCCAAGGTTTTAATGTAGACCCATCTGGTCAATATTAAACAGGGTAGGAATAAAAGCAGTGATGTTAAGCATGGGGAATAAAACTAAAATGAGGTTTGGGCTGCCTCATGGGAGCCTTGTTTACAATGAAATTAGCTCTATAAGCAATTCGGCCTATAATTTGTAATTCTACTTAACTGTAAAAAACATCCAAGATATGGCAGGCTTGCTATGCTTTTGATGTATCTTAATGTTCCTTAGCATTTAAGTGGGTCACACCATTTTGTTTCCATAGACATAGCAGCAAAAAATAATGCAGTTTTCGCAGCCAAAAGTGGCTGAAGAAAGGCAAGGGCACTCCTCAGGCACCAGATAATACAAATGCGGCCTCCGTATCAAATTTTGTGTAGACAAAGCAATCAACAATATGCGACTTGTTTTGAAACATGCAATGTTGATGAACGACGAACCTTGGTCCTTGGTTACTTTGGGCGATACCCAGGTTTATTTCAGCTTCTGCATAACAAGGTGTAACAAATATGTTTTGCGTTTTCATGGAATCACAGCTTTGCCTTGTGTTATATTACTGCCAGAATGTCCAAGCTTGTGATAATTGAAACAAGAACATCAATGCTCCAACGAGCTTGAAGTGATGTATGTCTACTGCCATTCACAAGCAATGTAGTTGCTGATAACTTTTGCCACGCTGTTGACTTTGTGTGGTGTTTATTATCTTATGTTATCAAAACTTCTTTGTTTTGTTTTCTTGGTCTACATTGTCTTGTATCCTTGCACACATCCATTTTATATCAGGTGGAGCACTACTGACACACCGTCTGTGAACACTGTCTCTTGTGGACCCCTTTTCAGAGAATGCGAGATGCGATCATGGGTTAGCACACACAAAGTGATAAACACGCTGGACCATTTCATCACACAAAACCAAAAGCAGCTCATGATTTATTTATTTTGAATGCATGCCATTCATTCAATAATTTTGACATTCTGCTACTGTCGGGTGCCTCACAATCTAAATTTCTTGTTTTTGTTGGTTTTACAAGTCATTGTGTTGCTTATACTTCAAGCAGCATTGTTCTATGATTATAGTGGTGAACATTATGTGAAGAGCTTTGTCTACTGCCCTCATTTAAGAAGCATACCTTTTAAATAATAACATGTACAGTCATGAGCAAAAGCTTGGAGACAAGTGCAGCAGCAAAAAACTTTTTTTTTAAAGCCTACGTGTGCATGTTTGACCAGTACCATGCATTGAAGCAATGCCATGTTGTAGAGCTGTGCTCGAAGAAATTTTAACTTTTTGCCGATGCCATGGTCTCCATCGTTTGGCTTGCAAGTGCACTATTTTTTCCCAGCATGGTATTTCGTTTCTGCAAAATGTTTGCCTAATTAAATAAGTGTTTGGTGGCTTAGGCACCTTCTTTTTTAATAAATGTTGCAATTTTTTGTTTTTGCAGTGTAAGCCCACATGTAACATTTATCAAATTTCTGACACATGCATTTTGTTTACTTTCGACAGGGTGACATCAGCTACAAAATAATCTGAATTTTGACACTTCTTTTGTGAAACAAAACCGAGTTTTATTATCAGTATTGTCATTTATGTATTTTACTAGTTTATTCATTGGCCATGTGTATTTGTTTAACTGGCTCAAGAATGTGTCTAGCCTTGATATTGGTGTATATATTTTACATTAGTTAAGAAACCTGTTAATCATCCTCTGCCATATACTAGCTCGCATTACAAGTGCACAAGCATAGTTTTTTTATCATTCCAACTTTCGTGTTCCCGTCATTTGTTGTGTTGAAATAGTTTTCATTTCTCTTTGACCATATTGATTCTAGTCATCCATTTGTGTCATCTTGGCAGCAGTTTTGTAATTTAGCAGCTTTAGCAAGAATAGTTGCAACTTCTTTAGCACACAATAAAGAACACAGGACTGAAGGGAACGACGTGGATATAGTGCGTCGTTCCTTTAAGTCGTGTGTTATTTTTTGTATGTGCATTAAAAAAGTTATAGTTGTTACTATACGTTACCAACATTCCCAAGCATACGCTCTTTCAAGCGTTAGCAGCTTTCGTACTCTTTTATTTACACCTTTATTTCTGGCACACTGCTGATTCAACATTTCATTTTGCACAACTGAAATAATCTTTCATTATCTTCTATATACACTTTCGCAATGTCTCGCCGCAAGTTGTAAATATACGGTACGCGTGCTGTTCTGTGGAAGTTTTTATTTTGGCTCGGACAGTGCTGCTTAAATGCACACTCGCCGAAGTCCTCTGTAAAATGTCATCGTTTGGGCTGGCACGGTACTGCAATGTTTCTCTTGAACGCATTTTCGACATTACAGCTAAGGTTTTGAAGAACTCGGCGCCGTTGCCATAAATACTTGTATGCCTGTTATTAGTTCGGAACAAGCACGGTGGATCTGTTTTGTGTAAACTGTGTACACGTGGGTTTGAGAAATAAAAAGTTTCCAAGTCAAGCCCCGAACGGCGAGTTTATGACTCAGTGATAGCGCGATCGCGCGCCTTGCATTTTATGGGCGTGGTCTCCCCACGAAGTGATCGTGAACTGTGCAACCGTTCAATGTCCTGACTATTTACAACACACGCGTATACACATTAACTTCGAAGTGATAAACGTCAGCGAACTCAAAAGATTCGTGAATGCCTCAGTCGTCGACTTACTACAGCCTCTCCGTTCGAGCAAACATCGAACGGGCGCTGTTTTGTATGACCTCACAGGCAGAACGCTTGCCACGTTATTTGTGGCTGAGCTGGAAAGCGGCTTGTTCGAAAACATTTCGCAATGCCAAGGAAACCGCGAAGTATCCACACAGGCAATAGAAATGACAGAACCAGACGTCGCAGCAGCGGACAGTAGCATCTGCGAATATTTTCACGTAGATTTTATGATTTTATTCTTCCCCTAGCGTCTTCGCCATTTCCAACCAATCGGCGTACACACTGAAGTGCACGACTTGATACGACGCTTCGTGACGTCACGCCTATTGCCCATATAAGGAAGGACCATGGCTCCTCCCTTCACCAATTTCCTTTTGGTAAATTTTTCTTTACGCGGCGGATTTTTTTCGTTTCTGCTTAGTGTCCGCGCCCTTTTTTCGTTGTTGGTTACTCGCTGTCGTCGTCCGTCGGCGCAGCGTCAGATCCTCGGCACGCGCGACAAAAATAAAGAAAAAAAGTTTCTTTCCGCACTTTCAGTTTGCGCGAAGGCCCAGCCAGTGAAGTGAGCTAAGTTGGTGACTACGCGCGGCCGTATCATCGCTGCAAGGGTATGCGGCCGTCGTAGGTCGTCGAGTGCGCCCGAGGGAAACATCGTGCTTGTTCGTCGAAAAACTGGGGGCCCTCAGCAAAGTCAACTGGGAACGACCGTCTCCGAACGCCCGACGACGTTGAATGTGTTCGTCGAGGTAACAGAACTCTCGTCCGACTAGTGGTAAGTCCACCCTCCTCAAAATGTTGAGGCTCGTGAACTCTTCGGAGAATCTCGATCGGCTGTCTGCAGCTGTCGTTACGTTTTTTTTGAAACGACGTTGCTACGGTACGACATGATCGGCGCTGAACGAATTCGGTCTCTCCGGAGCGACAAGCACTGCTGCGTTCAGGCGATGGCGCGGTGAGGCCGTGCGCTTCTACTGGCACCGCGCTGAGCGCCACCCGATTTTATTTGGGACGCCTTGGCGAGGAACCAAGAAAGCGGCGCCGGGAGCTTCCCACGTCGCTCCTACGTCGAAAGGTTCGTGGGTTACACTTTTGGTCATGCCTGGCGCCGGCGTGGTCCAACCAACCTCCTTCACTTCGCTCCCCAACGACCTGCGCTCGGCTGCTTGCGTTGGGGCGTTCTCGAGCCCACGTAGTAGCTCGCGCTCGCTTCAGTCAAGTCACCGGCGCAGAGGCCGATTGAACGAGTATCATGCAGTTTGTTTCGGCGTGTGGCGTATAGTGCAACCCGCGGCTTGCCGTGTTCGTGATCCCTCCAGCGAGCAGTAAAAAGAAAGCCGCGCGCGAGCGAGAGAACAGGCGGGCGTCGTGAGCTGCACGGTACCGAGCGAACATGGCGGCCGACGTAAGTGCGTTCTCCACGGCCACGGCGAGCAAGCTGCCGGTGCTAGCGGCCGACCCTGCATGGCCGCGCTACGGTGAGTAACCGGATAGCGCCGTTGTGGTCTCTCCGTGACTAAAAGGTCCGCCAGGAAAACACAGCGGTGACACAGTTACATTGAATGGTCATTCGAGCGGCGCGACGTGACGGTGTATGTACGTCTTGCTTATGCCCGGTCTCATGGTGTTGATGTGACGTTTCGAACGAGCACGAGCAGATGGATTTTCGGCAGATGACGTGCAATCGACGTTCATTGAAGCCGATAAGGCCCCAGCGCATGTCATATATATATAGTCGTGAGTCATCACCAATGACCTCTGAATGTTTACCCGAAGGTTTGCACCGAGGCGTGCATCCAAAAGTTCGATCACACGGAGAGGCCTGTCACGGCTTGTATATTGCGTTATCATAGATGGTGGAAAGACTTCCACGATTTAGGATGTGCTGTCGCGGTAGGCACGAAATTACTCAGAGATTACTTGGCTTGTTCAGCTGTTGAACAACTTGCGCATGTCAATTGCTTTGTTTGTGTGGTTTTTGATAACATGTGCCCCTAACCGAGTAGCAACCTCTCAGCTCTAGCTGCGCGTGTTTTACTAGCAAGTGTCGGCTTTTCACATTATTTATTCATTTATTTTGCATATGAGCCTTGTGGAAGCCCGCCTTCTTCTGAAGACGCGCAAGGCCAACAGCTGTTTGATATGAGCTTGTGTGAAGGCTGTAGCCGAGAAGGCATTTTCATATGAAAATGTTATCTTGCGCGCCGTTAATTCCCGTGCCACAGAGACGAGTTATGCCACTACTAATGCAATGCTAGTATGACGCGATCTTCGTGTGTTATGGAGAGTTGGATATCGGATGGCGCCTTCTTTCCGCTGAAGCATCTTTATTTGGCGCCGAAGATTTCTCGCCACGTTTTCAATGCACGCGATGAGCTCCTCCGGATACGGACTACCTCAAGCTTATGACGTTACTTTTCGTCCTTCCTGGCGCGTCGGAGCGGTTGCACGCAACCACGCAACAGGTCGATCGGGGACCGGATTCCGGAAGCAGAAGTAGCAGAAGCGCTCGATGCTGGCATCGTCTGCTCCTGGCTTACGCAACTGTCGCACCGTGCATGGGGTTCTGCAAGTTGAAGCTGCACCCGGCTAATGAATATTACCTTGAGGCCACGTCTAGAGAAACGAGTTCCGCAGAATCGCCGCCGAGAGTAATTGTCGCCGGACCGTGTTAGTTGGGCGTCGGTTTTAACATGAACCAGCTGTTGTGGGAAAATGCTTCCGCCGTGACACGAGGGCAGCAAACGATGAAGCTGCTTAACTGCCAACTTTTGGAGCCGTATACTGTCTGGTTTTGCTTCAGCATTTTTCTTTTCTCTTTCTCAGTTGTCTGGCAGCCAAGAGTGGCAGAAAATTCTCCATGTTTTTCAACCGCCCCGTTTTTCTTGAGTTGCAGGCTCGCAAGTCTCCCTCTGTAGTCATTAAGAGCGAAGTGGTGATATGTTTCTCTGTTGGTATACATTAATCTATCCTATGTAGCCGTTACTATGACGTCATTGATCAACGACACGAACGTAGAATCCGAAAGTAACACCGAAACCCGCCGAACATACGAAATCCGATACAGTGGAGCAGACGACGGTGCGACAGGATGAGCGCGCTCTTTGGATAATGTTTCGAAACGAAAATAAGTCTCGCCTGTCACGAATAAAGAAAGAGGGAAAAACCAAAAAGTATCGTCGCTTCCACTATGAAATCGTAAAGAACACGCGCCAACAAAATCAGTGATGAAAGCAATGGAGTCGCATTGCAACTTCGCATGCTTTGATAGCGGTCCCAAGGCTTGCAGTAGTAAAAACAACGCATTTCCTCCCTACGTTGCAAAAACATCCCCCGCAATCGAGCGCTATGGGCGGCGATCTTTTAAACTAACCGCCGATTATTACATGTTTTCGTATTGTCACTTCGTTCCTGGCGATCGCATGATTTTCTTGTCGTTAACATGAAACTACGTTGTGCAAAATGCACCGTTCAGCACTCCTGCAACAAGCTGCTATTTCAGCTGGCGTTGCTCGTCCCGCGAGCAGCATCCCGTTGCAAACAGCGTTCCACCGCGGAAGCCACCGGCCTTCCAAGACAGTTCCATCTCGAAGCGAGCGGCAGCCGTCAAGACCTCTCATCTCGCTACGATACAGCGGCCGCTCTTTCTTCCAACTCATTTCCGCGAGCGAATTGTGTGGCCGGGGGGTGCGGCCTCTCGTGTTTGCGATGTGCGTGGGGCATTGATCCGGGCTCTCTCAGTCGGCCTTGCTCGCGGTCGACCCAAGGAGCATTCGCATGCAGCCGCACAGCGAAGCGAGCGTAGGGGTAGGTCTGCTGGCGCAAGCGTAGGTGCGGCGCGCTTGCGAGACGCGCACACGGGCGCCGAGGCTCGCACGTGCATATGCGAGGCCGGTACTACATCTCTCCCGAGCTGCCCACGCGTAGAATGTGTAGTAGAAGCGGCGTGTGCCCACTACACGCCGTGACGTCACGCTGGAACGCCAGAGGGATCCGTGAATGGCGCGGTGGTAGGGCGGCGTAGGTGTGGAGGAGGCAAAACTTGCGAGAGAAAAAATGTAGAAGCGGTCTGCGTAACTTGAACAGGAGGCATTGATTTTCCAAAGTGATGTAGACAAATTTTGCACATTTCCAACAAACTGCTGCAGCCGGAAACATGCCTTAATTAGTCGTCCAGTTGGAAAGAGTTAAAAAGAAGAGGGGAGGGGGGAGGACATAAGAGCATTGGTGAGCAAGATTGCCTGCAGTACCAAGTGAATCTGTATGTTGGGGCAGCTTTGGCTGTTAAGCAGGTAAAAAGCTAGGTAATTTACTAGGAGTGGCACCTCCCTGCATGCAAAAACTATCATGAGTGCATGCATAATTCAGTGAAGTTTCTACTATATACACCGCACAAAATGCTGCCAAGAGTGGCCTTGCAAACTCACTTGCAAAAGCAAAACTTGGCAGCTATGTGAGAGACTACAGCAAGGCTCCACTTGTCTAGTCACATGCGTGCGGATGTCAGTTCAGACATTCTGGAGAAGAAAATCCTGAAACTATGATGCATTTATGCTGTCTGACTCATCCCCGACACGTACAGGCTTTAACTGCTCCTCCCATGCATGATTTCTCTTAACTTTACTTTACTAGCAGAATAAACAATTTCTCACTAGTTTGATCTGAGAAGCTTGCAGAAGTTTGGCAGTGAAACATTATGCAGTTGGTTGTGACACAGCAGCTTTGAACATTGCTGTAGCAAATCCTGCGAAATATTTGTGCACAAAAGTTAGAGACATCACTGCTTTCATGGTCAGGAATAGTGAACTAGTGGTGTCAAGGGAATTTGAGTGTTCATTGTTAAGCCGGCCTTTGGAAGCTTGATAAGTGTATCTATCAATCACTTGCAGAACACTTTCAATGTGGAGAACACCACAGGCAGCGAGACAAGAGATACACAAACAATAGGCACACTGTCAGCAGTGTAAATATTGCTGATGAGACAAGGGTCCTATCCTGTTTGTACAGCTATTCTCCCATTGTCTGCAGTTTGCCATGTTGAAGAAAAATCCCACTAGCTCAACCTAAAACTTAGGTCTGCAATATGCAAAGGTAGAAATAACATGTTGTAGGTTGTGAGATGTGCCCTTGTCACTTGTACACAGGCAAAGCAGTAGGGGTAATGAAGCAGAGGTGGTGGCATTAAACTACAATGAACAAGAGGCTATTGAAAATAGGAAATGGTTTTGCATGGCTCTAGTAAATGTTCACAAAGATATTTACAGCAAGCACTTATTACAAATCATACGTCACATGCACCTAGGTTGTGTTTCTTACTAGACATGCAAGCGCTATGTTTAAAACAGATTTCCTGCAAAATCACGAAAGTGCATGTGTAACTGCAACATCTGAATGCACTAATCTGTACAGGGCCTATGGCTTTTCTGCCACAAAGCTACATTGTAAAAATGTAACGCTGACAGAAATTCATGTGCTCCGTCACAAAACACATAAAATTGCCATAATTTTACAGTGCTGAAATTCATTTTGAACAACATGTGACTGAAGTTCAAAGAGGTTGGATTCTTATTCAGTGGAATATTTCCAATTTATTGCCAGTTTATAAGTTCAGCAAAACATATGTCACAACATTTAAGGGCATTACCTGTCTGACTTCATTTTAAATCGTAGCCTGCGGAGTGTGCTTTATAGAATGTTCTGTACTACACTGAATAGTTATGGTTTTATAGGTATCAATGCATTCTTTTCATACTGAGGCTGCTGTTTCCTAATCACTGACATTTTCTGGTATTGTATGAGAGAGCTTTTCAGACAATGAGCACTGCCTCTATTCCCATGAGCAAATATAGATAGGAATTGAACTTATCTGCTGTGGTCTTTTTAGTCTACCACAATGGAAAGAAAAATGTGCAGTCTTGCAGAAACATCTGCATTGCGATATATTAGTTGGCGTGCAACTGGTGTAATTGTACAGCCAGCACCTAATCTCATCACATGGGCAGATAGCACCACGGTTCTAATTACTTATCCAATTTGATACACTTGGTCACAGATGTTACAGTCCCCCATCTGAGTATATCCCATAACTTTGAATGCCTACATGTAACACTGATGTGGGCAGAGCAGATATTACGATTAACATTGGCTCATTTTACATTTGTGCCTAGATGTATCCTGTCTTTTATGTGCAAAGAGTATGTCAAGCTGGACTGGTATGTGACGCTTTTTGAATTCTCGGAATTTAGCCTAACCCCTGCACCTCCCAGTTTTTAACATTCCTCCACAGACACTCCACCTCAACTCCTTGGAGTGGATGACGATTCCTGTCATGCAGAGTTGCATGATTAACACTCCTCCACTCCAGTATGAACGGAAGGATTTGAAAAATGGTGAAATATGCCTGATCAGGAAATTGTAACTTGGAAATGGCTGAGGTGCAAAACTAGAGCACAGTGGCTGCATCGATTGAAGGTGGTGGTATGCTCTGCTTATGGGCACAGATAGTGCTGTGTGCCACTCCTGGAGTTGAAGTGGTGCATTGAGCTGAGAATTGTATGGCTATGGCTGTAACTTGGTATCTCTGCACATAAGGCTGTGGCAGCGACATCATTGCATGAGATCAGGTTTTATGTCTTTCCTGTGAGCTTGGATCCGTCCTTCTCAGGAGAATCCCAGGAAGACTGTAATTTTGATGTTCATTTTTAAGTTTGGCAGAATGATTAATTCTTTAATTTACATGCAACTAGTACAAGCCAGCTATCGCAACAGTCTGTGCCTCTTCGCAGAAAGCTGCTCTAAGAAGCGCTCTTGCATTGCCTTCTGGCATACTGAATTTATGCTTCGAACTTCTTCGTGCTGAACGGAACTTTTTTACCACATTCAAAGTGTAATATTCCAGTCTGGCGTGACAGTTTCCTTGTTTAGTCTCCCTTAAGTATTGAAGTAATCTTTGGAACTCTATCATTCCTTTACTTTGCCTCATGACTTGCTGAATGCGAACGACTTTCTTTCACAATTTCATGCCTTGTTTCCACGCAGTGTACCCACAACTGAACAACATGATAGCTGACGGGGTGAAAGTGGACGGCAGCTGGGAGCTGTGCATCCACGTCACCGACCTCAAGCTTGACCGCAAGCTGCGAGTCAAGGGAGACATGCACATTGGTGGCGTCATGCTTCAGCTCGTCGAATCGCTCAGTGAGTTGTTCTTGTTCAAGAAAATTTCCTTAGCTCCTGTTGTCGGTATGCTTTTCTTCTTTTGTCGCATCTTTGAGCATCGAATAGCATAGCATTGTAGCATGCTCACAGTGAGGCGCGACATTGTTTGGCCGCATAAGATCTGCTTCAGCATGTGCCATAAGCAGCAAGGTACGCAAGAATAATTTAAGCTGTCTAATAACAAAGAAAGAAAAAAGAAAACACAATATGGTGAAAATTTTAGCCTATTGCGAGTCCTTTCACGGACCGGAGCATTTAGATTCCCAGCCAGATAATGGAAACAAAAAATGGCGTCCCTGTCACTGACGTTGGCCAGTTTTTGCTCACAGAATCTGTCATCTCCCAATATATGCGCATGGAAATGTAATGTACATAGTGCATTTTTAGTCCAAATGAGGCAGGTTCCTTGGACAAAATGTTCCACTTGTTTTGGGCTAGCTTAGCACAAGCTGTGCTCCTTACTTCGGCTCCTTACTTCGGCTTGTTTTAGAGGGGCCACCCATTTGTTGGCCTGAATTCATCAGGTCGCCCTGACTTTTAGTCATGCAATAACTAGATATTGCAAAAAAATTTTTTAAAATGTATCTACTGCTCTTGAAAGCCTTTAGGGCCATGGTATGTTAATGTTCATGCATTTTTGTATATGCATTAGCAGCTTCTGTGTTTCCCCTTCAATAAAACATCTAAGTCACACTGTCCCCCCACCCTACTTCCACTACCTCGCCTGCTGTCTACCGGCACCGAGAGTAACCTCTCACACCACAGCCTATTTTGAGTAGAAGGTGGGGTTGCATCTGGAAGGATGAACCAGGGGACCTCTTCCCCCCTTTTGGTTGTGCTGCAGCTGTTGCTTTCTATTGGCACAGGCAGCCAGGCAGTGACAAGGTTCCCAAGTTGCCACGTGGTCATATCTGCAAGTCCCTGCAACCTATTTCTTTTGTCCTCTTGCTGCTAAGCTGTAGGGGATTAGATGATTACCACATGCTTATCGAAAAATGCTTAATAAAGGTGAAAGCTGTAGAAACCTAAAACTTTGGTGCAGCTTTTTCACGACAGGTAGATATGAACAATGTACTCCCTGCTAACAGTGTAATTTGAGTAGTTATTAGGTACATGATTCTAGAGGTTAGGCATACAATGTGTCAACACAAATGTAATGAAACTGACAACACAAAATTCTAACCTAAGCTTTCAAATTGTGTATTCTCACCTATTTGCTCAGCTTTCTGTCATTCTAAGTGATTGGGTAGCTCTGCACAGTTGACAAAGTGAGATGGTTTTAGACAGGGAAAACAACATGAGGCAGTTAGGCTTATTTGGCTCTTTTCACAATCTACTAAGCACTTTACTACCATTCTGTTTGCTGTGAAAATGTGCTTTAATTATTTCACTGGTTGCATGACCACGCAATATCAATGTATATGTAAATGCTAGCCATGGAACCTGTACGATAAATATTTGTCAATGCTGGCAGGTAGGGCTGGCTGTCAAGGGCTGCAGTGCTGTGCACACATGCAAGTGTCGTATCCCAATGTGTCTCTATTATGTGAGGCGTACAAAGTATAGTACATACTGAAACATAGTCTCAACCGTCTTGCCAGTTTTCCTGCCCTTTAATTTGCACCAGAATGAAGAAACTTGTATGTGTGATTCTGCATTCAGCAGCTGTTAGGGTGTCCAAATGATTTCAAACTAATATGAGGCAGAGTTCTCTTAAAAGACTTAAGTGTAAACAAGTGGCACAGCCCATAAAAAGCGGAAAGAAAATGAATATTTCACCTGAAAAATCTCTCTGAAATTCAGTGTCGCATGAATCAAAGGTACTAATTTTGTGCATAATAAGTGAATTGGTAAGAGTATAGAAAAGAAGTGCTTGCTGTCATTGATTACAGGGCTCTTGTCTGAAGCAACAGTGGTGATTGCTTTTCTCTTTTCCAACGCAAGTTACCGACTTAAAGTAATGCTTTCTTAATTTAAAAAGGCCTGTATGCCAACAGGCATAAATAAGTACGGCAAGCACACATTTAGAATAACAAGAACTGGTAACTGCTACTTGTGCTGTCAAGCTTCTAACGTGATGGCCTTTTCCATCGGCTACACCGTAACTGTGCTTGTATCAGCAATGCCATGCCAGATTTTTTTCAGCGCAAAAGGCATGCACGTAATCCCTAGTGGAGAGACATACCAGCGAACACGACGGAACTGTGTCGTAGCTGTCCTGTCAGTTTTTCTGTCACCTGTCCCATGACACTGCAGTAGACAAAGCTCATGACAGGTTCTTCCGCATTTGGCAGTGGTAACATTTTCCACCGTCAGTCATCTGGTGGTGGGAGAGGAGGACCGAAACACCCGTTCTCTCTCCCCACGAAACAAAGCTAGGGCAGGCGGGTCGACGGCAGCCGCGTGGAAACGGCCATGTCGCACGCTGGCACTGCAGCAGTCTTTAAAAAAGAAAGTTGGTGTGAATTAAGGCAACTAGGGCGACGTTGCCTCTGGCACGGGTCCCAAGCTCTCTCTTACTGGGCACGGGTGTAGTTGCTGCATGGAGTGGCAGCCTCGCAACGTCCGCGAAATCCATACCTGCCAACTCTCCAGAATTTTCAATGGAGTTTACAAGTTTCAATAAATTTTGTTTGTGAAAAAGCTTTGCTTGTCAGACCCCTACTGCATCCTTGGAAGTCGTCTGACTGTGACCAAACAACAGAGAGGTACATGCTTCAGTTAATTTAGACGCATCCCAGGCAAAATTTAGCAACATTGTGACTTAAAGAGTGCGTTGGTTGTCAGTTTGTGCTGTTCAAACTTTCCACTGCTTGTGCGCTGCACGTAAGGATAAAGCATGGCTAATGAAGTGCACATGTGTCCTACAGAAGATACATGCTCAGGGCCAAACTTAGAAGAAAAAAAATGTCCCCACTTCAGGTGTTGTGTTCACCAAATTTTTATTACTTTAATGTTCAGAGGTTAACATGCATGAAATCTGTTGCCACTCTAGCAAAGCAGGCAACACCAGTAACTCGCAAGGTTGTGAATTACTGGTAGTTAAACATTCACCCAGCAGAGCGCTTCATTATGCAAGTACGATACTCTTTAGGGCTGTTTTACCAAATGGGTGCTTTTTCGAAATTTATTGTTTTTGGTGAAATTGTGCGGTTGCAAACTTAACACGCTAAAAAACAGCCAAAGGTGTGACAGCATTATATAGTGTGGTAATGAATTGGAAATACTTTTTGTGCAAGTTCTGAAACAGGCTGTAAGTTGACCTGAATCGCTAGCCTAATTACCACTAAATAGTTCCATAGGCACTTAAGCAGTGGGAATTCAGTATTCTACCTGTTCATTCTTTCCTGAAAATATTTTATTTTTGTTGTGTGCTAGCACACTTAATAAGGCATCTTGGTATGTCCATGAACACCTTTTATTATTACCTGACCTACAGGAGTTTCACTTGGCCTTTCTCTCTGCACACCTGTGAAAGTACAACTTCTTGGATTACACTAAGCAGTGACTGAAGTACTGCAAAGTTGCATTGTGAAGTTTGCCTTGACATTTAATGGCCTGAAAATACAATATAATCAATCAAAAGCTTTCGTGGTTTAAAGTCACTTCAAAGGCTGAATCTGTTGAATTTCGGTCGCCTCACTATTTTGGACCACTGAAAGGAAACATATACCTGCAGAGCATTCTACAGAGTGGGTCAAAATCATGTTAAAGGCACCGAAATGGAAGGCACATTGAAAGTTCTTGTTATGCGAGAGCCCCTAGTTTAGCTGTGCCTTGTTAAACATGCTATGCATCTCTTAAATGGACTGTAAATAGGAAAAGTAAGTTTAGATATAATTAATAATTACCTTTGTACAATACTGAAAAATACTGAAAAACCAAAGATAGGTGGTGATGCCTGCTTGAATGTTCCTGCACCAGCTCACATGTGATGTCGTAGACCTTGGCCGCATTTGCTCATGCCTATTTAACCTTTTATTGGTCAAGACTGATCTACACTGTATTCGAATAGGATACAAAAGCCAAGCACTTCAACTGGCAAGTTTCGAGAATGTGTACTGCGCTGTTAATGGTCGAAATACGAGAAACTTCTTTTAATTCCACAAAGTTGTCTTTTAATTCCACAAAGTTGCAGCATGAAATTACAAAATGAAACTTTGAACTTTTTTTTTGTCTGGTAATCGACCTTTTGTATTGTGCACAATGAAAAGTAATGTTTTGTAAGAATACTTTATCTGTCTGAACTGATTTAATGCTTCTATTTAGTACTAAGAGATTCGGGGTGAAAACAGCGAGGCATCCACTCTGTTCGACGTGTTCTCCATGTCGTCTGCCAGTGCCAGCCAAGAAGGCCAAGCTGAGCTGGCGAGGCAAGGGTGCTGTCAAAGCAGCAGCAGCTGCAGACATAGAAAGAGGCAGGGTGATCGCTAGGTTCGGGGGAGAGTGCGGAGACCTATTTTTGGAACTTGTCCCCCTCCGAGATGGTGCCGGTGGATGGCACAAAGAAAGAAGAAAAGCTTCCTGCAGAGCGCCGAGGGGAGAAGTGGAAGTGTGAAGTCTTGGAGCTGGTTAGCAGCTGGCAGCAGAGACACAGTCGATTTCTATTCACAAGCAAACAGCAGCAGGCTGACTAGAGTAAGATGTGTGTGCAGTGTTGCCTTCACACTCCGACCCTGTCCCCTGTTGGTGTTTGAGATAAGGTTAAGGTCGGGAGCTTCCTCTTGTGACTTGCTCTGCATATAGAACGAGGGCATGAAACACTCATCCAGCGTTAGTCATGCGTTTGGCCAACCGGATGCTTGGTTTGGAGCAGATTTAGTCACAACTTTGTGCTAGGGAAGGTGTTTCATACTTGATCTTGAGATAGAACTCCACACTGGAGAAAGCAAAGAAAGGCTTTTTCCTCCGTTCTCTTTTTTTTTTTTCCTCACATGTACTATTGGGGACAGAACTGTCCAGAACGCGGCTCCAACAGCTAGAGCAGGGGAAAACTGCATCGCTGCGCCGTGATGGTTTTCTTGGTTCGAGATAAAGCTTAGGTGCAAGCATGTACTCGCTGGCTGCTTCATGCGAGTTGCTCTTCACCCAGGAACCTTCTGCGAGATGCCGCTATTTGGGCATCGGCTGGGAGCATGACTTGCTTGTGATCCAGTTTATAGGCACATGGCACATGCGGTGTTATTGGCAGCGTCATTGTTTGTACCGCTTTCCCATTCCACAAAACCAATGTTTGATTGTCTGGGCACAGACGGCAAAAAGAGACTCGGTTAGCAACAAGAGAAAAAGAAAAGACGTTGCCATTCGATGCATGCTTGCTTAAGAGGGTATCGCGCCCGCTCGGCCAAAGCCATGACAAGTGCCTTGTCACCAGCGCTCCAGCACGCGCAGCAGACATGTTGAACCGATGTCGTCATAGCGCCATCTTGCGCAAGGTTCGTGAGCAAAGAGCAACTCGTGCGGAGGTGCCATCCAGCACACACTTGCTGGCAAGCGAGGATGCACATGCGCCCATTCTTGATCTCAAACCAGGCAAACCATCACTAGGCGGCACAGCAATGCAGTTTTCCCCTGCTTCGGCCGTTGGAGCCGCACCTTGGGCAGTTCTGTCCACGATAGTACATGTTTTTTTCTGCAAGTTGTTTTTCCCATGTTTATTTAAAAATTTCATAACCAGAAAGAACTGTACTGGCTGTTTAGGGTCCTGAAGGAAATTAACATAGGGCAACAAGTGCATTAGGAAACGCTTCTAATGTGCCATTATGTGTGTTTCTGTCACGTTTGTGTCTGTACACACATAAAGGCTTTCCTCGTGACACACAAGCTAGTCCAGGTGCAAACCTCGTGCATTGGTGCCGTGTTCCATGCTCTATGCTCGTCTTTAGCAATGCAGTTTCCGCATTGAGTTAACAGTAAAATCACATAGTTTGCATTTAAATATCTTTTTAGGAGGATAACGTGCTCTTTTTCTGTTGCTTGGCACAGCATATTTCTTTATTCTTACGTGATGTTGGGATTGTCGAGGGTTGCTACCCGAAATTCTACTTGGGATCCATGCAATTTTCTTTTTGATTCTTTAATAAATGGTCAGTGCTTTGGATAGTGGGTACCTGTAAACTGTACATCGAGTTAGAAAGATCTTGTTCACCAGAATTGCAGTGTCGGTGAGTTATCTTTTTGTCGGCAGAGGCATCATGGGCCGATATTTGCAAGAGCGGCAAGCGAACTCACCATTTACTCGCAGAGATAAGAAGAGCTTATCACTGTGCTTGTCACTCAGCCTGGACATGCCGTGAAGTGTGTTTATGTGGAGGCCCGCACGATATCGAGCAAACAAACATATGTATGCTGGAAACGGGACGGACTTAAGGGTTGTGCAGCAGCAGAGCACAGTGAATTATCAGTAAATGCTGATAGACGTAGATCGCACAAGGTGTCCTTTTTGATAAGCATACTGTGAAAACAGTTCCTGGTTGCAACTTCCTCTTTCTAGCTGCCCTTTCAGAAAAGCTGCTAGATGGCATGTTCACTCTGCAACACATCTCCAAAAACAGTTCCGATTCTTGTTGTCCAGTGTGAATGCAACCCTGCAACTCTTGACAGCATGCCAAGGAATGTGTTTATCAAAGACTGAAGTTGGTGTTGTTCCTAGTGTAAACACGTCAATGAGCAACAAAAATATGATCTTCATTTCCTGCGCATGGCTAACCTCATGGTTGGCTAGACTGTGCTGCCTGCAAGCTTTTCAGATGGAAGTATTTGCCTTTAGTTGTTTTAAATATGTACATAGTAAACTGTGTGCACTGTATGATTGGTTGATCACTGGTTGGTTGACTGCAGTAAAATCTAGCCTGGTTTCTACACTTCTTTCTGTCACAAGACACAGCTTTGAGCCGACATTTTCAGAGGACTTGAGGACAACATGCAGTGATGCATAGCACATTTTGGTGTTCCTGCATGGGAAGACTTGGAAAACTGCAAAAAAAAATATTTCTCTATGCCTAGGTTATGTTGGGTTTCTTGATGCGCAAAGTTATACTGAAATGTAGCTGCAATCTTCCTTGTCACAAAATTAAAAGCACTTGTGCGGTGCATTTCGGGAATTCTCAATACCACATGCAGTTTCAAGTTTTGTTAGGATTGAATCCACAGCATTTCAATTTTTGCTCTGGCAAGAGCATAGCACATGCTCCAGTCACTAACCACATGCTCCAGTCACTACCGTGGCATGGTAATTCAGTGGTCTCACTGCAGAGTGCAAGGGTGTGGGTTCGATTAGCAGCTATTGTGGCTGAATCCTGATAGGGCAATTAACAAACTGTCCTGTGCGTTTGAAACTAATCTGAGAACTTCTGCTACAGTGTCACACATAGGTGTAGCAGGTGTAGCCAGCACTTATAGATTACTGTGTTTATTGCCGTACAGTGTGCAACTCCTCTCTGGCTGCTGCACTCGTCAGACAATGAAACCTGTAGTGTGCACAGCAACGTGGTAGATAAATGAGTGAAGTCTTGCGAGACATGGCCTCTGATAAGATTACATGCACGCACACATGTGCCTATACACACACATGCATACACTGTTCCAAGACCAGTCCTTGTTTGCTATTCAGTGGCATGCACTACAGACTTTGCTCAGTGGCTGCAAAAGTAAACAGAAAATGGTGCCACATTTCCAGAGTACTCTCAAGGCAGAGTTTGAAAACTGACAAAGTATTTTGGTGCTGTTGGTGTAAGTTTGGCACATTTTAAACTAGTAGGCAAATTAGTGCAGATTTCATGCAAGAAATCTGAGACTTCCACAGGCAAGTGAACTGGCATGAAATTATTTTGTAATAATAATAAAAAAAAAAGTCGGTAAAAATATAAAAAATGAGAAATATTACTTTGCAAAAATTATTTATGTGGTGCATGTTGCATTCAATACCCACAAAATTATTTATTTTTCTTGTTGCCTGCATAGTTCCATATCTTATGTGTGGAGCCGTCAACGGCACTAAATTGTCATGCCTCCTGCTTCCCGTACCTTCTCTGTGCAGATGTGCCAACGGACTGGTCAGACCACGCTCTCTGGTGGCCCGAGCAGAACATATGGCTCACGCGGACAAAGTCCACGCTCGACCAGTGCGGTGTCATGGCCGACGCCCTGCTGCACTTCACACCCATGCACAAGACATTGCGCGTCCAGTTCCCCGACCTGCGCATCATGGATGTTCGAACGGATTTCTCCGTCAAGACTTTCTCATCTGTTGTCAAAGTCTGCAAAGAGCTAGGCAGGCACCCTTTTTTTCCTTTTTTTTTTGTTCTCTTAGCAGGACATAAAAGCAACAACAACTTATGTTTGGTCTAGGCAATGAAGCGTGTTTATTAAGAAGCTGGCATAAGCTAATGAGGATAACCAGTACAAGTGGGATGCCAGGTGAAGCAGCCATGCACAAGTTAATAAGATTTGTTCATAGCTTACATCCCTTTTCATCCTGTTCATTGCAGCGCTAATGAAGTTCCTAGAAATTTTTGTGCCTTAGACAGATGTGCCATGTAAATTATTGTCCTTTGATTGAAAGGCACTATCTTGAATCTTGTTGCTACAATCATGTTGCAAATAAAGAAAGGTATTTCTACATAAAATACAAGGCTCACAACACACACAAGGCCAGAAGCTCTTCAGTCACTTGGTTTTTAACAGTGTAAGCTTTTAATTATGTGTATGTATACTTTTGTACATCTACTTTTAAAGTCCTTGTTAAGCAGGAATGTGCTGAGAAACAGACATCGCCACTCTACAGCCAATAAGCAAATTAACACAGCAACTCACAAGTTGCTTTATGCATTTGTGTCAAGAATGGTGCTGTTCATTAGAAGAGTATATAATTGAACTGGCATAATGCACTAATGTGAACCGAGTCCTTTTGGAAACCTAACCGTGTGTTGCATTTCATGTTTTCTTCAGGCATCCGGCACCCCGAGGAGATGTCCTTCTGTCGACCACTGGTGAATGAGCACCTCAAGCGCAACTATCGTGCTGTCGGCTGCAGCCCGCGCCAGCGTCCCAAGGAAGGCACTGACAGCATCCAGTTCAATCGTTCAAAAGCCAATGACAGCAACGGCTCACTTGATGGTGCTCTCGGACCGGCCCACAACTCGGTCAGAGGCTTTTCATGATTACTTCCCTTCTTTCAATTAGTATTGCGTAAATTGTTGCTGTCATATTTTCCAGTCTGTTGCCTACGAGTGCATGGACTTATTAACGTTTGAAATTTTTACATTTACTAATCAGACAAGCAAAACTGGCTCTACAGTGATCTTTGATTCATAAATATATTTTCAGCTGACATTTGTGCCTTTATACCAATTAACTGCCAAATTCGTGCCTGTATACCATAGACAGGAATATTTGATAAATACATCACATGACAGCTATAAGCTATAGGAAAAATCATGGTAGGTTAGATCATCTCAGCTGTCTCAGGTTATTGTAAAGTTAGATGATGAGGTTTCTCAGGAAATCACCAGGTTAGACCATCTCAGCTTTCTTGCTAATGCTGCATTATTTTCCTGTTCAGCTCTTCTAACATTCTTTTGCTAATGCATAAGCAGCTGCCAGTGTTGACAGTTCAATTTCTGAGCTCTGCAAAAATAAAATGCCATGGCCACGACAAAACTAGAGCAACATTTTTGTGGGCCGTAGGTCACCTAGTGCATGTTGTAGTAGAGCCATTGCCTCACTGTCATGTGAGGTGGGTATGCTAGGAGGCACATTATTGCATTGTGCTAAAGTGAAACTAAAAGGGATGAACTATTTACGTGTTTGGAAGCCTTGTTTGTGTGATGTACGAAATGTTACGAAAATCGACCTGTTTAAAATGGCTTATGAAAGCAGTTTAGGTCAAGAAAATAGAATTCTTTCACAGAGCTTTTACAAAAAGTTATTTTTGCAAAAGAGTTATTACTGGCACCTGAGCTGACGTCTGCTGTTATGTACTGTCTTGTTTTGTGCGATTTCTACGATAACATAGAAGAGTTGTTAGCGGCACCTGTGCTGTAGTCTGTTCCTATGCCATTTCTACCAAGAGGAACCATCTGTTCTTGCCCTTTTCCCACCTGTGCACAGTAGAAAAATAGAGCACACTTGCTACGGCATACCTCTCTGCATTTATTTTAATAAAATCTCCCTCTGGTCCGCAGTCGGTGACACACTGGAACACATCGAGCTTCAACAATGGGATCCCGCCAGGCCTGAACGGGAGCTACCTGACTCCCGACAACAGCTTCAGCTCCCAGTATGAGCTTCCCCTCGCCCAGAGCCCCAACAAGCCGCCACAGGACATCAAGGCAGCCCTGCTCAGGCCCAAGAGTCTCGTCGAGAGGGCACGCCTCAACGCTGGGTGAGTGACTGAGTGCATTTGCATTCTCATCACTCACTTGCAAGTCTCTGCTCATCATGTTCACGAAGTTATTTGATGCTTGCAATTAATTCTTAGTGACGTGAGCCCCCCCCCCCTCTTCTTGATGTTATTGTCACTGAAAGGACAACAGCACCTGCTGAAATCTCCTTTTCTTTTTTTTTCTTTCGTATTCATGATTGTTGGAGCTAGAAAATAACACTTGGGAGCTTATGTAAATTTAGTGCAAGTGATGGAAAAAAGAGTACTAGGTTATGCTCAGAAAATAGAAATACTTCATAATCAAGAACATACCTTATGGTGGCATGCTCTCTAGTGACTTGTTTTGCAACCTTGAAGAGGACAGACTGGCAATGCTTTTTCACAATCTTTTGTATTATTTTTCCTGTTTCTTCCTGTACTCATAATAAACATTTTACTAAAACAATCTTAGGTTTTACGTGGCGCTTCTCTATATTTTATTTTTGCTTTTGTTACTTGGTTTCCTTTATGAAATATTTTTATATTCATTTTAAGAACCAGACGTTCTGCTCCAAGAAGTGGTGCCCAGCTTCAGCTGAACTCGCTGCTAGCAAACAGTTCGAGCATGAACGATGTGCCCAATGACCTCTTGGCTTTTCTTTCTCCATTCTCAAAGCACCTTTCTCACGTCTTAATTTTTGTTTTCCCTTTTGCTTTTCTTCTTTCTCCTATGAAAGCAAACACGGGTGTGTGTCCTCTCCAAAGAAACTAAGCGCCAGCTCAAGCTGTCTTCTGTCATTCTTCCCTACTGATTTATGTGCTGCAAATAACGCAAACGACAGCAGTGATGATGGCAGCATGCAGCGTTTTAGCGGCCGCACTTCCCGAGTCTTTGGGGAGTGGTCTGGCACACTGGGCAAAGACCACAGGCTGGACGAGGTTTAAAGATGTCTGGGGGGCGAAAAGAAATAAAGAAAAAACCACATGTTTGCCTGCCAGCACACAAGCATGGCCCTCTGGAATTGGATCGAGGCCAGCTGGCATGGTTGGTGCGAAAACAAAGAGCAGAACGGGAGCAACCGGAGAAGAAAAAACGAAAAATGCCGTGACGAGTTCGGGCAGGTTTGCTGTCTTGGCACCTTTTCCCTCTTGCTCCACTTTCTCTTGCTTCTTTAGTGTCGTGACAAAGATATAAGCACAATGTTTAGTTAGCTAATGAGTTCGAGCTGTTGGAAACACCGTGTCCAGAAAGAGCCAGGGATTAGCGAAAAAGCAAAGTAAATTTCGTGCCTGTTCTTGGCGAAAGCATGCTTGTACACTCTTCTGGCAGGTCTGCAAAATAAGCAGCGCTGAACTATGCAGGTCAAGGCAACATGCATGCAAGCTTTGCAGGAAGTGAATCATCAGACGACTCCATAGCTCAATCTCTAGAGACGCCTTGTCTGTTATGTAAATATATTGGCATTGCCAAGAGCCTGCACTGTAGGATGAAAGCACAAGCCTGCTGAACTTTATTTGAGTATTGCTCCCACCAACTGTGAGCTTATTAGCAGTAACAGCAAGACTCTCCTTATGAATGTAACAACCACAGCAAAATAAGAGCTTTCGGGATGAAACACATACCAGAGTGGACTCAAGAAAAAAATGAAGAAACACACCAAAGCTATGACTAACCAACCGGCCTTTTGTTCAGTGAGGCATAAGCCAGGATAAAAGCCGAAAGGAAAGCCACCACGGTTTCGACACCCTCAATGCTGCGACTTATTTAAGTTGAAAGTGTAATGTCTTTTCTTTCTTCGGAGTGATTGGCACTATTCTGGCCAGTTGTCAAATACCTCAGGAGTAACGAGCCGAGCCTAGCGCAGTTCAATGGAGAAGTTGCGCTTGTTGGTGTTCCCTGGAAGGGTCTCTTTCAAGAAAAAAGTCCGTCGTATCTGTACATCTATCCGAGCAACTCGTGCATGAAAGACAGGGAACCTGTATAAGGGAGTACTCACATCCTTCAAAAGTACTACATGTCTGTTTTGCCACTGCCCGAAGTATACCAAAGACTTTATGTACGCCTCACTATATTGAGTGCGATTCCTTCACCATAAATAAGATTTGTACAGAGACCTGCGTTCTGCTTTTAAAATTATAAATGGTAAACTGTACTGCACAAGCGTACCTGTACGAACAAATACTACTATGCGATACCCAGAAAATTTTAGCCGATTTGGGCCCCTCCAACTGACGTGGAGCCGGCGAAATACGGCTGATGGACATTTAATACCGACCATGCCGCCACACGAAAATTGTTGCGGATTTGCCCTAAAAGCTCTGCTGAAAAAAAAAAAAGAATTTAAAGCTATTGAGAAGGCACTGTTATGTCTTCCCTGCCTGGACTCTTGGAGATGACAGCCCTCGTCTGTTGCGTGCAGGTGGCTGGACTCGTCGCTGTCTCTGATGGAGCAGGACGTGCGGGAGTTTGACCTGCTGCAGCTGCGTTACAAGTTCTACTCATTCTACGACCTGAACCCGCGCAAGGATGCTGTGCGCATCAACCAGATCTACGAGCAGGCACGCTGGGCCCTGCTCACTGAGGAGATCGACTGCACCGAAGAGGAGATGATGCTCTTTGCTGCACTCCAGGTGGGTACCGAACTGCCATTAGTTGGTCAACCTTTGTGTCTAAAAAAAAACAACTTGGTGCAGTTATAACCGCAGGGCGAAGCATTGACAGGGATAGAAATTTATTAGAATATTACCATAAACTAAGGCGTGTTTTTTTATGGGCACGGCTGCACCCTTACGTCGGACATGGTGGCATTTGCTTCCTGCTCATGAACTGCAGGGTCTTGTCGACACTTTCGCTTTGCCTTAGCCCTGCCTTGGTGCCGTCAGTGTTGTACTGCAGTGCTTGCTACACACACAGCTAGCATTGCACCACTTCAACTGCCCTCTGGGGCACTGCGTTAGGCTAAGTGTTTGAAGACGCAACATGAGACAAGCTTTGGGTAGCGAGGAAGCAGGAGGGGTGGGCTTCTTTTGATTACTCTTTACCCTGAATAAAAACATGCAACAAGCACTTCCACAGGCGAGGCACACCGGTTTCGCAGAGAGGCGACGCGGGCTTTTAGGGTTAGCATTGCAATTGGTATATCGCAGGCCATTCCTCAGCATGAGCTACTTTGACATTCGTGCTTAAAACTTAAGTAAGCATTTGTGCATTGAACGCAACCTTTGCAAAACAAATAGGTCAATTCCCATTTTTCACAATCTCTGGAAGTCGTCTCAGGCTTGCAGTTTTTAGATTAGATTCAGATGGGCATATCTTACCGTATTTACTTGCATAATGATCGCACCCCTGAATTTTGTCGTCAAAGTTCGATTTTTTTCTTTCCCTTGTAATGATTGCACCCTGAACTTGTCGCAGCGATATGTCATGTGCCAAGTCTAGCTAATGATGATCGCGCTTACCATCTGTCGAATGCTACGCGAATGACTCTTGAAGACATACCGAGCGGTCTGCATGCACCCAACATTCTTAAGCAGGCGCCCCATTTCATTCCTGTCACCACTTTCAGCACTGCCATGAAAAAAAAAAAGCTACAACCAAACTTGCCTCGGCTTTATTATTTGTAGGCTTCATAATAGTTTTGGTCAACAACAACAACATAAAGGGTGCCTTTTTTCTCGTCTGCACTAGTGGGCACGCAACAAATCGCGAGCGGCAATGATAGTGGCCACGTTTACACTGATGTGTTAGAAGTGTACCCTATTCATACGCAGACGCTTGTAACACAGCTAAGATATTCGCCCACTTTTAGTGGAAACATGCCGCATTAGGATAGCAGTGAAGACAAATGCCGCAGTTTCCGCAGCATGCTCGCCATGTGTTTCTATGTCACTGGCAGCTAAGCGCGCCCATGTCTGCTTCTGTCCCCTCAAAGTGGACATGGCTACGTTATTGTTGCAAAATTGCCGATATTAACAATATCATTCATTACTGATACAGAAGAAACTGTTTCAATGCGTGTAGTACTCGCAAGAAGAAAAATAGTCTAATTCGGTGCGTTCGGCTTGCTTCGCCGGCCGCCATTTTTGTTTTGGTGTCCCGCACTGACAGCCGCCTGCTTGTCATCTCGTAGCAAATGCGGGATGAAAAAAAGAAAATGTTTCTTTTCGTGGGAAATTTAACCCGCGTAATGATCGCACCCCTGAATTTGCGTCAATTTTTTTTACAAGAAAAGTGCGACCATTATGCGAGTAAATACGGTATATTTAATATTATCGACATATCGAGCTATATTGTTATATCCAGGATCAACTGCAACACTTCTTCGTGAACACCAGAAATTCAGAAAAAAAAAAAGAAAAATGTGCGGCTAAATACCAAGCCATAGTTCTAACTGCAGGCCCTGGCATATTTACCACTCACTTATGCCAACTACAGCGAGTTTACTTGTTGCTAAGCAGGGATGTTTTGCTTGATACTACAATTGCTTCTTGACTTGCTGATGGCATTCAATTGCCAACCACAATGTCACTTGTTTGAGTCCTGGCTACAGCGGCAGTATACCGATGGAAGTGGAACGCAAAAGTGCTGGCGTAATGTGCTTTAGGTGCATGTTACGGGTGCATGATACTGGAAGCCCCAAATGGTCGACGTTACATCTCCTGCAGATTGTGTTATGCCCTTGGGACGTTAAGACCCTGCAGCTGTATTGGAATCAATCAACAATCACTTTTTCTTGGAGAAAGTGTAGAGTATAGACTCGTCAAGTGAAAAAATGGAAAGTGGCGCTTGACGTGGCTTTCTCGTGTACGCACCCAGCTCCAAGTGAACCTGCAGGCCAACAGCAGCCAGCCTGACTTCTCACAAGGCGAAGACGACATCGATGCTGCCCTGACCGATCTCCAGGTGACCTTGGAAGGCAGTGCCATCGCGAGCGAGACTTCCAACATCACCCAAGTGCCTGAGCTGCACAGCTATCTGCGATTCCTCAAGTGAGTCACGTCTCTTTCTGCCCACTGACTGGCCTTGCTTGGTGCAGTGAACCAACACTGGCATTCTTACTTCTTCCGTTTGGTTGACTGAATATATCAATTTTCTTGTGTATTCATGCTACAAGCTGGAAGTTCTTATGGAATGTCAATTTGCACAAACTGCCAACCTAACAAGGTTCTTGATCCTGAAAATGTTGGATGACTCCAATATTTGCTCTCACATCTATGCTAGCACCTTCCTGTATGATAATGGTTATCACAATATTAAAAATTTTTTGTTCCACTGCTCATATCATGGTCCTTAGCTTTTCTTTCAGGTTTCTCCTTTAATGCAATACTTTGGCTTTAGTAACTGCAAGAGCGCCCTGAAACACCTCCAAAGGCTGTAGTACTATTCAATGTTACATGATGCACTTGTACTTAACAAATACGATTTCACAATTCCAAATAGAAAGTTGCCTTTTCTGGTACAGCCTCACTCTTCTCCACCCAATTAGTATACTGTTGATTCTTTAAAGCATCTGTTTCGGTCAGAGAGAGCAAGAGACTTCATCCAGGCCATTATGTTTGCTTATGTCTGTAGTCTCAACTTCCAACTAATATTAAACACATTTTAGTTGTACTAGTTGCTTTACAACAATATTTTTATCTTCACGAAAGTTGAATCTGCAACTGTGCTGTGCAGGCCCAAGCGATTCACGTTGAAAGGCTTCAAGCGCATGTTCTTCATCTTCAAGGAGACACGCATGTGCATCTACAAGTCGAGGGAAGAGTACGAAGGCGGTGGAAGCCCCTCGTACGTCATCAACCTCAAAGGTAGGGGGGGCCGCCATATTTAGTTTCGTGCTCTCGCGAAACTTTAGCACCCGGATAATTTCTTTGTAATACTGCGTGAGCTTTAATAGGTGCCTAATAAGCAATATTGTATTGTTGACAATTTATGTGTATACAAAAAATATGACACTGACCGTTATCCACTAAGCTGCTCTCTTCAGTGTGCCACAGTTTCATCATCTTATCATATTGCAGTGCTCACAGCAGCAAAAACATGCACAAAAAATGAAGAAAACGAGGCACCTATTCCAATTTTGTTTTTGTTTTTCATAGCTCATGCGGTAGTAAGTAATAGCAGATGTGCAATTTTCTCTTTTCTCTCTCCTAGCATTGAGAGCTTACAAAAAGTGAGGATACTAGCATGCTGAAAAGAATAGCCTAGCAACTGGTGGCGGTGCATTCGGTGCATGTTTTTGACTATTCTACTCTCTGAAACATTGTGCTGGCATGATTGTACCATATTATTAAAATAAATTGGCTCGCTGCACATGTGAGATCGTCGTGTTGCCACTCAACTGGCTTTTATAGCTTCACCTTCCTGTGGTACAGGTAAGAAGTGATAGCTATTAATAGCTGCAGAACTGTGACAGGCAAAATGATATAATTTATCGGAATAGCAATGTGAGCAGCAGAATATTAATAAGCAGGTTTGAAATACGTTTGGGAGTCAATGCTTGTGTGATGCCTAGCGACTTTTAGTAAGCCAGCTTGCACAACTCTCTTGTTTTCGCAGGCTCTGAAGTCACGCCTGATGTGTACCTCGCCCAAGGCAAGTACGGTATTCGTCTTGAAGTGCCTGGCCCCGAGGGAATGACCGAATACTGGCTCCGCTGCGAAACGGTAGGCACTGATTAGCTCAGCTCTGCTCTTAACAAACGATGGCGCCCGTAAGACCTGCTAAAAATAGTAAAACTATCACATTTGCAGTTCTTCACGGGCTACAAATTGAAAATTTTTGACAATTTATCCAGAAGCTTTTGCTCCTATTTGTTTTTCTCGAGATATTACTACAAGTTTTATGTTATCAACACTTCAGCCTTGGCCAACTTGGTTGGGATTCCAAGCAGTTTACAGATGCTCAACAACCTCATCTTGAGCTGTTGAGTTCGAATTAATGGCTTGGGTTCATTGTTCGCACAGACCTATGAAGCTACAAGTTCATCAAGTGTCAGTTGTGAATTTGGTATCTGTTGTCAAGAGGCCTTGGGTTGGAATTACTGCATTGTTGTCAGTTTTTTTGTCTTGTTACCCAGTCTGTGTTATCTTTCCTTGCCTGTAGCTGAAGTCCTAGGCACGTGAAAGGCGTGAGAACTGTAGAACAGTGATGTTGCAAGGGAGTCGAAGGCTGAGCTTGATCCATGATGATTGCTCTTGACAATGTAAACAGAAAGTGCTTTGTGGTCTTTTTGCCCACATTGCTTTTTTTTTTGTTGCAACACAGACATGTGCATTGCTAGATTGAGGAGGGTTTCAACACCAGAAAACTTTTTTAGGGCAATCAAGTCCAGCACTAAGAAAAAAAAAAAAAAGAACACAAAGGCCACTTACCAAGTCAAAAGTTTATTGATATTTCAGGACTCATATGGGATCGAAATTCTTACATTCTTGTAAGGAACCTGTATGGGTTCCAAAATGCTAATTAACTTTTCACTTGGTCAGTGACTAGAAGCTTTCGTGTTTTTTTATTAAATGCTATCTTACCGGATGAGTTTTTCTCGAACACTTGATACTTGACTAGGTTTGGTACTCTAGTGAAAATACAATTTTCCTTTCACATCTTCCAAGATCCGTGCACCACAACTTCTAGATTACAGCATATTTAAAGCGAAGCTTTCTTTAGCTAATCTGTTGGGTTCGTTTTGCAGTGGTTACCTTGTCTCTCTCAAGCACAGTGCGCAAAACGCTAAGTGCAATAGATTGAGTGCATCAATTACACCAAGCAATGTGCTCGCACGGAAGTGTTTACAGGCAGTATTGTGGTACAAATCCTAGTGGCGTTGAGATGAGACCACCAGAGATGCCTGCGTAGACTTCTGAATAAGCGGAGTGGAAAGCCGAAAGAGAATTCAGTGCAATGCAACAAGCAGTGGGTATCAGCATCCGCGCAAATGCCTAGAAAGCTTTGCATTCTCCCAATTCAGACCTGCGCAATTTCTTTTGAGGTCGTGTGGTTTCCTCTGGGGACCGTGTGTTGATAAGGTGTGCGTGTGCTTTCCAGGAGGACCAGTACGCCCAGTGGATGGCTGGCTGCCGGTTGGCGGCCAAGGGAAAGACCATGGCGGACGCCTCGTACGAGGCCGAGGTGCACTCCATCCAGCAGTTCCTGCAGCTGCAGAGGCCCGCACCTGCCCCAGCACTGGTGCCGTCTCAGCTTGACATTGACGTTGAGGACTTTGTCGCGCCCCGCTTCATCAAGAAACTAAAGAGCAAACAGGTGGGCATGACGGATCCTGTTGGGTGCACTTGTGCTAAGCTTTACAGGAAGCCAGTAGAATTTGGCAAGTCGTCTAATGTGAAAGCAGATGACTGGTGGCCTCTTAGCACCACAGACTGGATGCCAAGAGAAAGAAAGCGCAGTCGAGGACGACAGAAAATTAGGTGGTGTGTTGAGATCAGAAAATCTGAAGTCATAGGCTGGAGTCGACCGACACAAGGCAGGGGTAATCAGGGATTGCTGGGAGAGTCCTTCATCCTTCAGTTCACATAATAGGATGATGATGATAGAAAGAAACACCTGTATGCTCAATCCTCATGTCCTGAATATTTTTCTTCTTTATTTTTTATCCCATGCGACATATGTGCATTTTCATATCACCAGGTGGATGCTACAGGCCGTTACCAGAGCGAGCTATGCAATATGTTATAAAGGCTGGGCATGACTACCTTTTAGTGGCACATGATTATAAGTGCACTTTATAATTTATGCATATATGTACGAGAAGTTGACGTCACCGTGCGCATGAGAAATTGTTCATGGAACAGCCCAATGTGGAGGTGCTAACGAGTCTAAAATAAGATTGTCTATAGGCCATCACTGGTCGTTACTTGTTTCCATGATCTTCTGACAGCACTTTATCACTTTATCAGTAGTGTTGCGTGTAGCAGGTTATGTCATTCCCCAAGCTTACCCACTGCACGGTACAGTGCTAGAAGCCATTGCTGTGCGGTGCTGTCAGCATGCAGCTTCACAGTGTGCAGCCTAAAGCTTTACTTAGTACTGTATCTGTAAACAAATGTTTACTGATGCAAAGACCAGCGGCATCTTGAGCAGTAGTAACAAAGTATTGTGCTGCTTCACTGTGCAATGCCAAAGAACGGCAGTACAGTGCCTTAACTTGAAAAGAAACTTGGTTTACCCAGTGATCTACAGAATGGTACTTTCTGCAGGAATCCGCAAGGTGTTTCAAGCTGTGCTGATTGGGGTAGTCAAGTACAGTTGAGCTTCATTATGATGAAGTCACATACAGCCCATATATATTTTATTCACTATAAGCATATATATTTTTACATGCTGACATTGGTGACCAACATTTTAGATTTACTTTGTTCTGTGTTCATTATTATTGAGGTTCGACTGTAATTTGACCTTGTGCTTTAGCTCAGTTGAGGGGCCAATTGTTCCTCTCTAGTGGAAGCTCAGTGTTGAATTCTACTACTAAGCGTCTTGCTTTTCATGAGACTGAGCTGGCATCCCTTGTAGCATTATGCAACAGTTTGATAAGAAATTGACATTCATTTGTTGGAGTTGACTCTGGCTGCAGAATACAGGTTGGCACAGCAGTTGGGATCTTTGTGTTGACCCACGTGCTTCTGATCTTGCGCGGTGTCATAGCAGAATGCTGTTATTGCATGCAGGCCATTGTTCAAAGGATTGTCGAAGCGCATGGGAACGTCAAGGACCTCAGCCTCGTAGATGCCAAGATGAACTTCATCAAGGCCTGGCAGGCGTTGCCCGAGTTTGGCATCTCACTCTTCGTTGTACGCTTCAGTGGCAGCAAGAAAGAGGTGCGTTTTCATTGCTCACATGGTTTGGTTTTACCACACCTCCCGAGAAACCTGCACTGTGAGAAATGCTATAATCGAGAGCTTTCACAGCAGTTCCAAACGTCGAGAGTTTTTAACGTACACAGAAATCTTGGCAGTGAACATTCTTGCATTCTTCCCACAAGGCTGACACCCTGTTCGCTCTTAATCGCAGGTTTTCTCAACAATTTCAGTTTTCTGTAAATATCAATGTGCATGCTCTTTGCATCACCCTTTTTATGTTTATCTCTCTCTCTGAAGCTTTCACATCACACAATAAGCACCAGTTTGCCCAACAATGTTTGTTAATGAACCTTCTTTAAGTGGACTCAATACGTCTTATGCTTCCACCACAATGTCTTGCAGGAACTCCTGGGAGTGGCCTTCAACCGGCTGATGCGCATGGACTTGTCAACGGGCGATCACATCAAAACCTGGCGCTTCAACACCATGATGGCTTGGAACGTCAATTGGGAGGTGAAGCAGATGAACGTCCAGTTCGAGGAGGACCAACGTGTCGCCTTCTCATGCCTCAGTGCCGACTGCAAGACTGTGCACGAGTTCATCGGCGGTTACATCTTCCTCAGCATGCGCTCCAAAGACCAGAACCAGACGCTGAATGAGGAGCTCTTCCACAAGCTCACAGGAGGTTGGGTCTGAGTGACCACAGTCGCGGCACACTCGACTGCCACAACCTCGGAATGTGCATTCATCATCAATTTGCGACAGCACATGCTAGACTGGCATCTTCCACGGGAGGTCGCCATCATTGTGGATCCGACACAGTGCAAGAAGATGCCGATAACTCGCTGTTTGCATCAGAGACTTGCGTCATCTTAGCTGGCTGTTGTTGTCACAGTCTGCCGAGTCCAGTGGCATTGTTGGACTCGGCAGTTTTCCTGCACATGTTGTCGTTGAGACAATGAGTGATTGGTGAAGAGCTGGTTCAAGTCGGAAGGACTTTTTTTCATCTGCTCACGGAAGATAAGCCTGGTGAAGTGCCAGCTGTGAATTTTCAGTAGTCTCTTAGAAACTGTGCCCTAGCAGCAAATTGTTGGCATGCTGTTAGAAAGAACTGACTCATTGTTTTGCTCAGTCATACTTTTTATTGAAGAAGTTATTACGATGTTTAATTTTTAATTAGAAGTGCTGCTCTATCAAGTGGCTAGATGTTCAAGCTTGAAAATTGCCTTATCCTAGGACACCTTGTGAGCAACTACGAATAATATTTTAAAAGAGGACAATATGCCAGTCTTACAGCAAGAATACATTGTACTATAGGTGGGGTTTGCTTTCAGTAGCAGAACAGGCCAACTTTCTACCATACAATGCGCTGTCAGGCACAGTTTCTTTCATGCTTTTTTATTTCCGCAGGAGCTTAGAACAATGCGCGGTATTCCTTGGTGAAAGGTAACACCCAGTGGGTGTGTTGCCTCTGACAGCATGTCGTAAGCTGTGGAAATGAATTGTTCATCCAACCACTACAAAGATTTTAAGACAATGGCTGCCAACACAGCTGGAGCTTTTATCACATCACCATGCCCTGACACTTTTCTTTTTCCATTTCATAGAACATGTTTTATGACACCCCTCCCTCCTTCGACACTTCTGAATTATGAAAACAGCACTGTCGTCACACTAGTATGTAGTGAACACAGAACCTAACTGTCTGCACATTCGCAATTACTCTAGAGAGAAAGACACACACTTGGAAGGCACTTATACTTGTGGCAAGTTTGTCACCACTTATCGGTTGTGATGTCAATGTGTAATGCAATTGCAGTGAATTTCATATTGCCGAGTGTGCCAAATTTTGGCTGAACAGCCTCGTATTGTACAATAGTATCGAGAGAACTGTTACCAACCGTCTTGTCAAAAACTGAACACGCACCTTGTTCCAAAACAGTGCCGCGCAGGTCACCCGAAGGCAGTGTTAGCTGGTCCTAGCGATGGAGCCAAGCCTTCCACATTCTGTAGTGTTGTTGCCAATAGGACAGAAGCTTGGCTATGGCCGTTTTAAATTTACGGCAAATCTCTATTAAAAAAACTGACTGCTGCTGCAAGGAAAGCATTGAGCTACTAGAAAATCCTGCAATTGAATAAACACAATTGGAGTAATGTTCAGTTTTTGCTCCTCATAGTAATTCTCAGGGCTTGAAGCATCTGTATCTTTGTTTTGATGACATGTAATTACTGGAAGAAATGTCCTTTTAGAAAAGTCTCTGCATGATCGCCAACAAGTGGCACTACTGTGTTTCACGATGCAAAAGATATATATCTGCCTCCATACATGGTCAGATGAAATCAAATTCTCTTAACTAGTTGTTAAAGCTTTGTCATATTTACACACATACCCTTTATATATATACACACACATGAAAATGCTATATTACGTCTTGTAATTAGTCACCTGTAATAATATAGAATGAAAATGACAAACTTCTAGAAGCTCCCTATAGACAACTGCTTCGTTTCAGCACTGCATTTATTTGAATATACAATTAATCCTTTCTTTAGTTCTGTACTGCTATGATTTTAGAATAGGCTCAGTAAAGGATGGCTACCTATGTTTACAGATGTATATACGATGACTTCTTCACCCTTTTCAGCGTTACGATGTGCCGCCAATGGATTGTGCGCATTTTTTCGCACATCTGCAACGAACACAGACTGTGCCCATGCCATCAAGTGCTTTTTTGCGCGTTTATGCAAGCTTTGTAAAAATGTGTTCGTCGATATTCTTGCTACGGTAGCCTGCATGGCTATGGACACAGTGCAATTATATTAATAGTTGGTTAGCATTTGTGTATCGGATGCTTTTTAGCTGCGAGGTAAGAGTTGGTTTGCTAGCAAAGGGACGACTGCTGGTCATATTGCGATCAATTTTCCTTTTTGACAATGACGTTTGTTACACGAAAGGCTTCGTTGAATGATGTTTGAGCCCAATGATGCTCGGAACTTGTTGACTCAACAGAACTGCCATGGTTGTTACCTGAAGTGGCACAGTTTCCAATAAGACAGAATTGTTTAAAGAATGTCGTTTGAGTCGTGACATTTTTGTGAAGTGCCTTGTGAGTGTTTTACATATGTTACAGTGTAACCCAAATGAACTTACTGTCATCTTCCTATTTAAGAGAATAAAGTTTTTTCCCCACATTACTTTTATCTTTTGTTTTACTCTCACAGGCCTTGTGGTGTCTGCGGCCACTTTATAACATGCCTTCCAAAGGTTGCAATGCATGTGGCTGCAATGGTGCCCAGCTGCTAATAAAGAAAAAATAAAGAAAAAATTATAATGTTGCCCCTCAGTATTTGTTATGAAACACCATTCATGCTTTCCAGATGGAGAAAAACAAGTCCTTGCCATACTTCTTTCTTCATAAGGGGGAGTTGGATATGTAAATAATAAAATGTGCTATATACTCAAGCATCTTTGTATTTGGAACAAGTGTGCCATGCTTTTACAGTATAGAAATAATGATTGATGTGATGACCAAACTCAAATATTAAAATGTTCTAGAGACCTCACAGAAGAGATACCATACTCCATCTCGCAACTCATTTGTAGCGCGGTGAAAGCTGCAAGACTCCTCAGCCAATAGGGAGGCCGAATGCCCCTCCAGATGTGTTCGTCAACGCTGCGTCGTTTGCTCCACAGCTGCTGAATTCGCGGGATGCGACATATATGCGCAAAGATCCTAACATGTTGTGCATCACGTACCAAGCAAAAGCAAAGCTCTATCATCCCACCATTAATCAGACAGTTATGCTCAGAACTCTAATCTGCTGCGCAAGGATATTGCCTGTGCACGCCTTCTACCTTCAGCAGTGCTGCAAACGACTGGTGTAATGGAATATAACTATCGCGCCATTATCATCCTTTTTTTTTTTCAGTCCTGTTGGCTGTGAATCTCTGATTCTAAGCGGCTCAAAATGTGTGCAGTGAACATTCAACTAGTCCCTCCAGCACTAGTTTAACTTTGTCATGACATGCCACAGAGACATTGTATGCATTGTTGTTTTGCCTGTGGCAAGGTTGAATGGCAGCAGAGTGCGCCAACAAATGGCTCTTGAGAACACAAAGCACAGCTGATGATGACCCTCTTCTCACAGCTACAATGCTGTTGTATATTTATTTCAGAGACATCACATGAAGCTCACAGCATTGTTGGTACAATAATTCTGCCAGGGAATTGAGGTTAAAGGCGATATGTCACCTGACGAGACCTCGTTCATGTGCATTGAAAACAGCAACTAATTTTTAGTAACAAATGTTTTGATTACCTACCAAATGGTGCACGTAAGACACAGCATATGAGTATGCTCAGATGAAGGGAAAGAAAGAATGTCTCCGTTTCAGTGAGCAATAATTTGCTTTTTACCTGCTGATGCTGCCCCTCTACCCATATGCATACCTCTTTAGCGTTTATACATACATTCCTGTAAGCGATGCTGGTATTTCTATAGTAATGTGCTTCCAAGTGTGCACACTTGTAATGGAACAGTGACAAACAAGTGCTGCTGGCAAATGAACACACGGACACACCATCTTCACAGCACCAGCAAACGCACCCCAAGTGGCTCCAAATACTATTCTTCTACAGCACACATGGAAGCATGTTCTTGCCACAAAATTAGTCTTCCTGCCCTCTCGTGGACATGACTTTTTTTCACCAGAGTTAACCATTTCATAGCACTTTCATGGAGCAAACTGAAATGCACACCAATCTTTTTAAAAAGCAGCACGTGGACGCTTTCAAAATTTGGCAGCCTCGGTTGAGAAAAGCAATAGTAAACACAAAACTTGCATTTAGGCTTACAGAATGCAATCTATGTTGTGTTCATCTTTTATGTTTTGTTTTTTTCTACCCCGAGATGTGTTTGCTTAGCTGCATTGTTAGTAACACGAAGCTGATATAACACTTGAGTGGTAACTGAACTCTGTCAGCCTCAGGGCTCACTTTTGTCGTTTGCAGGAATTCTCAATCGTGACACACCAAACATGTTACCATTACAATATTCACACTAACAGCACATATGATGAACACTCATCATGGGAATCATGCTGCGACTACGACACAGCACAGCAATGCGGTACTATAGCTACTCCTGCAGTGCTATGCAAGCTTTTGATCTTGACAATACTTTAACCCTTGCACACAAATCAAATAGAAATTGACTTCACTATGGCTCACCCATTTGCTTGCTTACTAAGTTGAACTTTCAGGCCGGATGAAGAGCTTCACTTCACCAGACATGACCACCTGTGACAAAGTAAAGAAGGCAGGCAAGCATGTTTTACCCCCATGCAAACTGAACATGCAGGTGGCATAATTGCTTTCAATGAATGCCTTTGTAGAACTCACTTTTTCAGGTCCCGCCTTGCATTGATAAGTGCACTGGACAATGGACTTTCGGACGGATGTCACCTCTACATGTGCGCAGACTGGCTCTCCTACAAGAACTGGAGCAACAATGCTAATTTCATCTATCTGGCTTCAAGCACTAGGTTGCAAGAGATGAACTGTGTTTATTTCAAGGAAGCGGGGGCAATTAATTTGTGCAACAGTTAAAGCCTGTTTGGACCAAGCAAGAGTGAAAAGAAAGGAAGTGAAAGAAGGTCACCAGCACATATAAAACACGTTGCAGACATGTAGAAGATGAATTGTGAATGTTGCATGGCACCTATAACTGCAGATGATCAAAAATGGACAAGCTCAATGCCCCTGCTGCCCATTGCTAATTTTGGTTATCATTTGAAAAATATTGATACAAAACAACAACATATGAAGGCTGCCTCAGAGTGAATGCAGTGAAGACAATGAAGAAGATAAGCCCGTGCTGTCTCCAAGAACAGAAAAAATTATTGTAAACATCTTGGCGTTTTCAGTACAGCTACCAGCCTACAGTCTATGGGAGCACAAAGGTGCAATGAAAAAGTACACGCATGCTTTGGTTCATGAAAAAGACAAAAGAAAAAAAAGTGGGAAGAGGAAAAATAAAAAACACATACGGAACAGATCACATAACAAATCTGGCAGTCACATTCACTGTGAGTGCACAAGGAAAGCTAAAGTTCAGGTAAAGATGCTTTAGTGGGGTACTATGTTGGGCGAGTTAGTACATAGCTAATAAAGGTAATGTCGCACAATGTAAAATGGCATACGTGAAAGAAAGCAGACAACGAAGAAGAAAAAAAGTGCTCTTTCTGTCATCTGTTTTCCTTCCGTATGTTATTTTACATTGTACCACATTATCTCTTTTCAGGTAAACATTAGACAAAACTCAAAATGTCCAAAATTACGAGACAAAAGCAGTCATCTACTCTGGATAATTAAATTCTGGTAAGTGGACTGAACATTTATATTTTTGTTACCTTGCACTCAGTTCGAAACAGAAGAAATTATGAATTTGGCAAAAAAATGTCTCAGTGCTTTGGAAACAAATGCAGTATCGAGTGGGCTACACTGTATGCTGAAGTCTCATTCAATTAGAAACAGTGAGCTTGATAAAAGTGCTGCAGATAGACTTTGCGTTGCCATGAAAAAGTTTGCTACACGCAATTTTTTAATGTGTGTTTCGGTGCTTAACTCACGTGGCTTGGGAAATTCGAGCACTTGATGGACAACAACACAGCCAGGGCCTGGAAGTTTTGTCCCAATAACGGCTGACACCAAACTGTGAAAAAATGAAATCATGCATTACTATTAGCAGCAGTTTGTCTTCTTAGCTCGGGAGAGTTAAAAGAGTTTAGGTCAGCTTCTCAAAGGGATCTGTTTCATGCCTATGCAATCTGCAAAGCGGTCTGCGCTACTTAAATTTCAATCCATCGGGAAACAAAAATGATGACTTTTCTCAAAGACAATGCCAATGCGACCAAGACATATGCCTACATTGATGCACTGTGATATGACAATTAAGCTTCATTGCACTGGCTTTTATCTGATCAAGTAAACGCATGTTTTTTTTTTTTTTTTTTTTTGGTAGCACTAGATATCACGGTGTAACTAATGCATGGCGCCGTAGAGTCTTCGCATGGAGTTGCTGCGTTGCGGCCCCATCGGAATGCGGCCGCCGCGACTGGGCCCGAACCCGCGACCTCAAGCTCAGTAGCACGACGCAATCGACTGCCACTGGACTACCGCGGAGGATACCGAGGTTTTAAAGCACGCTAGCTGTCTAGCGCGCCGTCCTTTGTTTTGTATATTTCTGTTTGTCAGAGGTATGTATTGCGAGGGTCCTATCACCACGAGTGCCCAATCGCGAGAAAGGAATCGCTACGTTATAGAGTGCAATATATTTTTGTAAACTTTGCTAAAATATTTGTGGACCTAAAATAAATTCCGCGACCATCATTAGCGTTGTTTCCTTCATTTTCTTTCTGAAACGTTGCTCACCCGTTAATGAGTGCCCCGTGAACGACGCATGCTGGCAAATTTTTGCTCTGCGCGTAAGCTACGTCCAGGTGGATGGGGTTGCAGTCTCCTGTGAGAGTAGCGAATTCCTCGACGTCCGCCCGCGTGAAAGTGCGCTCTATGCTTGCTGTGTCGCCCACTGAAAGGCACCGACTTATGTTAAATGTGGGAACGACGAATAACTTCCGTTTCGCAACGAGCCCGGCAACGCGCTCGAATATTATTCGCCCCATCACAACTACGAAAAAACTTTCGACTAATTTCGGCTGCTTCCAATCAGCTGAGCGGAGTAGCCACTAGAGAGATGAGTACACAGGTCACAGCTAGAAGCGTCACTGGACAGATTATTGCTTAGTTGAGCTGAAATGGTACAAACACAGTCAAAACATTGCATCGGTCTGCGACTGTTGCATTGAATGATGATATTTTTACCAATAATACATTATGAAGAAAAAGGGTCAATTTATTGCATCAATCATATATGAAAGCGGGGTGGCGCTTGCAACCACCCCGTTTGCTAGCGTCATGAAAACAGCCGTTTCTCGGCCGGTCCGATCCAATCCAATTCAGTTTATGGCATGGTTTATGGTTAATCGTTATTTTGCCGTCATGGTCATAGATACATTGAGTTGGCATTAAAATATTCACACGGAAGTTCGTGCCACCATTGCGTGAAACTCTAGGGTAGCAAGCAAGACACCGCGCGTCGTACCGCTTCCTTTGTTTACTAACATGCCGCGGCTGTAGAACTTCACACCATGTATTTTGATCGCACTGTCTTGGCCGCGGTCTACTAAAGTACTAAGGTAACGCGAAGGTGCGGCAATGGAGAGTGCGTGAGGTCGTCATGATTGTTCACCTGGGTGTTGCAAACCCGAAACGACAAGTTCTTGTTCACCGTCAATGTATCCTTTTCTGCGTTGCAGATCCTGCGCTCGTATAAACATAATCTGGTAATCGCAGAAGCACAAACGCCTTGAGCGTTCACAAACGCCTTGACTTGCTCCCTACAGACAGACATGACGTCGGAGCAAGAAGCTTCCAGGAGTGCGTCGACCTCGTATTGAGCACCAATGTGCAATCCGTTGGACCTGAACAGGTGCACGCCCAAATAACAGCCGCTTTAATGCTCGAGAAGCTTATTGTTAAGTTTTATGCTTACCCCTGCTTATAGTATGGGCGTCTTCAAACGCTGCTAAAACGTCGACAACATAACTAGTGTCTAATGACTAGCAACGCCTGTAATTCATCGCTGGTGCCATATGGAGCTTATTTCATAGAATAAAGAACGAACTTATGTCAAGAGTCGATAGCACGTCCCTACAAAGACCTCAGGATTGAGGACAACCCTTGTCCTTAACTGAGTTTCTGAGTGCCGCGCAATTCGTACCTCAGGCTAGCAGCAGTTGCGGTCATGTGTGCATGCTTGGCCTGGGAAATTTCAACCTCAATGACTAGAGAAGTCATTGAGGTTGAAACACGAACTCTTTGGGCAGGTGCCATACTAGCGCTTGTGTTAGAAAGTGAAGCATAATATTCTAGAAAAAGAAGTTGTAAAATAAATAAAATGTTTTTATGTTCATTGAAACAGCAGCCTCTTCAGTGCCTGTCTTTCCAGAAGCTTGAGGATGTTTCCATTTACCACATTTGTCGTGAGAACATCTACTACCTCCTCTGTTCAATGAGGTCCACTGGAGACACATTGGCTGCAGATGTTACAGCCACTGAATTTTTAAATGAGTAAGTTCTCACACTCAAATTAAGCAGCTTGTATAGAAAAATCCTGCTCCCATACTTGTGCATGTACATGTGTTTGACATGGCAATCTTGTTTGTTTTCTTCATTTTAGATTGTACATGTTAATCAAGAATTTTTGTGGAACCACAACTGAAGAAAGCCTCCGTAAAAATGCGTTGCTCATCGAGGAGATACTTTCTGAGATAGTTGTAAGGAGTGCTTGAAAAGTTATCCCGCATTTTTTCGTACCTGTTGAGAAATATGCGTAAATGAAATTGCACTGGCCAAAGCTTGTTGGTGTATGCCGTGGAGAAATCGCTTCCATTTCCAAAATTTGTAGTGTGTTATGCAGTTGTTGGCGGCTCTTGGAGTAAGTGCTAAGTGCATGATTTGCGTAAGCGGCTTTATTTGAGAATTCCTTATTTTTCTGAAATGTGATGCATGCAATTTTGATACCAGCAGTACTGCTGACGTAATTCAATTCAGTGATTCACCATACTTGCGTGAATAACAGCTGCCGCTGTGTATTTTTCCTTTTCCTTGCCCCTTCTAACAGACTGGTATTGTAAATTATTGAATAGCATAGTAGAGGTCATGAGCTAAGCTAATGCGAGAGGCAGGCATGTGTCACATTTGTTAAACAATTTGCTAGTTGACCTTGTTATGCAGCATCATTCTGAAGGTGCAGCATGCCTATATATCAGAAGCGAAAAATGGACGAGCTGGTATGGAAGCATGGCTACTTCGGAGTGCAAACTACTAGGATAAAAGCAAAGGCACGAGAAGAAACAACTTTTGTCCTAGCAGTGCACGCTTCGAATTAGCCATGCCTATGTATGTTTGTTTTGTAACATTGGTCAACGCTCTTCACAGCTGTAAAAAATAACACCCTGCAATACTGTTGCCTCTACCCCTTGTTTTCAGAACCGTGGCCACATTTACACGACAGATTTATCCTCTCTGCGACCCTGCATCTATAGCGAACCAGCTGGCACACCCATTTTAAAGAAGACCGTATTGACGTCCACTCTCCTGGCACTGGTAAGCACACAGCCGCAAACAGAAACATTGCTTTTCGATCAGTGTTTTATTTTCAAAACGACTCTTTTGTGTTTGCAGGACACAAAGTCAGCTGTGCCAAATACCTCAGCTCTGAGGCCAGTGTTTGGATCAAGGTTGGAGCAAAGCCAGGTAAAGACACCGGGCAGAGTTGTGTGATACATGACACAAAGTAACTGGCGCAAGCGCCACTCTGGTAAAACTTGCAATTTCTTTATTATGGCTCAACTGAATGCTTCGCTTGATTGCAGAACCAGCACAAGGCCGAAATATTTCTTGATGTTGTTGAGAAGGTCTATGCCTCCATCTCCACAGAGGTAACTGCAACTTAGCTCAAGTCCACGCAAAACCACTCACATTTGGTTTCCCATTGCCTCGGAACCAGGGAAGTGTCACAAACTTTCTTCTGTGCGGCAGTGTGAACTTAAAAAGCTGCCTCGAGTCTAAGGCAAGCATCATACTTGGATTCAACGAAGATTTGGTTCTTGCATCAGCACCATCTGAATCAGGTATACTATGTTCTAAAAATTTTCATCCAATTTGCTTCGAGGAAAATATGGAGTGCATGAAAGTGTATGTTCACACAAAAATGGATCAAGGTGCATATCACAGATGCATTAACTACAAAGAATAGTCTTTGTCAGAGCTAGTTAAATACTGCTTAAAGGATAAGTTTGAGTGCAACCCAAATAGTAGACATATGCCATAATTTGTCGTCTTATGTTCAAGCTGGCTGTCATTGGTAAAATTGTGCTAACACATTGTCACACATTTAGCCACTTATGTATAAGTATCTCGAAAACGGCTAAAAACAGTGCATCATTGAGGTTGTATTAGTCAGGAGGCTGCTTGTGTACTGAAAAGTGTGCAAGTTACATTGAACTACACAGGGCGCCACATCTGTACTGCATTTTTCTTTTTTAACCCGCCGTGGTTGCTCAGTGGCTATGGTGTTGGGCTGCTGAGCACGAGGTCGCGGGATCGAATCCCGGCCGCGGTGGCCGCATTTCGATGGGGCGAAATGCGAAAACACCCGTGTACTTAGATTTAGGTGCACGTTAAAGAACTCCAGGTGGTCGAAATTTCCGGAGCCCTCCACTACGGCGTGCCTTATAATCAGAAAGTGGTTTTGGCACGTTAAACCCCATAATTTAGTTTGTTTTTCCAGAATCCTACAGCACAGATGTCGTCCTTTCTAACTACATCCTTCATGACACGGTCAAAAGTGACAAGTTTTCTGTGGACCGGACACTGACTGTCCTAGCCCCTCAAGGAGAGGTGAGGAACTAGAACATTAACTTCTGGCTTACATGCCACTGTGCTGCAAAAAGTATTAAGCATTAAATTTCAACTCATGAATTCCATTTATTCTGGTGCTATTGTGTTAATTCTCTATAGACGAGAACAATATCATCTTGGGAAGTCCAAATTTTCCAATTTTGCATGAATAGTTCTTCCTGACTGAATATTTATGACCATGCAGTAACATTGGCATAACGTGAACCAGATACTAGGCTAGAAGACAAGTTGTTAGTCTCCCAGTCAGCTCAGACTTATTCTGCAGGCAGCTTTTTTTTTCTTCACATTAATAATTTTTCTCAGAACATTCTTATTTTACGAATTCCACTGCTCCAAAGCACTGGCCTGTATGTTTGTTGACTCTGCTTTCTTTTATATTTTTCACCCCTCCCGCGCTCACGGCACTGCAGGTTCCAGTTCTGAGGTACTGCACCACTAGGCCCAACAATGGATACCCATTCTCAATTGTTGCAGCAGTGGAGGAAGTGCCGAGCTCAAGGTCATTCTTTGTCTCTCATTTCCAAACCTGTTTTTTGGTTCGTTTGCTGTTCAGCTTATTGCGGTAATTGAGCAGTTAACTCCACTTAAGAGGAAGCTTTAGTTCGAGGGTCGACTCCAATTTCTCTATTCAAATGCATGTGAAATGTCTAAATGCTCTCATCAGGTGACTGATATGAATGATATTTGTTGCATTTCAGAGTGAAATCTAAATTCTGATGACTGTTGGAAGCAGCATTTTGATTTAGAGCCTAGAATTTTTTACAAAAGATTTACAAAAACAAGTAAGCTAAAAAACAAACTAAACATAAGTATACAAATCTAACTCTGCACGGAAAAGAGATATCACAGTTCTGTTAATTGCATCTTTTAGAGTGCCTTAAGTGGACGGGCATGACACAAAAGTTTAAAATTTACGTGAAATGGTACAATGTTTATAAGAGTTCTGAAAATGTCCTACTCACAAATTAGTGGTTCACTGGAGAGCAATGAGTGATACATCAATTTTTTTCACTTTACATGTCTCAATAGATGCAATTTACATAATTGCAATTTCATTTTTTTTTATTGCTGACTTACAGAGGTGTAAACTTGATACTTAGGTTCTTGAAATTTTGCAACTTTAAATCATTTGTAAAAAGAAAATGAAAAAGAGAACTACTTTATGCTTGAAATGCATCAGTGTGACATAAGACACGGCAACATTTACGCGAGTACTGTCTAGGAGAGTGAAATCTGCTTGCTGTCGTGTATAAATCCTAAGAGGTAACAGTGATTCTTACTACCACTGTGAAGGGACCTGGTCCTCACAGTGAAGCTACGCTGTGAAGGCAATGCGGGATCGGAAGCTGTTGGGACTACTCTGGAAATTCCCCTACCTTGCAACACAAGCGGGTAAGTCTACTGCTGTCAATCATCCTGCTGGCAGTTTTGACACAGCCTGCATTTACATGCTTAAGTGGTTTCACTGCTTGAAGCACTGTTTCATTGTCAATGTAGGTGCTACTATACGAGAAAGTGCATACAAAGGAAGCAATAGAAGTCCTGCTCTAGTTACACAATAGAAGACGTCGATACATTTCACAGGAAAAAATGAAAGAATGTTATCTTGGAAAATTTATTTGAGTCGTTATCAAAGTGCCTTGCACAGGTTCTTTGTGTGGATTTAATTATCCCACACTGCCCGACATAAGTGGGTGTGGTTGCATGCAGCTTATCTAAAAAGAAAGTGTTGTATACTTATTTCTTACAGTTCAGTAGGCTTGCTATAATTCAAACTAGCCCCCAAAATTTTGATTGGCCCTCGATTACTTTCGAAGCTGCTTGAGTAGAACAAGTCTTTAAGTTGAGCCTTTTACCTTCAATTGCCGTAGTATTTCCTAGAACAGTTGATAAGAGCCAGTTTATTAAGGCACCTATATTCACAACACACTTGCTATCATTTATTGGGCTGCTCTGAATGTTTGTGATTGCCATTAGGGTATAGTGACACTTAGCCAGTTGTGTTTGTACAGATATTCAGGATGTGTAGGTACTGTATCCATATTCTCTACCATGGAGCCTTGAATTCTATGTGTATATCAGTGTAATGACCGATAATTCACTGTGGGACCAGATTTTATACAAATTAAGGCAATTTAGACAAAAATCTGCAGTCTCTAGGGGCTCATATTAATGCGAGTCAATTGTACCTTTATGCATTCTGAAGGCATGAGCCATTGAGTGTGCGGATCCGCAGTTACAACACTAGCAGTTATCTGAGAGTCTCCACGTTAAATGAGGCCTGCCTTGTTATCTCAAATCAAAACAGGGTCATGAAGCGTTTCAATGAATTGGAACAGAGTGCAGAATTTCAATACGAAACCAAGAAAATTGTGTGGAGGATAAAATGTCTGAAAGCCAAGTCGGAAGCGGTGGCCAAATTCCGAGTAAGTGTTTGAACACAAAGTGCGTGCAACATTCTTTTTGGCTAGACTCTTGGCAAAAAGCCCTCTGATGCATGTCTTCTCATGCACAATTCTTTGCAGCTTGCCAATGCTAATGAAGGTGGTTTCGGGAAGCTAGAGCTTGGACCCATCTCCATGAAATTTGAACTTTCAAACCAGTCGACATCTGGGCTCAAGATCCGTTTTCTTAAGGCTGACCAACACTCTGGCAGCAACGTTCAACGCTGGATACGGTATGTTACGACATCTGACTGCTGGGTTCAGCGCTTGGCGTGATGAGAATAAACACTTAACAAATTCATTAAAGTGTTTTATTGTCACGTGATGGATATTTGCAATTGATCAAAAGCACCATGCCATTAGCTCTCAAGAAATCGACAGTCAGATTGCCAACTTTGCAGTTTATTCCTTTCCCAGTGATTTACTTGAGAAATGTACAGTGCACGATTCCACTTGAATGGTAGATACAAAGCAGGATGTCATGGGACTACAAAGAAATCAACCAGGTTTGTAGGTTGTAGCATGTAGGACAAACAAATTCTGGTGGAACCCGTCTCACAGCGACTGTGTATGTTAATGTGATTAGTATTAAAGCAATGTAGCGACACACTGTATTGCTGAAGACACATTTATTTACAATCTGCTGAGGTCATTCTCAGATTTACATAGCTTCGAGTTGTGGGGTCTCACCCATGCTCTTGGCACAAAGGAACGACAACACAGTAGTGCAAACAATCACAAGGGCATTTATTGCACCTTTCACACTCTAATGCCTGCTAGCCGAATCATTACCTACAGAACATGCTGATGGGTGCCACAACAAATCTAGGAAGTTCGACTCGCCGCAACTGGATATCGAGCGAATATGTTCACCCCATGCTGGACACCAACACCTGGTCGTTTGCATGTACGGTCATGCGAATGGTGCTGCTCGCGTTCAAACAATTGTGTTTGTTTATTCTGGTGTCCTGCTCCTAGGCCTTGCCATACGGTCTCACAGAAGCATGGATCGGCGCACCCTCGGAACGTCCATGCCACCCACTGACCCCGAGCCAAAGAGGAAGAGCCTATTTCCTGTCATGGCCAACTAACCCCGATGTTAGGCGGTAACACTCGCACCATCTCCCGTAATATGTTGTAACCACACCGACCGCCGCTTAGCTGTGAGGAGAAGCCAGATTGCAGGAGATGCGAGAGCCATACGGGGAAAACATCAGGGGATGTGCGAGTCAAGCATCACCACAGGGTTCGTCGCCAAATGCACGAGGGTTCTGTGGATGGTGAAGTATGGATGGATGGTGCTTTGAAGTCAGTAAGCCCCAACACATGGTTGATGACCCCTCATGTTTGCATCCTGTGCATCAAGTCTTTGAAGGCCCTTTCAACACTGAATGCTTCTCTCAATCTTTGGGAAAACCAAGCATTTGCGGGTTTAGATACACCAATGTTAAAGTCCCCTCTTATAATCATTAGCATCTTCTTATCAGAGGTGTTATTATAGTAGGGCAAGACAGATTGAAGTGGATCAAGTTAAACTTAAGGAAATGAGTTCCTGATATAGTGCTTTAGAAGAACTTCGAGAGATGTACAAGAGTGCCAGTACACTTTTTTGGCCATTGTACTTAATTTCTGCTAGTCATATATCCCCAATGTGATCTGTAAAGGTACTGGATTTCTTCGCATTCAGTAGTATTTTAGCCTCATTGGTCTCACGGCGAAGGGGTTCATATTGAGGTTCTTGTAAGGGGCACTAGCACACCTTGGATGGGCATCATAGTGGGGGCTGTGTGCAGCTGTTGTTTTGTATTGGGTGACACTGCATGTGTGCTGTTGTTTTGCGAGCAAGAGCGACATTTTAAGGGCCTGCTAGCAGACAGCAGCAGCATATCAAAGAGGGGGACATAGGCTAAGAATGCTAGCTGCATTAAAGGAAACAGAGTATATGCAGTATGAATCCTGCACTTTGCATGGCTGAATACACTGCATGGCTGGCTACAATAAAAATCTGTGGCACCTACATACATCACGAAGATTATTCAGCAACACAAAAGAATACATTGTGATGCTATGCCACGGCTGCAACATGACAGCTGTAGTGGGTTCCGGCTTTGAGTTGAGACATGGACCAAGGCTCCTGAACAAGAACGAGATGAAATTCGGCTTTTTTGCCGTTTCAAGCATAGAGGCCCTGTGATGTCCGAGCACCTGGTTGGGAGGACGCCTATACATATTTTACTGCTATGCCCCCAGCAACATCAACGGTGTTATGATGATGATTGTTGTGGCCTTTCTCTTTGCATTGGACGATCTACGGGAGGATCTACAGTCTGCCTTCCACACCAATGGTGAAAACTCTACTACAACGCTGGATGGTTGGAGAAGGGTTGCCAGATGACCTGTAAAAATAATCTCTAAAAGGCTTTTTTTTTTAGGTGAGAACCACTACAAGTAGCCAAGCACCAGGCCAGGGGACACTTCTACCCATGAGAAAAGCCATTGTGTTTTCAGAGGTGCCATTATTCAAACCCAGTACCTACCACATACAAGGCTGATGCTCTGCCATAAGGCCATTACTACAGTCACTGCCAAGTTGTGTTGCACCGACCTAGCAAGCTATGATAACTACGAAACTTTAAAGAAGCTATTGATGGCATTATGGGCGATTGAACAGAAAGTGATTAACATGAAAGTAAAAGACTAAAAGATGGCAGCATGGATGAGAGAGCAAACATCAGTTAATTATATTCTAGTTGGAAATAAGAGGAAGTGGATCATTGATATGCAGTCGCACTGCACAGTTCTTACAGGACACACAGGAAAAAGAAACGATCACTCGCACATGGTGATCAAGTTTTCTTTCTGTTCTGTTAGATCTAGGCAGTGCAATCAACTTCACATTTAGGATCATGAGCCAACTACCCTACATGCAATTGTTTATTGGAGGAATGATTAGGTAGGTCATGTTGTGCATATAACAGGTAACCAGAATCTCTTACAGTAGTAGAATGGGTGCCAATGGTTGGACAACACAGTTGGGTGTAATAAATGGTTAGATGAGGTGGCGTGAGGTTAGACAATTTGGAGGCACAGTCTGGAGTCAGACGGCATAGGACTGGGTCATGATAATTCCACTTCTTCATAAGCAAAGAGCAGATCATAATGGGGATATAAAAAATGCATTGCTTCACAAGAGTTGAGAGTTTTCACACAGCAGCCACCACAAGGATGCCCAGCTCTCCTGGATAGTGCATTGACAAAAGAAGCGTTTGTCAAGGTATTCAGCCCTTCCACTGTTCCTGAAGCCAGTGGATCATGTGCATCACCTCGTTCCATAAGGCAGCCTCTCACAAGCAGTGCTTTCTTTTCATTCTGTTCTTTCTTTTGCTCCACTTCTTCAACATGTGGTGTTCTTAATTTGACCCTTGGAAACACCTTTTTCCCTGGCACATGACAAGCAGTGTTTTAATGGTCCTCAGTGGACTTTGGTGGTCATTTGCTCTTGGCTAGATGCAGCATTATGGACTGTCATTGAAGCAAGATGAGTATACACGAATTTACAGATGTGCATCTATAAATAATGTGACATAAGTGGGTCATATAAATGCTTATAAGCTCTTACAGCAGCAAATCATTTGTAACAAAATACAGTGGACAAAAGTATAATAATAATAAAAGAACTTATTTCCACTGCACATCTTCTATAAATAATTTTCATAACAAATGAAAGAAAATAAATTAAACTATTGCTTGTTGAGCAGCACACATCATATTCAGCTAAAATGCTCGAAATGACTATGCAGGTCAACTTGGAAGGTGTTGCATGAAGCCATAAAAAATGCTGAAATGTAGTTTGTTTCACTAGACAATGCTTTTACTCTAGATGCAGCAGTGAATGAGCAGTGGATTTAAATGAAAATGATGTTTAACTGTACAGCTCGTCCAAAAGGCATTTTACATGAATGCCTCACCACTGAGTGCATACTTTCAAACACAACGTTTGTGCGGAAAGGTGAGCAACATTTTCTATTCCAAGCTCATAATCTGTGAAAGATGTATAAACAGGTGTCAAACTAACTGCTGTGATCAAGAATCATGTAATTACGGGATGATGCCCAGCTACACGACAGTTTGGCTACTTCATTCTTTGGGAATTAAAAAAGATTCATCAGTCAATATCATGAAACATGAATGCATAAAAGCTTACAATTTGTTAGCTCTCCATGCAGCATGGATAGTACATTTTGGCAAAACAACGATAACAGGTGTGATGCACAAAGGCAGCGAATTATACGCAAAGTGGAAGATGTCAAGGTAAGACTGAGCTGTAAATACCACGAGCACGTCACAAGCTTGGCATTTGTTTGGACAAGCATAAACACGTGAGGGAAGTTAAAAGAGGTGGCCCCAAACACCACCTCATATCACATCACAATCACGATGTATACGTAAACAATTGACACCTGCACGACTAACAAGAGGCGTTGCTAAGCTGCAAAACGTAAGATTCTCTACCACGTCGTCTGTCAACCGGTTGCATCGGTTGACGACAGACGACGTTCTTTTTTGATGGCTTTCCGCGCGGTCGCGTCGTCCGGCGAGTTACTACTTTCCCTCTTCCGAGGTTTCTTTTTGTACTTGCGAGGTGCAGGCGCCTTGGCGTCCGGCAGTTTCACCTTTGGATACTCCATAGGGGTTTCGCGTTTGATCTTGGTCGGGTCGCATTCAGCAGAGTAGGCCGGTATCGCGATTCCTAAGCGCTTCATCAGCTTTTCCATGACGTCGTCAACGTAGGCGCGCAGAATCAAGTTGGCCGACTTGTCGATCTTGGTCGGCTGCAGGTTGCAGATGACGATCTTGCCTCCCGTCTTCTTGGCCAGAAGGGGCAGCGCGCCGCACGGCACGATCTGCAGCGTCGAGCCGAGGCACAGGATGAGGTCTGCGGCCCGACAGTGCAGGTCGGCCGCTTCGATCCCGTCCTCGGGCAGCTCGTGCTCCCAGTCCAGGATGGAATCGTGCAGGTGACCGCGGCACAGCCGGCCGTTCTTCTTCGGCACGGGACACGACTCGCCTGTGGGCTTCTGGCCGACCGACTTGGTCGCCGTGGTCCTCACGAACTGCCGACCGCACTGGTTGCATCGGTCCAGAAACATGTTTCCGTGCAAGTCCGTGAGGATGTCCAGCGGGAAGCCCGACTTCAGGTGCAAGCCGTCGACGTTCTGGCTGACGAGGAACTTGAGATGCGAGCTGCGCGCCAGCTCAACCAGCGCCATGTGCGTGGAAGTCGGTACCGCGTCGTCGAACGAGATGTTGACCTGCGGCTTTTCACCCTGCTGCTCCAGTGTCCAGACTCCACGCGGACCGCGGAAGTCGGGGATCCCGGCCGACGTGCTGATGCCGGCGCCGGTGATCACTACGATGTGCTTGGAGGCCTGCATCCAATCGGCGAGTCGCGCGATCTTGTCTTCGAGCAGCGATGGCTCGTCGAAATGCTCGGGCTGGCCGCAGATGCCTTTGTCGGCGTACTCGGACAGCCCGCTTGCATAGTCGCAAGACATGGCGAGCTTTTTGCGGCAACCTGCGGTTTTTGCTCACACTTTCATCGGCATCGCTGTTGTTTGGCCACTGGTGTTTTCTTTAGATACGATGAAGCGGCTAGCAGAAGCAGGCCGAGCGCTCATGAAAGCCTCAAGATGTTCAAGAACAAAAAAAAAAAAAAATTGCAAAACGACAACGTTGCACAACTTCAAATTACAACAGGGCCTGACGTAAGGAAACAGCAGTCACAGAGAGCAATAGGATACAACAAAAACAATCTAGTCACATTTTTTTTCTTTAGTTTTGGTTCCGATTTCGCGGCTACTGCAAGCAAATCGCACAGCCGCGGTTACTATAATATTTATAGATAATGCGCTCACTCGGTAGCACATTTGTGGGGGAAATTATGAAATTTGTTTTCGCCCTCGGATGCTTTAAGGAAAAAAAAAAGGGGGGGGGGGAGGGACGCGATGAACGCTATGCACGAATATAGTGCTTAGAATATAGCACGAAGGCACGCTTTCTAGTAGGAACGCGGCCTCTAACATAAAAGTTATGCGCTAACATAAAAGATAAAAAAGCAAAGCGGACATAAAGGATATGCGGTGACGGGTGTCTTTTTTTTCCCATTACAATTGTTTGTGGGCTGCCGTTCTCAAAATTCCGAGGAATAACTTTGTAAAGAATGAAAAGCAAGGTTGTGAGCAACTTTGGTGGTAGAAGAGTGGTTGGGTTATGGCACCATAGTTGGGTATGCGTGGTTTGGTTACGAGTGGGTTTGGTACAAAGTTCTTTTTATCGAAGCGACGCCGGATTTTCTGCCACACGGGGTCCTTAACGCTCTCGCGTTAAAACTGCACCTTCGCCTCTAGTTCGTAACGGACCCGGACTTTTTCTTTCCTTCGGTTTAATTTCGTGTCTACGTTGTTAAACCATCAGGGTCTTTTTAAAAGATTGCAAGCATGTCTTTGCATCTTTTCCCACACGACTTGCATTAAGCACGCAGGCGCGCGCACGCAACGCACAATTTCATTGATAGTTTACGCGGGCTCCAAATGACTGTTACCTTGCACATAAAGTGCACCTCAGAATTTTCATGTCCCCCTTTTTTTTGTCCTTTCTATGTTTATTTTGTATCTACCGCTATACTTAGGTACATAGTGCACATAACTTTGCACGAGACCAGCAAGTTCAACTGTGCAAGCCAACTATTTCGAGAGTGGGACTCATCACCAACTAGGCAGGTTATTGACAAAACATGATACGCTGATAGCGAAACAAATTTCTTAAGTTTTGTAATTCAACTTGCTTCATTGTGGAGAGATACTAAAGCAACATACACAACAAAATGAATGTTGTACTGAAAGCATTGTATACGAATCTAGAAAAGTGCATGTCAAAAATCGCACAAATGTGAGAGTGAAGTAAAAAATTGCGAGTCATGGCAAAGAGCCTGAACAAATTTCTCATTGATACTGACAATACTTCTGTTCTATAAATAATTCTATCACAGCTTTTTCATCTACCAGATTACCGTCAATCCAGCGGGTTGTAAAAGACTAACATCAGTGTACCTCCCTCCGTCTGTTGATGTGAAGGCGTCAAATGTCACATTGAGTGAAAAAGCTGGTGTCTGTCGTATGGACAAGTGAAAAAAAAGCACCTAAATTCAAATTGGCTGCGAGGCCACGTCATCAGTTCGCCTCGACGGACCAGAGCGGGCGAAAGAATACACCTGCTGCTACACTAGCGCAACAGGAGTTGCGCGAGGGGAGAGGGCATCGCCGTTGCCAAATCACCCTCTCTCTCGGAAGCCTGCGTTACCTGCGCAAGCTCTTGCCTGTGTTCTAACCATGCCTCAGTAATCTCTATAAAGAAAATGTATAGAAAAACAAAATATATTTCTAAGGGAGAAACCCAGTGGTAGTGAGCTTTAAACCTACAACCCCACGCTCAGAGGCTGATTATCGTACCCACTGGGCTAAACCAGCACCTCCTAGATAGCAGGCCTGTGCACTCTGCTATACAACCTCCTGCTATTTGGACTGACATTTCAGTTGTCATGGCCGGCATGATGAATGTGGCCACGTCAAAATCACCACAGCTTACCAACACCTCCTAGATCTATCTAGGAGGCCTTGGGATCACTCGGGAGCATCCACATTAGTTTATATGGCAGTCGGGCAAGGCAGCATGATGTCACGGATTGAACTGCATCGGCCTTGTACTATCTCGTAGGATTTGGCCAAACATGTCAACGCGCTCATTTGCCCGCTACGAGTGCGTAGCTTGAAGGACCGGCACCACACAGTGGCGTTCACTTGGATGTTAACGCTTTCGCATTCACAACTCGTAAAAAGTGCTTGGATGTCCTTGTATTTTTCTTCTTTGCCTTGTCGGCTGTATGGCTCAACCACTCAATACGGCTAGGACTACTGTTACATTTTCTGAATCCAGCAATACCTGTGGAGAGCTGTAGCCTTAATCCTCAGCAACGAGTGCATTTGCTAAAAAAGTGACATTAAGAAATACTGAGAATCTACCGATACTTTTGAGGAGGGTTGAATAATGTAGGTTGTGCTGATCAAATTTCAACAAGCATACCCTTTTCCAGTGACTAAGACACCAGGGTTAGTGCACCTGCTATTATTGTACAAGGGTCTAGTAAACCAAGCATAACCATCTTTCATTAAAAGGTAATTTAATTTCCAAGTTCCAATGTACAGTTATAACGAGGACTGAACACTGCTTCCATCACATGAAGAGCAGCGCAATGTTTTTTATTTCGTGGGCATTTGTTAACTTCTGTTTGATGAAGTACAAGCAACAGTATAAAGCTGGCAAGACACAAAACAGGAACATAAAACGATGGCAGCAAAAAACAGCAGTCCAGCATGAATGATGTTTTTTTTTACACTGAGACGAGTGTGGCAATCTTGGACGTCATGTCAGGGGACCTAACATGCTGCCACTCGTTGCATGTGCTCGTAGCCGGCCCCAAGCATAAAAGAGAAGGCGGGGTTGCTTCCCAGGTCCTGCAAGTCCGGCATCTCGAGCAGCTCATCCAGGGAAGGCAGGAACTCGGCCAAGTTCAAACCTTTGTCCCACGGCAAAGGAACGTAGCATGATGTGAGGACACAAAGTGGTGCGAGTGGGAACAGCACAGACGCATACAGATATAACTGCTTATCATTAACAATGTGAAAGGTCATTCTCATCATCATCCCATTTCAAGTAATACAGTGCTAAGCCTTGGAAAACACGGGGAAGGCGGGAGATGGAAATTCAAGACGATCAGCTAAACGACAACAAGGTAAAAACGGGAGCCAACGTATCGACAAGTGGACTTGTATTTTTCAAGACGACACTTTCCTGTGCTTTCCTCAGCACAGTATAAACACAGTATTTAATCAGCACAGTGTAATGGTGAAGCCTTGTTACAGGGATCTGCAATTATCCCTGTTCGGCCTCAACAGAAGTAAAGATGCCCTAACAGACTTTGCAGTCTCATCGCTCCTCGACACACTTGGCTGGTATTCTTACGACTTATTTCCCATTAAAAATACAAATGTGTGAAAGAGACTTACCCTTGGAAAAATGCAGTTCTGCAATTTTGAAGAATAGCAGATCTGGCATGACGCGAACGGGATCGTCAGTGTTCAAGTCTTCCCATCTAGAAACATCAGATGTGCAAGTAAATAACAGAGCTAGAAGAGGGCACTGGTGTGCTTAATGTTTAGTACTCAAAAACATCTGAATCTAATTGCTTACATAAAGCTCTCACTGTTACTTTTGTGCAAGATATGCCTGACACACGAGTTCATAAGGTTAGTATAAATAAAAACTGGTAAAATGCAAATACTATGCAAGACCAAAGCCCCCCCTCCCCTCCCCCCCCCCTGACAAGAGATAGGAAGTCATCATGAAACCCTCTGTGAAACTGCTTGAAAGTGTTCATATTATTTGGGAGCACAAGGTACCAACACAATTATATTATTTACAATTTAATTTTAGACAACTGGAATAGGTTTTACCCAACATTTGCCATTTATCTCTGAAGATTGCGTGCTTGTAGTCTACACCAACGTGAAGTTGCCAAAAGAGAATAAATTTAGGCCATAGCTTTCTTGTTTTGCTGGCTACAAACAAACCACACTGGTCAGCCTACTTCAGGTCTTTCTATTAAATCAAAAGGAGTATAAAAATGTATTTAGCCACTTGGCTCATAGCACGGCAACACTGATTTGAAAATGACAGTACACATGAAGTTAGCAACAACATTTTTCATCTAACTGCTGTCTAACTAGTCGAATGTGCGAGATCTTCTTGAAGAAAAAAAAAAGACATTGTTTGTACACACGAAAATGCAAAGGCTCTAAATGAACAACAAGAGCTGGAAAAGAAAACAACAGCCTCGTGGAATGACTTCAAAGCAAGGTAAACACGGGAAAGGCAGGAGACGGAAATTCAAGGCGATTATCAAAACGAGAACAAGCTGAAAGCAGGAGCCAACGTTTCGACAAGTCGTCTTTTGTCGTCCTGAAAAAGACAAGTCCACTTATCGAAGCATTGGCTCCAGCTTTTACCTTGCTCTCATTTTGCTTATCACTTCAAAGCAGGGTGTTGCACCCAGTGCTAACTGGAAGTCTAACACAGAATGTTAACTTCTATCTGGATTACGGTGTATCCAGAAACCAGCAAGATGAACAGTCGGGATAGTTGTTGCAGATTCAGTGTACCGATAAACAGTGCAACACTCCAACACGTATGCAGGGAACAGCAAGGACAAGGCACATGCTTGTCCCGTCACACTAGATCTGAGTGTTGCGATGTGTTCCAGTAATCATAGATCGAGAGACTAGTAGAGAAGTCATTGTAGCTGATGGTAGATGTAAAGACAGCAGCAGATCAAATGTATGCATACACATGCTTAGTGTCTATATTTATGTTAATAAGAGGGGCACTCATTGCCATGGCATGTTAACTTATCTATTGACTTTTATACCCATAGGGTCTCTATGTGAGCATCGATCAAGGTCACCTGTCCATCGATGCCACCTGTGCACTTTAGGGGCGACTCAACACAAGCTAAATTTTAAACTTGCTCCCCGACCAGCTGGGTGAGGCCACTCTCTCACACGTGAAGTAGCCATAGCTTTTTTTTTGCATGTTGGACAGCTTCGGTGTACCCTCGGTACTAGTGGTGATGCAGCGGTACAAGGAGTGCCTGGACTGTGCTCTGCTTACTGGTTCCTGAGGATGGCTGCACACCAGATGCGCATGCGCAGCATGTGGGCTCTTGTCTGGTCCGTGACAAAGCTCAGCAGCTCGAGGGCCTTGGCAAAGTCATACTCGTCAGCGTTCACATTGTCTCGGCTGATGTACATCTGCACACAAGGAAAGTGGGCTCACACCAGGCACAGTAGAAATTGCAGGTGCAGTTTGTAAAATTCTCCAACCTTGGACGACAGAGAGAATATTATACGGTTAAACCTCGATATAACAAAGTCGGTAAAATCGGCAATTTGCTTCGTTATATTGAAATTTCGTTGTATCGAAATTCGATCTTTTATGCAAGCAAGGACAGTCAGCTTTTTTTACACGGAAAGAGGCCACAGACTTTTTCGAATTATCGGGCAATAAAAAAAAGCAAATTTAAATGAGAAAACAATGAATTTTTATAAATTTGGGAGTCGGTGACGAATAGTACGGTTTCATGCCACGTATGTTGATGATATCTTCTCGGCGGTATGAATTAAGCGAAGCCAACTAAGCTTTCGCGTGCACTCCACCCCCGCGGCTTACAGCAGGGATCAAATGCTTCGTCTGCCCCTCGCTACAATGGGTCACCGAAACACACGATTATGCAACCTCCAATACTAAACGCGCTGCAAGACAGCTTACATGGTGCCACGCCCACTCGGCACGGCCACTCTTTGCACACGTGGCAGATTACCTCTAAAGCAGGGTGCGTGGCTGATGGATGGATGGATGGATGGATGGATGGATGGCGGCTATACCCTTTGTAACGGGCGGCGGTTGGCGCCACCTAGCCTTTTGCTCCCCCTCCTATTTTATTATTATTTTTTCCCCTTTCTTTATATCCTCTTTTTCTTAACCTAGTTTTCACTCCCCTCCTCCCCCCTAAATAACTATCTAAACCAGTAGAGGAAACATTATCTCCCCGATTTATGGTATTATCTCTCCCTTGACTTCCTCCACCAATCCTCTAGCCTCCCCTTCATTACTGCCACTCTTTTCTCGTCTATTTGCCCTCGTTCCTCGGGAAAACCTAATGCCCCTTCCATATCTGCCACTGTTCCCTCTGCCTGAGTGTGTGCTCAGCCGCGCTTACAGCCATGCGCGGCTACGGCCGAGACGCGCGGCAGAAATTGAGACGCGCACCAACTTAACCCCCACTCTGCCCTCTCGCGCCCTCGTGCACGCTTGATCGCGTTAGCGCGAGCTCGCTGCACCCCCCCCCCCCCCTCGTTTTTCCCTGTGCTCACGCTGGAAGGCAGCACTCGTGAAGCCACCATCTAATGCTATTGGTGCGGGTGAAAGTGTGCGAGGGTGACCTCACACACTTTCACTCGCACCAATAGCACACAGTGCGCAGGGCGTGATAGGATTTTATCACACTTGAACTTTATACGGAACATGATGTGGCTCCACTTAAGTGGTCACTCTTGTCCTGGGGCTGCGCAATTTGAGGTGCGTTTGCAGCCGCTTGTAATTCAATCGTTTGACCATCTGCGCCTGTAGAAGCTTCCACTTATTTTTTCGGGATTCCTTTGCGGCGGCAGTGAAATTTTCTTACATTGAAATCATATACAAACACAATTCCTTACATTGAGGTTCTAAATGCATGGTGTTCTATGGACAAGAGGTTATGAAAAGTTAAATACTTCGTTATAACGAGGTATAACTGTAGTTGCACAGAAGATGAAAGTCAACATTTAATTTGGCACGAAGTAGCTGTCATGCTTGTCCACAATTGATCCAACACAACAGCTGTGCCAAAGGCAATTCATGCAAACAACCAAATGATGACGCAGGTGCTAGTCAATAAGTGACTAAGTTGAACTTGCTGGTATATACTGCAATTTCGCACATATTCTACACTTCTGCATATAACTCATGCCGGATTAACCAGCCCTCAGGAAAGAAACACAGAAATAACCGCTTAAAACAATGTTATACAATCATAAGTGTGACCTGATACAGCACGATCAGCACGAAGAAAAGCTCTCGAAATGTTATTTTGTATGAATAAAAGTCTTTTTACTTTTCTCATCTGTCAGTGCGACTTCTTACAGCCTCTTTCTGTTGAAGTGTGCTGCGACTCTACGGCAAACTGGAGTGCATATATAGTTGAACTTTGACATCGGATGTGGCTTCATAGTAATGTGGTATATGTAGTCTCACACACATTATTACTTTTTTAAGTTATTCACATATACCAACTTACACAAACTTGTCATGTTGCTGGTACTTTATGAACTAAGTAAGAGCAAGCCTCTAAACTCAGAAAAACTTAAAACTTCAGACGCTGCTCGCTCCCTTCCTTGATGCTAAATGACCACTGGTACCAGTGTACCACGTGGTAAAAACCTAGGTTGCGAAAGGCCCGCACTTCATTCCCCCAGCATGCACTGAAAAAACAAACAAAATGTCTGCGAACTCACCTCTATCAACTCCTCCGGTCCAAGTGCACTCATGGTCTTCGGGTCTAAGCAGTACGCCTGCAAGTATCAGGTTGGCACTTACAGTGATAGCATAAGAAAGCCGGATGAACGCGCGAAACCCCAAAGGTATTCACTCACACGCATCTGAATTCCACCTGGACTTGAATCCTTATAGTACCTTTGTATTATTACAATGGCTCAGTATTATATTACATTCCTCACTAATCTTTGCAGGCATGTGCAACTTCCTTTTGGATCATCCTCGTCACCACCACAGGCAGCATTTAATGTTACTTTTTCCACTGGTATTACTATTCATTTTAGACTTGCAACCTGTATTCACTGTTTTTACTTGGCACTTTTTAATTTACTTGTTGGGCTTCAGTTCATCTGTGGTGGATCACAGCAAAGGTGATAAGCTATTATAAGTGAATGCTAAGTAGGGGTGTGGGAATATTCAAAACTTTCAAATAATGAATCGAATAGTCACTATTCATGAATGCAAATATTTTTTGAATACTTTTCGAATATCTCAATATGTCAACTGCACTCAATTAAACATACAATTTGGAGTAAAAGTATAGTAAATTTCTGCCCCTGGGGGCATAGTATATACATAAAACATGAGAACTTGTGTAGTGGAGTAGGCTGCATTGCTTACGTAGCCATACTTTACAGGCTATACAGCAATTAAAATTAAAAATTATTGGGTTTTTACATGCCCAAACCACTTTCTGATTATGAGACATGCCATAGTGGAGGACTCCGGAATTTTTGACCACCCAGGGATCTTTACTGTGCCCCCAAATCTAAGCACACGGGTGTTTTTCGCATTTCGCCCCCATCGAAATGCGGCTGCCGTGGCCGGGATTCGATTCCGCGACCTCATGCTCAGCAGCCCAGCACCATAGCCACTGAGCAACCGCGGCAGGTTATACAGCGATCATTTGCCCTCTCTGAACAGTCTGTGCATGCAAATTAACAACTCAATTGCAAGCAATTTTTAGTTTGTCCCATTGTTTCATTATGCATTTTAGTCTGTTGTAATGTGGTAAAAGCACTAGAAACTTTTAATAGATATGAACGACCTGGGTAATTCCAACATTTCACATAAGGACATGTTGTTTGAAACTGCACTAATATATACAGCCCATCTTTACAGAGATGGACATGGTGCTCCTAAATTAAGTGAATGTGCGGCTCACCTCTTTCACTGCCGCTGGAAGTGACTCCTGGTACATAATGAGTTCATGCTCTCTGTTGATGCCTGCAGCAAGACAATAATGAATGAATGAATGAATGAATGAATGAATGAATGAATGAATGAATGAATGAATGAATGGGAATAAAAGAATAGCAGTCCTATCTGCTGTTATGCCAGACTGTATAAACATGGGACTATTAAATGCCTTTCCTTTTCTCCTTCGAAGTCCTGAATATACATCTCTCTCTCTCTCTCACATACACACAAAAGCAGTTCAGAAACAAGCTTCATGGTGAGACGTGAACTAGGGTCCACTGGGTCTGGAAGCTGCCTTTGCAGAGCCATGTCATGTTGCAAATGTATTGGGAAAAATGCAGCACGAGTTTTAAAGGATGCATATAGAAAGGAATGTTTGCCTGTTGCACTGTGACTAATAAATGTGTCAAGAATAAAAAGGCAACAACGAAGACACAGAGAGAAAAAGCAGCAGATAGCAGAAAAAAAGAAAAAGCTGCAAGCAGAAAACACAGTGCACTACAGACAGGGGCAGACAAAGAAATTGGACACACATGGTGCCAACTCACAGCAAGTTTGTTTCAAATTTCATAATCGCCCTTGCACTAGTCAAAGGATTTCACTGTGCATATCAAGCAACAAAAGCTTGATATGCACAGTGAATTGCTTAACCTGGCATAAGTACAGTAACAAGCTTTGAGATAAACTTGTTGCAAGTTAGCAGCGTCAAAGCCCCATTTCATCATCTGTCCCTGTGTACAACGAACTGAATTTTCTTGCTGTAATGGAGAAACAATGGGCTCAAATATGTTAACAAGCAACAATAGTCAAGCTATACAAAGTTTCACTGCAACTGTAAGGGCTCATTCACATCGGCGACTGACAGTGGTCGCGCGACCAAGTTGGTCGCAAATGGTCGGAAACGGTCGCTTTTCTCGCTCTCTCTGCGCGATTTTTCAGTCGTGCGACCGTGGTCGCAAAACTGACAAACCAATCGGCGGCACACCGGAAGTGATCTTTCATGTGTCTACATCCGGCCTCCTCCCGTGTCGCGGCAAATTCTGCGTAGATTCCGAGAGTTCTCGCTGACAGTGATAATCTCCAGGATTGCGACTTGCGGGTCGTGCTCAGCTGGGCTTGCTGGTGTGAACACCCGTTGCCTTCGGTCGCTTTTTGATCGCGAGTCGCAAATGGTCGCGCGACCTCGTCAAGTCGCTGGTATGAAGAAGCCATAAGACATTGTTGATAAACTGTCAGGTGACATGGCCAAACACCTCTTCTTGACTGGCTCCTTTGGTGATAGTAGCCAGGCCATATGGTGGTTTCTTGTGCCTCCTCTCAACTGACTCCCTTACCAACAGCTGAGCACTGATTAAACAAAATGGACCTCCACACTGCAATCTCTAACCCCACAGCTGTGTATTACTTGATGCTACCATCCCAGTTATTGCAACATTGATGAACCACAGCTCCTGGCTCTTCTCTGTGCAAGTGCACATTTCGACATGTGTCCTGCAAGGCATTTACTCCCTAGAGCTCCAACTTTAGGCCCACCAATGTCCTAGTGATGCAGTTGGAGCACGCATCAGTTTACCGGACGACAGGCATCATGTTTGTGACTGAGTGCCGTGCATTGTTTTCTTTAAGAATGCATGTACATATTGCATATTATGACACAACGACATGTTATTCTTATGACAACATGGCAGTGGTTCTGTTGTGCCATAGCAGCAAACCTTGACGGTTTGGGGTTGTGATTGAAAATTACTGCTGGCCTCCCCCCCAATAAGCTATTCTAATTAAGAAATATGCACTGGATCCCATAGGCAACAAGATTCACAGAAAGGAAAGCTGGTACATAGAACCTAGACCATAGTGTACAAATTTGTACGCACTTTTGATGAGGTCGGCACGGGACTCAGGCAGTCCACCATTGGCAAGAGCAGCTAACTTGCTGAGGCTTAATAGTGCCTGCAAAAAGAAAAAGAAGCGAAAGTGGCAACTATCAAGCAGTGAAACAAGTGGCAAGCACCAAAAGTTAATCAAGAAAGGGAAAAGATAGTCCTCCACCCAAGTTTAGCATGAGGCTACCAAGTCTTTCTCAGAAAGAAAGCTTTGCAGTTAAAGAAAAATTTGACCTAGGCTGGGGATTCAACTAGGGACCACTGTTGTTCCAGGGCCAGTCACTCTACCATCTGAGCTGACCAGGAGGCCTTCCCCCCCCCCTTCTTCATTATGGGGTTTAACGTACCAAAACCACGTAACAGCATCAAAAAATTCAAGCAGAAAGTCAGAGAGGCTAAAATAATCTCATGGGTGGCAGCAATGGAAAAGAAACCTGCCATGAGTAACTACCTAAGAGAAAGAAACAATTTATGATAACTCAAAGGAAAGTTCATTACTTTTTGAAGCGAGATCAGGATGCCTTAGAACATGCACCTATAAAGCGAGATATAAGAAGGAAGAAGAAGCATGTGCTTGCTGCGGTAAACCTAGGGAAACGACGGAGCATGTTTTATTAGAATGTGAAGACGTCTGCCCAGCGGTCGATTTAGGCACCAATGGCCTCCTTGAAGCCCTTGAGTTCAGCGAGAGCAGGGGGAAAATAAACATGTCTGCAATAGAGATTAGTAAGAGGCGATTGGAAGATTGGTGGAAGAAAAGTAGGGAAACGACAAAAAATGGAGACATAAAAAAACAAAGTTCACAATAGGGGGTCAGAAAATTTGGTTATGGGAATTAATCGTGGGGTTTTCTTTCTTTTTCTTTTTAACCTAGTTAGGACATTAGGCAGTACAATAGTAAGAGCTTGGTGGCGCAACCCACCGCCCCGTTTCAAAGGAGACGCTCATAACATCCATGCATTTCATCCACGATCTGATTATGAGGCGCACCGTAGTGGGAGAGTCAGGAATAATTTGGACCACCTGGTTTTCTTTAATGTACACCTAAATCTAAGTACAAGTGTGTTTTCGCATTTCACCCCCATCGAAATGTAGCCACTGTGACCCTGTGCTTAGCCCAACACCATAGCCGCTAAGCACAGAGTGAGGCTTTATTAATGGACAACTTGAAGCACAGGCATGAAAGTGAAGTAAATGGCAACTAATCTATGCATAAGCCCTTGCAGGCTTATGCAGAGATGAACATTTATGAAAGAGAACAAACATTCATGAAAGGAAAAATTTTGTCATGGACTCAAGTGGATGACAATTCTTCCCTTTCATGAACCTTCTTTCACCTTGCAGTATTCTGCAGTACTGACTGGCCAAAAGTTGATCAGCAAGTGCTAGGGCAAGATTGCGCGCGCGCGTGCACACACACACACACACACACACACACACACACACACACACACACACACACACACACACACACACACACACACACACACACACTAAAAAAAAAAAAAAAACCTGCTAGGCTCATAAGTGCTGAAAGAAATCAACAAGTGGAACACAGTTCAAGCTAAGCTGCATTGCAAGCAAGGATGCAACTGGCATGTGGTAACATGTCATGCACATTGCAATGGCAGGTTAATAGATTCAAGAGCTGGAATCTAGCATCTCTGCTGGTTGGGATGCAACTTAATAAGGGCTCAAGTGCTTAATTTTACTGCTGCACAGTCTGTACAAGAGATTGACATAACTTTAAAATAAAACATGCACTCCTTTACAGTGTTCTAAAACATACACCTGTTTCCCATGCTCTCAAATTAAGAGCTGTCAGTAAACTTCACATTTCTTTTAACTAAAAGGATTGCCTACAATTTCAAGGGATTCGCATAGGCTCACATGCCACTCTTTTGACCTTTGACTCCAATAATGCGACAATATGAGCTAGTTGGTACACCTTTCGGAAACACGTAACGCTAAAAACATCTGTCTTGTTTCTTGTTTTGCCCTATTTTTAGTGTTGTTTGCTTCCTCCTCCCCAAAAAACAGCTCTGACTGCATTGCACGGATTTGGTGCATAAGCTTTGCCTTCTTGAGAAGCAGCTTCACGAAATGCATGTGACGAGCCAGCAAGCTCACCTTCTTTCGAGCTAAGTATTTGTCCTCGCGCAAGCCCAGACTGTGCAGCGTGTTTGCAGCCTGGCCCATCTTTCCAAGCTGGATGGCATGCAGCCAGCTGAGGGAGTCATGGCCCTCCAGGAAGCACTCGAGGTTACGGTGCTGTGAAGCGGGCTGACGCAGCAGGTCTCCACGTCGTCCTGTACAAGTCATCAAAAAGAGAAAACATATTTATCAAAGCACAAGCCACTGAGGTCACTTGGCATTCAACAACAGTAACGCTAATCGATGGGGCCTCCCATCACAAACCAATGCCTAGGTCATCACAGACGCCACGAATTAATCCTACAGATTAATTCCGACCACATAGGATTCTATAGGATGAATTTAAGTTGTACGCAATTGTTCTTGCATCCTATCCCCATTCAAATGTGACTGCTCCGGTTAGGAATTAAACCCTCAACCTTCCACTCAGCAGCAGAACAGCATATTGCAGAACTACTGTGGCAGGTGGTACTATTGAACAATGCAGATGCTAGTGGTGCTAGCTGTTGAGCATGGCTACGTGGCCATAAGTAACAAAGCACAGAATGCTTTGAAAACAAATCCTAATGACGGAATACACCAGCACATTCTACAGTTCTTGCAGACAAAATTGGAAGACCAAGAAAACACAGATACAGATTTAGGACATCGAATTTCCTTGAGCCTGTGTAACCTTAAGCTTTGTTTTGCATATGGCTGTCTATGGCGATAAATATGCTCAAGCTATAGCATGCGAATTACGGCCACTAGTACGTTTTTGCCCCCAGAAAAATGGGGGAGAGAGAGAAAGAGAGAGCCCTTGTCCAAACAAGGGTGCTGCAATGGAGAAAGATGGCTATTACTTTATAGCTCACCTGAGTCAAGCTGCCACTTGAACACAAACTCTGGAAATCCCTACGAAGAAAATAAGGCAGAAATGAGACACTGATCACAATAGATCAGCAATTGACCATTGAATCAAAATCTTCCAACAGTGCAACTTATTCAGTGCCTTAGTCAAATGAGGATGAAAAGTTTTAATTCAGTACAGTTCATGAAGCCTGTGAAAACCCCTGCCCATTCATACTCTGGACGTTACTGTCCACGTAAGCAATGTCAGCACAAGGTAAAGAAATACACACTATGGAAGTATTATCACTATTTGTGGACAACACAAATACACAAACTCCCTCAACCTGTTCTTGGTCTTTGCAAAACCAGCCAGGCTCAACTCTTGTGCTAACGCCACACACAATCTAGCACTGGCTGTTCAATATTCATTGCTTGTTCAAGCTCTGTTTTTGTAACCAGCCATGTGAAGAAGCAAACACAATAAACAAAGCGCAAAGTATAACATCCTGCAGCGGCACTGCTGTGTGACTTCGTGCAGGGAAAAAATGGAAAAGCTCTATTGTCATAAATTTTCTCAGGCATGATTAATAGATGTAGCCAAATCTTCCAAACCTACTCAGCAAGCATCGTTGTTAAAAATGGAAAACAGAGCCAGAGAGATGTGTTAGCTCATTTCGGCAGCACTACACTCGCTTGTTTATAAACATGCAGTTGTCTACAATACTGTTGTATGCAGTACTAGAGCAGTGACAACATGGTGCTCCTACAGGGTGCCGACAGGACAATTCCATCACCATAGTTAATTTCATACATTGCAAGAAATGCTACAACTGCTAAACTTTTCTCACTGGTTGCGTTCGCGACGGAAAAATAAAGTGCCACATATGAAAGAAAGATATCGGTATGCATCATGTAATTCGACGTAACACTCTCCAACCATGTACCCCTCTATCCAGGTTGATTGGGCGTGGAGCTTTAATTCGGGCCAACGGTCCTTCCCAGACAAAGGGGCTGCTGTGGTGCAGCACAACTGAGCTACTGCACTCAACACACAAACAGCCATGTCAGACTTGCAGGACACAAGCCTGACAGACCCTCGGATTACCTTAACACAAAAGCGGTCAAGGCATACAACCATGGAGCGCGACCACATGAGGGTGCGCCACGACCAGTTCAGGATCTGGGTTCCCCTGACGAAAGCAAAACCCCGTGGATCGACCGGCACACACGGCCAAGTCGAGCGACCTTAGGGGCATGCATCCTAACTTAATGCAGAGCTTTCCACCTGACTCATCAAAAATCACTATAGGACGAGCTCCCACTTTGAGAAACTTCTTGTCGCCCAAGTGATGCTGCTCCAGGGTGAGATGGAACCAGACCTCCTTCGGTGCTTTCGCAAGCACCTTGTGAAGGCCCGGCGCCAGCCCCCCGAAAGCCGCTTCACAGCGTGCCAACCAAATTTGGTATGAGCAGTCAACAAGAAGAAGGACGAACTGGTTGATCGCCTGCTAAGGCAAAGGGTGCAAAAATCAAACAGACTGATATGGGACAGCCGGGAGACTAAAAAGACTAGCAATCCATTAGAGAAGAGCTGCGGGAAGCAAACACTGCGTAAAGATATGAATCGAATCCTCATGACCGCCACAAAAAGGGCACACTCCACGAGCAGGTGCGGCTGTGAAGGGTCTGTAACTCAACGGCAGACACCCTCGCGCCAGGCGGTACATGAACGTAGCTCGCCTGGCATCAAGGAATCTGGGAGAAATGAGTTTCCAGCTTGGCCTGTGGATGGACAGTTCATACCTTTGGCAATGTGGGGCAAGACCTGAGGCGAGGATATTGATTAGTCCTTGCATTGGAGTTGAAACTACATCGATACCGGGGTGAACTTTGCGGAGGATACCAGAGAGAGTTGGCAGCTGCCGCATAAGTGGCGGACGGGGAACCTGAGCGAGGCACATAGTGGGAAAATGTGCTTTGTGGAGTCGGGTACTAAGAAAAAATGAAGTGAAGCGTCGAGTCAGGAGCATACTTGGGTTCACTTGCTGTGTAGTCCAGTAGCCACGATGCCCAGGTCGGGGATTCCGAGTCTTCCCTTATCCTTGGGCAATATAAGCACCTGCTGAGCTACACAACCAGTTGTCCCTTTCTTGAGGAAACGAAACAGGACCCTTTGAAGATATGCTTGGTTCGGGTTGGAACAGGAGACACACACGCCACGTATGTAAGGAAGGAAAACAGAAGTGAGCGAAGAATTGTTGCTCGAGCCATCAGTGAACATGACAACGCGCTGAATTCCTGAATCCTGGTTTCAAGCTCTCCCTAGTTTGATGCCAGTTTTTAGGAGACAGACCATCTGGATCGAATTGAAAACCTAGAATGCGCAACCGTGTTTTGACGGGAAGACCATGAACGGGCTGCGGACTGGATGGAGTGGAGTTCAAGGAAATGGCTGCCCTTTTTGACCTATTTAACCTTGCACCATTCGCCCCGCAGTAACTGTCCATGACATCCAAGATGGTGCAAGCTGATGCCTCGTCTGAGATGACAATAGACAAGTCATCCACATAGGCGAAGACTGCAACCGGAGGGGAACCTGGTGGAAGTAGGAACCTGCCAATTCTACTGTCACAGGACAAACTCTGCAGTAGTGGTTCAAAAGCGAGCACGTAGAGGGCAGGCGGACAGAGGATCCTCCTGCCATACACCACGTCCTACAATGAATGCCTCCGAGATGCGATGCTGTATGAGAACAGTAGAAGTCAGCCGAGAATAGAAAGCTTGGACCATTTGCCGAAAACCCACACTAAAGCCAGCCTCTTCCGAAACCTGGAACAGGTACCTGTGGCTAATGATATCGAAAGTCTTCTCTTAATCAAAACAGCACAGAATACCTGGAGGTTTCCTGGCATTTGCCCACAGGGGAAAGTCCCTGACTGCTAAACCGTGAAGCTGAGTGCAACGTCCCTGGACACAACATGCCTGGTATGGACCCAAAACAGTGTTGAGCACTGGAGTGAGTCGCATACACACACTTTGCTATGAGCTTGTAATCGCAGTTTGGAAGTGTGATTGGACACCAGGCTCTTAGATTGGTGCTTCTCAACTCATACTTACAAAGGAGCATGATTAGCTGCCGAGTAGCCTGTTCACCAATGATGTGAACAGCTTCCCTAACAGTGTCTATAACTTGACCTAAAATTCAACTGTCAGACCATCGGATCCTGGACTGCAATTATGCTTTAAGACTTCAAAGCCGAAAATGGCTTGTCTATGACTATGGCTGAGTCACAGACTTCTGGCGGCTCAGCTGGTGAAACGAATGGACAGACAGCTGGAGTGGCAGCTGGTTCGGCATACAAGTTCATGCAAAACTGCCTCGCCAGTGCAAGAACTCCAGCTGGTGTATGAACTATGCTTCCATCACTTGGATCTACTAGGGAAGAGAGTGGTGCTCTTCCTTGAAAGATGTCTACTTAAGACATTGCTGCTGCACCACGCTTCCAGAGAACCAATTCCAGAGAACCCTGGCACGCACTCTTTGGAGATCCCGTGGATCCTACCAAAGACCTCCAGCTTGGTGACAAGAGCTTGGTCTGGAAGATCTGCGGGGTAGCCAAAAGCCCTCACAATTTTCACATGAACACCTCGATACTCAAAACGAACCTCGACATCACGAACCTTCAATGCGGGATCAGCTGAGGAGCAATCAACCACAGCCTTATTCTTGAACGTCACCTCAAAATGACTAGCACCAAAATCCTGAACTGACTTGAACTTGGACTGCGAAAAGCGCTGCACAAGCGTCTTGCAAACATCAACATTGGTCGTGCCTTTCGGAACACGACTGAAGAAAGTCAGCGGATGAAGTCGTGGAGGAGCCACCATCGCGGTGAAAACCACGTGGAGTCCACACAAGCCAAAGTGAAGCTAACACTGCACGAGTGTAAAAGCTAAAAGCCTCAGCTAAACACAGAAAAAAACAGAAAAAAAAAGCCACGAGGGCAGCTCACCAAATGGATGGACACGTGGCTGGAACACAAGAACTCGCACTGTATCCAGATATTTCGGGAGGAGACCACGTGGAAGGAATTAGCTCCTCACAAACTCCAACTTAGCAGCTCCAATTCACGAGCTACGCGAGAGCGTTAAGGGCGCCGTGTTGCAGAAAATCTTGTGTGGGCACGATAGCGTTAAGGAGCTCGTGTCGCAGAAAATCCAGTGTCGGCGTCAGACGTCGTTTCGGTGAAAAGCTTTTCGAAACACCCATACCTAGGCCCTCCAAGTTACGCAAGGAATTTACTGAACTAAATGAATTCCTCAAGCTAAAATAAGTGTAAAAAACGTAAACTATGACTTACACACAACCTACAAACATGGCAGCTCTCAGATTGTAATTTGACTATACGTGAAAACATAATTCTGTTATGCAAAAACTCATAGAAACCCCTTTTCCAGCGTTTATACCATTCACAAACCAGCCGCGGTGTCCGCCATTTGTGCGACCCGGCGGGTGGGTGTCTCGGGGCCCATGGAGCGGTGCACCCTGTTCCTTGCAATACCTCCAGCTGGTGCTCGCCTCCGTCGCATTGCGGCCCACGCCTGAGGCCGCGTTTCTACCAGAAAGCCCGCTTTTGTGCATAGCATTCACGGCCAGCGTTTACTGGTAAACACTACAGTTACATACGCTCCAGTTGCTGGGAAGCATGAGAAGCAGTCAGCGATCTTTGAATGCTTCACTCTTAAAAGTGAAGCTTAAGCGCCCTCCAAACTCTTTTCTTGGGAAAAAAGAAAAATATATGTACGCGTTAAGAGTCGGGTAAATATTATAATCAGCCAAATGTGAGCTACTGTTACTGCTAGGAAATCTTCCTAGGTCAGGCCGAAAATAGCCATTTTCTAAGAGAAATGATGTGTGTTCAAGCATTCAGTTCCTTAAGCACCACTAAGACATGCTGCCACTAAAGAGGTTGCTATTGGGGTTACCACAGTTGTCACTTTCTTGCATACTGACTTGTCAAGGTCGAATTAACTGGCAAAGGCTAATTTTAGGATTAAAGTAATGAAAATTTGGGCCATGGAAGTGCATGGGCGCCAGAGGGGACCATCAGCCAGGATCGAATTAAACCAAAAATCTAATTAATTGGAGTTGAAATTATAGAAGTCTACTGTATTTAGTATGTGATAATATATGTAATAGTATGTAAATAATATATGATTTGATGCAACCTGATGTTTGCAAGTTGTAGTTGTAATACTATTTAAAGCAGTCATTCCGTACAGGGAGCACTGCAGATCAAAGACAGACTTATGTTGACCCAAGGAAATTTAGACCTATGTTGACCACAGGATTTTTTGGGTTCCCAAACTTTGCTTTTCGAGCAAGCGCCTTTCACTGACTCCGAGATCAGTGGCTTTGTGGTGCCATTTTAGCTAAGGCAACGAAGCTGAAAATGCTTTTTTACAATTCTTCGAATAGTTTCTTGCAACTTAATGCATAACCATGAAGCAATTAAAAATGTTGCTCTGTCTTTAAAAATGTGGGTCAAATATTTTTTAGCATTCCAATTGCACTTCAAAATGCATTGAGTGAGACTTGCTTGACCACTGTATTTGCATAGCTTCAGCAGCATTGTCCTGCTAACTACAAAACGGAGTATACCAGCACAAGCAAGACAATTTTGCACACCTGATCAGCAAACTGGATCATGTAGTTCTGCAGCTTGTCCTTGTTCTTGGTGGTCTCGCAAATTTCAACCAGGGATGAAAAATCATAGTACTTCTCCGCCAGTGCTGCTGCCCTCTCGTACTGGGTGGCCTTGACTGCAATGAATAGACAGACCACGGTTTGCCTCTAAGCATTACTGAAAAACCAGTTGCAATAGCTGTAGGTCCTTCCTTTAGAAAAGTAGCAACAGTTTTATTCCCCTCTCTCGAACTCTTTCAAATTACAGTACCTATTGAAATATAAGGTGACATTTTTATCCCCAAATCCTTAGACTTGAAGTCAACCCCCCCCCCCCACACACACACACGTTATATGCGAGACTGTTAGATAGAGTAATACCCGTGTCACACGGGCAACTCGGACCTCCTTCAAACTTCCTTCTCTTAAAGGACCACAAGGGAGTTTCACCTCAAAGAAGTTAGCTGCGTGTCACAAGGCCTATAAGCGAGCTTTTGAAAGCTGCCGCTGGGGGCCCATTAGGCGCTGCTCACCTCGTACGCAGTCATGAAATAAACACGTTATATATTGCTAAAAAGTTTTGGTTACTTCTCTTTACTTACAAAATACAATTATTTATGCAGCAATTATTATGCAGCCATTCCGAGAACGCCAGGTTCGAGAGTCGAATGTAGCTGCTCAACTCAAATATCTTTGTCGGTGCTCAAATAGTATATTATATGCAATAAAAACAGTTATAATTGCTGGTAAAAGGGAAATTAATAAAAATGGGGGTGATTTCTTGATTCGAAATTCAAGCACGCTGGGAACAAGAGTACTCCCTTCAGTCTGCAAGTGAGATCTTCCATCTCCTTTCGCTAGGAACTTCCTTAAGCTTCCTTTGCTAAAGGACTGCCGTGTGACACGGCGCGCATCTCCCTCGAGATAAAGACGTCCTTGGTTGAAGGGAGTTAAAAGGACTTTAGCCGCATCCGTGTGACAGGCGTATTACTTAACTGAACAATGCGGCAGCAGCCCACACAACTCCGGCGATCCAAATTTTAGATGGCAGTGTAAATTTTAACACCTAATAACCCTCGGCAGGTGCAGCAGTACCGTATTTCTACGCGTATAACCTGCACTGAGAATTTCAAAAATTTAGCAGTAAATGTTTACGGCAGCCCGCGCCGCATTGCTGTGAAAGGGGGTCTTCTGATTATATTCGGTATATTGGGCAATCCCTGCGAAGTCTGAATAATTTGTCGGCTACTCTATACCATACATACCTACATACTTAAATTCTTTTTCTTAGGTCCCCCAACTGCACCCTCACCTTATAATCTAATAGATATGGTATATACATATTAAAGACATTATAAAACCGAAGTCAAATGAAACAGGTAGCATTGTAAGTACATGCTTAAATCTTTTCAACAGAAGTTGGAAATTTTATAAGTATGAATAAAGCAGAGATAATACATGCAGTGTTAAGTTAGCAAGTATTCAAAAATGCTGCAGATGACAGGCAGATTATGTCTTGTATTAACATAAATCATGCGACTCATTCGGCTAAAAAGATAATTGGGCTAAATTTTATAATTAGTATAATTACTACCTCTAGCAATTTCAACACACATGCCTCTGTGGTGAAAGCTAAGGCAATCGCTTAATTACGACACCTGCCCTATCTTCGAGGAATTTCAACTGCACTTTTGAAACACCCTGCCTAGAAACTGCCGTACTGTAATTCTTCAACTAGTGATGTATATCGCATTTACTTTACACAACAGATGGGACAGCTCCACTGTCTATCCTGGATGGGAATTACAGGTCAAGCGAGCAGTAGATTTTAAGCTATACGGGTAACATCAAATGACGTGAAATACTAAGTGCAAAACGAAGTGACATTGAAGAGCACCCACTGAGAGGTGCAATGAGGCGTTTCCTGTCCTGTTGGTATTGCAGCTCGAGTGCCTCGTACACTGCTGGGTCATGGCCGAGCGAGTCCAGCTGGATCTTGTAGCCGTTGAGCACAAGGTCTGCCAGGTCACAGAGCTGCTGGAACACCCTTCCACGGGATGCAGCGTCATCGGCCAGTGGAACTGCGCCTATGGCCGTCATGCTGTGCTGCAAGTGGAGCGAAAAGAGAGGACAGGAATACAAGCATGTTGTCGCTAATTGCTCATGGTTGAAAATGGTGTGCAGGACGCAAGGTATACGATGAAATGAGGATGACTGTCATGAATGCTGCTACGTAGTGTATGAAAGGACCTGCTGTGCTAAGGGTAATGTGCTGAAGGGCGACAGGTACTGAAGGAAAGGAAAGCACAGGGAAAGCTGTGGTTCTTCTCAATTAGCGGGAATACTTTTTTATAATGAATTAGACTCAATATGTGAGACAAGGGGGAGAGTGGGAGATGCGAACCCACAACCTGCACAACTTCCACAAGACAGCTTCGCCCCATGGTTTAATTTCATTACCCTACCATTGCTGCAATATATGATGCGGTAGTCCTAAACTTAGGAGTATTTCTAGCCAAAGCACCTATTTGCATATATGCTTCAGCTATTAAAGAATCGAGCTAGTCCCAAAAGCAGTGCCATAAACCGAGTCAGAAATGTACACACCTGCTTGCAAAGGACAGCTCGAAGTGCCGACGTCCACGGCCGAAACTCCAGGGAAATTTCTCGGGCAGCTTCGTAAACGAGCTGCTCTTTCTCCCTGAACAGGCACACCTCTTGCAAGACTTTCTGAAATGGGTGTGGCAGCAGACGAGAATGAGAGTTTTCCATAAAACAGTGGCTATACACAACAGTCCACACTTCAACCTAAGATTTACTTTTCTCTCCCAATTCCAACACATAAAAAAGGAAAAAGAAACAAGCACATGTTGTTGCCTGCAACTCATGAAAATGACAATCCTGAACAGTATACAAAGCTTTATTGTAACAAATCCCAGTCATAATTTAACCCAAGACTTAACCTTCTCTCCCAATTAGAACTCTTGAAAAAACAAGAAGTTGCATATAACCCAATGCGAATGACAGCACTGAACAAGGCACAAGTTTTTGTGGAAACAAACCCACTACTACATTCAGCATGAGGCAAAGCTCCCCAAACAATTTTTTTCTGTCCATTCAGACCTCCCACTTACACTGCTGTGCTCTGTCAATATGTGGTGCAGTTACGGGAAACAATAATTTATAGTTAAGCATAGCTTCACAGCAATGCACTGCATTGCCACAAAGCTGCGGCAGTTCAAGACAAAATTCTAGTATAGCTTGCACCCTCAATTTATTGTTAATTTATTTAAATTTCAGTGTCTGTTATGCTAAAAAAATACAGTGTACAATAACAGGAATGACAAGAACAGGGCAAGAGGATCAGCCCCTCCAAGGCAGGAGGTGAAAGCTAGGAACAAGGAAATGATGTCATGATGCCTGACTTTATAAAAAAATTACTAAAGAATTATGTACAAAAGGAACTGCACATCATGTGATCAGTAAATGAACACATGCCAGCGAATATTGCTGAAAGGCAACGCGAATGGACTAGCATAAAGAAAACAAACTCACCACAAAGATTGTGTTCACTTCGGTGATCAGTGCAAACTCATCTTTGGGAGATATTCCCTTGTTCAGCTCAGCTTCCTCCTCTTCAACAAGGGCAGGAAAAATTTTGTCAAGTTCTGAGACCTGTGCAATAAGGAAAGGCAATGATCAATGAGAAAGTGCACCAACTTGTGAGGGCACAACTGTCAGAACAATAGAGACTTTTAGCCTGTCCGTTATTCCAGCAAACAGGGGCGGTTTTGGCAGATTGCCGGATTTGCGGGGGCGTAAGTGTGAGCAGCCAGAGCGGGGAAGCCGCCTGGTGGTGTAGAATTCAACCAGACAAACACAGAGCTAAAACTTTGCGGCGTAACTGTGAACACGATTAAGCCGCTGTCGAAAATTCACACCAGCAGCTAAACAGAATATAGTAATTGTATATTCTGGACAGCTCTGTGCTCTATACAGCTCTATATTCAGTAGCTTTGTGTTTGCGTGGTTGAGCTTTGCGCCACCAGCTGGTGCTACCAATCTGGCCGATCACGTTTACACCCCCGCTAAACTGGCAAACTGCCCGCGCTTGCCAGTAGACTGGACGCACTAAAATTCTCTAATGTTTCAGTGCATTCATACCATTGTTTTTCAGCATGTTAGCAGTTGTTTGTAGGGAATTACTGTGCCAATGCGAACAAAGATAAAGCACATAAGAAGACATAGAAATAGAAGTAGCGTACGCACAACTGAAAAAAAAAAAAAAAATGTGGCAAGATATAGTTGTGGTTAGAGGTGCACAGGTCCCAGAAAGAATAGTGCTTACACTACTTCTATGTGCCTACTTGTGCGCTGTACCTTTCTTCGCATTCGTGTGGTAATTACATATCCTAATCCCGAACCAACTAACCCCAAAAAATGTTCCGACCAGTTGTCCCTACTTTTGTAATGAGATAATTTAAATCTAGACCAAATATTTGCAAACAGGCGGCTTGAACATGCTCTTGAATGTATTGCAGTGTGAATGCACTTTTCAAGCAAATTGCTGTCATACAAATAGCAGTAGAGCATTACTGGAGTGCAGTGTCCATTTTGCTTGATAGGTGCTATAGTAGGATACAACTTAAAAAAAAAACAGCACTTGGCAACAAAGGCACACGAGCTACGCCAGGTTGTTGCTCCGCCAGCCAATCACAGAAGCAGAAAAAAACGTTGTCATGTGACCATTTCGAAAAAGCATTGTACTTGATAACTCTGGAGCGTCTGCTGTTCTTTTCGTTGGCAGAAGCGATGAGGTGTGCAACAGACATGGACAAAGTGCATGGAGTCTGAGCATTTCACTCTTCAAAAGTCCGTAGTACAGCTAATTTCACTGCTGACCCCGTTTTACTCCCGAAACTTCACTGCCAACTGAAGTGAAACTTGGCAATATATAGTTGCAGCGAAGCAAGCGTTTTATTTCAATTCAATAAGGAGTTAGGCTTTCGCCGTTCCGCTATAATAGACGATTGAAAACGTACAAAATTACGTGCTTATAATTTTGTTTTTGTGGTTACCACCTTATTTAGCTAACAGGGAAAGTTTGAAGTACGAACTGTTTGCAGCCTCGTGAAGGAACAATGGCTGGCGGTTCTGAAGGCGTGGGCGGGGCTTCATTGCAGACTTGAGTTGTATTCGACTATAGTGTTCCACAGTGCAGTGGAATCGGGGAAGAAATACGAGTTGAAGCCTGTAACTAAGGAGGTCAATAAGTGCTCTAAGGGTCATCCGTCTATATTCGGAGTGGCAAGCCTGCAGTTCTTTCTCAGTCCATGAGCAGCTACACTTAGTTGGGTAGCACAGGGACCAGTTGCACTTATTATAAGCATACCCGGGCTTGCCAATTTCGATGAGGTGATTGTCAAATTGTCCGATCGCTTGTTGCATTTGTGGGGTTGTTGAGATTGAAGATAATTCGATCAATGATACTGTAGCGTGACACATCATTGTGCTTCTGCACTTCTGCACGACCGAATTTCCATGTGGCCTGGACTGGAGCACACATTTGGACCTGGAACTTTTAGTGGAAATGAGACGAGCAACCAATTAAATATCCATTATCCTAATTGGTTAGCAAAAGTTAGCATGACAAATCAATCTTAAAAACTCTCTTTCGACCACTTTCCCTCACTGCTATGAATTACTTTGATGATATGTAGTGTTTAATGGCGCAAGGGCCAGGTTTGGCCAAAGAGCGCCATGACAAGTAGTGATGTTGACGATGTATTATGGAGATGTGACTTGGCTGTAAAGTGGCCTAAAATTGTCGCTGTAAAGTGCGTAAAATCTACGTGCTATAAAATTATGGCGATGACTAATGACGATTACTGTGAACATTAAAATCCATCGTAGTAGAATGATGCACAATCAAAAATATGTAGGATGTTAAAATTACTTGGAGCACTGCTGCCTCGCCAGAGCCCTTGAAAGACAAGGGCCTAGAGGCATGTGCTATACTAAAGAGATATCGCAGCGGCATCCTCTGAAGAGAGGACCCGCTACGAACATGTGGGGCTAAAAACATGCAGGACGACATCTTTCAGGAAATTTAGTACTGTGTTGGTGTCAAATAAAGGTTCTGGGCCGAGTAGCATTACGGGATGTAGGGGGATGTGCTGCCGGTATGCTAGGGAAAAATGTTTCCTTCTTTCAGATTCGGCTGCCCGACACTCCAGGAGGACGTGGAGGACGGTCAGCCTCTCCCCGCATCTACCGCAGGTTGGAGGATCATTTTCAGTGAGTAAAAAGTTATGTGTGCCAAATGTGTGTCCTATTCTGAGGCGACAGAATAGGACATCTGTCCGGCGTGATTTTGTTACAGGAGGCCAGAAACCTAATTGTGGCTTTATTAAATGCAACTTATTATTTGTTTCCAGGTCCCACAATCGTTGCCAGTAGTTTCGCAATTTCCTTCTTAAGAAGGGTTTCAGGTCTGTGACAGGGACTGCAGCAGTAGAATTAACAGTGTGTGATGCAATTGATGTGGCCATCTGGTCTGCTAGAACGTTACCCTGGATGCCCCTATGGCCAGGCACCCAGCATATAACCACATCCTGGTTAGATACATATGCTTTGCATAAGACGGAATAGAGTTCAATTATTATAGGATTTTTGTGCTTACAGAACGACATCAAAGACTTCACAACACTAAGGGAGTCCGTATATATAACTGACTTTTTGAGTTTTGATTTCCTTATATGCTTCACGGTCGACAATATTGCGTACGCCTCAGCCGTGAAGATACTAGTTTCCGGATGCAGTAAATCGGATTCCGAGAAGGATGGACCGACGGCTGCATATGACACCCCCTCGCGTGACTTCGATGCGTCTGTGTAAAACTCCGTACAGGAGTGTTTGTATTGCAGTTCCTGGAAATGCATCTGGATTTCAATCTCTGGAGCGTGTTTTGTAACCTGCATGAAAGATATGTCGCATTGTATCATCTGCCACTCCCAAGGAGGCAGCAGCTTAGCTGGAGGCATTAGGCGGAACTCGAGGAGTGGGACATGCATTTCATCACTAAGCTCCCTCACACGCAGCGAGAAAGGCTGTCTTACGGAGGGACGATTGCGAAAGAGTGTAGCATATGTCATGTCATTAACGGTGTTAAAACAGGGATGTTCAGGATTGGAGTGGACTTTCAGAAAATATGTTTGGCTGATGTACGTTCTCTGGATATGAAGTGACCATTCATTCGATTCTGCATATAAACTTTGTACGGGACTCGTTCTGAAAGCTCCTGTGGCTAAACGGATACCTAGATGGTGAACAGGGTCTAGCATCTTTAGCGCACTTGGAGTGGCAGAATGATAGATCACGGCACCATAATCTAATCGTGAACGGATCAGGCTCTTATAGAGATTAATTAAGCACTTCCTGTCACTACCCCACGATGTATGGGATAGAAGTTTCATTAGGTTCATTGTTTTCAGACATTTTTCTTTAATATGTTTAATGTGGGGGACGAAAGTGAGTCTGTAGTCTAATATAACACCTAGAAATTTGTGCTCTTTGTTTACGGGTATTTGTTGTCCACACAGTTCTAAGGAAGGATCCGGAACCAGGCCTCTCTTTCTTGTAAAAAGAACGCAAGAGCTTTTGTTAGGATTGATCTTAAATCCATTCTTGTCTGCCCACACTGAGACTTTGTTCAGGCAATGCTGTACCTGTCTCTCGCAGACTGCGAGGTTACACGATTTGAAAGCTATTTGAATGTCGTCCACGTAGACAGAGTAAAAGATGGCGGGTGGTAATGAAACACGAAGCGTGTTCATCTTCACGATAAAGAGCGTGCAGCTCAGCACGCCTCCTTGGGGTACACCCGTTTCTTGCGTAAAAGGGCGTGAGAATGCATTGCCGACTTTTACCCGGAAGGTACGATTTGACAGATAGCTTTCTATTATATTATGCATATTACCGTGGATGCCCATTTCTGACAAGTCTCTTAAGATTCCGTAACGCCACGTCGTATCGTACGCCTTCTCCATATCGAGGAATATGGATAAGAAGAATTGTTTGTGTACAAATGCGTCCCGGATATGTGCTTCGACACGTACAAGATGGTCAGTTGTGGAGCGCCCTTCTCGGAAGCCGCACTGATAGGGATCAAAGATTTTGCTCAGTTCAAGGAAATGAATGAGTCGCCGATTAATCATTTTTTCAAACACCTTACAGATGCAACTTGTGAGGGCTATCGGGCGGTAACTTGCCACTGAGGAAGGGTCCTTGCCTTGTTTCAAAACAGGGACCACAATGGCTTCCTTCCATGCAGTTGGAAGGTACCCTGCATCCCAAATGGTGTTGAAAAGTGTGAGTAGTGTATCCTGCGTGTCATTGTGTAAGTGTTTGAGCATTTCATACATGATTCTATCAGATCCTGGTGCGGAGCTGTTGCATGCGCTCAAGGCAGCCCTCAATTCCGCAATACAAAAAGGACGGTTGTACGGCTCATTCTCTCGACCTTTTCTTGTTAATGGCTTACGTTCTTCTGTTTGTTTGTATTTGAGAAAGGATTGTGTATAATTTGTTTGACTTGACACGCTCTCAAAATATTCTCCAAGTGAGTCTGCCTGGTCTTGCAGTGTATCGCCCTGTGTGTTTACCAGGGGGAGCGAATGTGTTTCCCGCCCTCTAATCCTATTTACTCTGTTCCAGGCTTTGGCCTCATCCCTAAACGAGTTAATACTCGATAAAAACTTGTGCCAGCTTTCTCTTCTGGCCTGTCGGCGGGTTCGTCTGCCTTGGGATTTTACTTGCTTAAAGTTGACTAGATTCTCTGCAGTGGGAGAAGCGCGTAGCAACCCCCACGCTTTGTTTTGTTTCTTACGAGCGATCCTGCAGTCTTCGTTCCACCACGGGACCCGCCGTTTACATGCCAAGCCATTTACTTCTGATACGCATTTAGATGCAATATCTATAATGAAGGCTGTAAGATACTGCACAGCAGCATCAATTCCTAAACAAGACATGTCATTCCATGAGATATTAGTTAAGTTTCGGAACTTCTCCCAGTCGGCTGTATCGATCTTCCACCTAGGAGCCTGTGGTAGACATTCTTTTTCTTTATGTGTTTTTAGCAGTATGGGGAAGTGGTCGCTTCCGTAAGGATTCTTGGTGACTTCCCATTCGAGTTCAGACAGTATACAAGGGGAAACTAGGCTGAGGTCAATTGAAGAAAATGTTCTGTTTGCGAGAGAATAATATGTGGGTGTCTTCTTATTCAGCAGACACGCACCGGACGAAAAAAGAAATTGTTCAACGAGGCGACCTCGCGCATCGATACGAGAGTCTCCCCACAGGCTGCTGTGCGCATTGAGATCGCCAAGAACAACATAGGGTTCTGGCAATTGATCGATCAAGGACTGAAATTCATGTTTGTTTAGTTGGTAATGCGGGGGTATGTAAAGCGAGCAAATGGTGATGAGTTTGTTTAGTAGGACCGCTCGAACCGCCACTGCTTCAAGGGGCGTTTGTAGCTGTAAAGGTTGGCACGCTATATTTCTATGAGTGACTATGGCAACACCGCCCGATGATGCGACGGCATCATCGCGATCTTTGCGAAAAGTTAGATACTGTCGAAGAAAGTTTGTGTGTTTGTTTTTTAAATGTGTTTCCTGTAAACACAGCACTTTTGGATTGTGTTTTTGTATAAGTTCCTGCACATCATCAAGGTTTCTGAGAAGACCTCTGACGTTCCATTGAATTATTTGTGTATCCATATTGGGAGTTAATATGTGCTGTGTGTACAGAAACAGAAGTAGTGATTATGGAAATTACAGTGATCAAATTACAGAGCCCGTTCGAGGCCCTGTAACGGGAGTTTTGCTCTTTCTGGAGCGTTCGAGGGAGCCTCGCCGCTCCTTAGGCGCTTGGCGCGCCGTGGGGATAGGTGTGTCCATTGCCTCTTGTGAGGCGCCGGACACGTGCTCCTGCGAGCGAGAAGTTATCAGAGAGAGTCCCGCCTTGGAGGGCAAGACCGCTGCGCCCACCAGCCCGGAGTTCGTTGGGGCACCCTGGGGGATTTGGCTGCGCCGGCCGTTGCCAGCGCTGGAAGGGACCTGGGAGGTTGAGGCAGCCTCGGCTGCGCCCACCTTCGGGATCGATGGTCCCTTCTCCACGGTTGACGGAGCAGCGCTAGCTGCAACCGCCGCAGGGGCAGACGGCGTAACTGCCGACTCACTGCTTGTGGGTCGGACAGCCGTCGGAGGCCGTTGTGACGCTGCCCCCTGACGCGCCACTTCGGCAAAGCTTTTCTTGGGCAGGTATGAAACCCGCCTGCGTGCCTCTTTGAAAGTGATATTTTCCTTGACTTTAATTGTAACAATTTCCTTTTCTTTCTTCCAGGATGGGCACGACCGCGAGTACGCGGCGTGCTCCCCATCGCAGTTTACACAGCGGAGAGGGTTCTCACAGGTTTCAGTGGTGTGTTCTTTGGCACTGCATTTAGCACAAGTTTGGCGGCCTCGGCAGCTCTGCGAGCTGTGGCCGAAGCGCTGGCATTTGAAACATCGGAGTGGATTAGGCACGTAAGGCCTGACACGGAGCTTTATGTACCCGGCCTCGATTGATTCGGGCAGGACACTTGAATTGAAAGTGAGAATTAGGTGTTTGGTTGCAATTTCTTTACCGTCGCGCCGTATCTTTATTCTTTTCACATTAACAACATTTTGCTCATTGAAGCCCTCTAGGAGCTCTGCCTCTGTCAGCTGAAGCAGGTCATCATCTGAGACAACGCCGCGTGTAGTGTTCATAGTGCGGTGTGGAGTCACTGTCACTTGAAAGTCACCAAAAGACACTAGATTAGGTAGCTTTTCGTATTGTTTCAGGTCACGGAGCTCCAAAAGGAGATCTCCACTTGCCATCCTTGATGCCTTGTAACCTGGACCAAGAGCCTCAGTTAAAGACTTAGAAACTAGAAATGGGGAGATTGTGCGTACTTGTTTATCTGGCATTTCTGAATGAACGACGTGAAATCGTGGGAAGTTGGGTCTTTGTCGTCCAAAAAACTGAAATACATCTTCGGTGCGCCCTCTTTTCTGAGGGCGATCAGGAAGCGGAGGGAAAGAGGTTGCCATAAAGGGATTGAATTTTCGGCAATAACGCCAACCACCCACCGTGGAGCCCTACAAGGGGACGCTACAGGGACTGTAAAAAGCAGGTCCTGTATGCGCCAGCTGTACGTTATCACTATAACCAAATATGAGATAACCTAGGTTGGCTATTCACACAAGGTTAACCCTTGCTGCCTGGAAAATTGGAAGTGAGCGGAAGCTAGGAGAAGACAGGAAAGATGGAAAGTGAGGGAAAGACGAAGGTTGGAGGGAGAGTGAGAGACAGGAAAAGGCAACTACCGATTTCCCCCGGGTGGGTCAGTCCGGGGGTGCCGTCTACGTGAAGCGGAGGCCAAAGAGGCGTGTTGCCTCCACCGGGGGGCCTTAAAGGTCCGAACACCCGGCATCGGCTCAACCTCCAGGATCCCCCTTTCCCCAGACACGGCTAAGCCGCGCAAGGCTACACGCGGGAGGGTCCAACCCTCGTGTGCTCGGGTACGTGGTGTCGCAACACACCAAACGCCTGCTTACGCAGACGCCCCTGCGGGGATGAATTACTTTAAGTCATCTTCCAAGAACTGAAAAAGTTTGATCTACAACGTACAAGGTATGTATACTGGACTGTAAGAGTTTTAGCCAAACTACACAGAGTTGTATAAACTTTGACAACTGCCAATTTTTCTGAAACCAGGCAGTGTTTCGTTCCTTCACTTCTTTTTTTTTTCATTCAAGAGTTCACCTTCTGGCATAGAACAAGTGAAGCATCTTTCATGTACATGTATGGTTTGTTATGTTCATTGAAGTCCATGAACTCCAGCAGGCATTCATGTTGTGGAGTCTGGTGAATAACAGATCAACAGATAGTACTAGTAAGGTGGGCGGCTCTGGTGTACCCCCGCTTCTGACAGGTAGTGGCACCATGATGAGCGCAGTCCAGAAGAATTCCGCAAGAGGTGTGGTAATGTGGTGTTGTGAGACAAGTGTTTCTTAGCAGGGTGGGAAGAGCAGTCCAAAAGATGGCCAATGACTGAAGTCTGCAATTCCACTGTCTTCTGCAGCTCATGAACAGAACTGAACTACTTCGCAGCTATTTGAATATGTCTGACCAGTGACGCAGAGCTACAGGACTGAGACAAGGCCTTTTACCTGCTGGTAAAAGTGGTCCGTTGCTGTCAGTCGTCCAGATGCAGAGACCCTACGTGCCTCGATTACACGCTTGATGCCAGCATCGATCACGGCACTGAACCTGGAACAAAAGTGTGTGCAAGCGAAGGAATTACAATGGCCAAACAATCATTATTGACATGCACTGTTCTTGGCCAAGAGAAATAGAATGGCAGCACATTTACTTGCTAATGTTTTGGCCATGGTGCAGTCTTCACCAGAGTTCTAAAGAAAAAATTATACCAGGGAGAATTTTCTTGGAATGGGGTGGAAGTGAAATGAGAAAGATGGTGACAGAGTGCCTAGGATCCACAACTGACACACAGAAAAAAAAAAACAGCCTTGGAAAAGCTCCAAAGCGACATGTAGCCCTTCCCAAATAATTCACAGTGAAGCCAACAGAAAGTAGTACGCAGAACTCCCTGCATATTCTTTTTGCCACAACTGCACTTTAGAAGACAAAAACTTACAGATTCTCCACTGTCATAGCTCCTGGACTCATTGAGTACAATCTGCAATTCTACGAGTACACAAATAGCGGCATGCAATACCCTTCTTCCGCATGCAGACATTCTGTAAATACAGCAGAAACCCATTGATGTGTTGCTGGTTTTCAAGCTGTCCACAGAGCTACTTTGCACTTGCATGGCCCACAGATTCCTATTACTGCATTCCCAGCGCTTGCCGTCTGCCAATACTACGACAATATAGTAAAACCTCGTTAAACCGCTTTGTTTAAAAAGTAGTAAAGTCAAATCCTTGACTCAGCGACCATTTAACATAATGTGTTTTGTATACGCATAAACCATACCAGCTTATTGCATACATATCGGTTAAAACGTAACGTTTCCACTTTTCGTCGTGCAAACATGGCGGTGCGTCGTCTCCATCGGGCGGCCTGGCAGAACAATAAGCCTCAGAGATCGCAACAACGGCCTCCAAGCGCCCTGCGTGTTTGCGCGTGAAGCCACATCAACATCACTTCAACGCCGTGCCAGAGAGCGTTGTGGTGTCATGCTAGCGAGGACTCACATCATGCCGAAGCTCGAATAAAAAAGATGCCAGGTGCTCAGCACAGAAGGAAAATTAGACATCGTTCGTGCTATTGAATGTGACACGAAGTCGACGATGGCACGCGACAGGGATCTACTGTTGACTACAGTGTGTGGCATTTGGAATGCAAAGAAGTTGCTCGGCAGCACTGCTGCGACCGCGAAAAGATGTCGGCTACGAGATTCAACTTTTCGCCATCGTTGCCTCTGTTGTGGCCGAAGTGTCGACTAGCGACAGTGATGAGGACGACACGGAAAGGAACAGCACGGGCGATTCAGGCCTGGCAAGAGTAGAAGCTACACATTACGTCAGCCTCCTGAATGCAATCGTCGCGATGAGAACAGCACCCCTCAATGAAAAAGGCGCCCCACGACTTCTGCAGTGCTACCGCGCACGTGCACGGAGAACGCCAATGAAGAATCTGCCATACGAGTGTTTGCCGAGAAGAGAGGGCAGGCTGAAGAGCTGGCTCGCAGCTTCAGTAAGTTTGAGGCTGCTGTCGTCGCTGCTAGGCCGCCGTGGCATCAAATGAAAATAACTTTTGTCGCGCGAAGTGAATAAACATTGCATGTTTTTTCCCCTTTCATCGCACTCTCTCTGAGTTCCGTTTTTGACAGGTAAGTGGGTGATCTCGTGGTATTTCGGTCAAGCAGTACTACCGTTTAGTACATACTTTTTTTTGAGCTCTGGCCATCTCAGGTTTAACGAGGTATCACTGTACTACTAGAAAAATGTGCCAGTGAATTTCTACTGCACATGCACTCATCCTATTCAGTTTTCAAAGATCTTTGCAGTGGTTGCTCTATGCAGTGTCAAGTCGTGTCGTAACTGTAACAATATGTTCTTTTTATTGATCTCTAGTACCTCAACAAGTTTCATTTCAGTTAGACTTGTGGTCATGTTAAGTAGGTAAGAACGCATTATTTCTGAGCCACCCTTTTACATGCCAACAATGTGCTCTTACGAAGACAAAGCCGGCACAGAAACAAACAATGCAGGCAAATGTGCACTGGACAAAAATATGTGACCAAAAAGCAAGGAAACTACAAATGGTGCAAACTGTGCCAGTGCGTTTGAACAACCCAACACTGAAATGTTCAATTGAAAAACGCTGTGGCTCGTTACTCACTGGGCATGGAGTGAGCGCAGCTGCATGGCAGCGACTAGCTTTTCAGCCTGCTCCTGCAGCAGCAAGTTGGTGGCCATCGGTGATCCACGCACAGTGACGGCATAAAGCTGCACGTGAAATGAAACAATGTCAGTACAACACCCAAAATCCTGGTACCATGGCATCTCATTATGCTCCCACTAGTGTTCTCCTAAAGATCTCACCTCAGCTTTACGGCATGCACCTTATCAAGCTTTTAAACATGGAGGCATAAGAACGAGCCTTCTGTGAATCTCTGCTGACCCGTTAAATCACAGCTTCTGCCTTGGATCACATTTCACACAGTTCCGTGAAACAAAAACAATTGGTAACGATGACTTTAACAGAACTGATACCAGCCCGAACAGTTCAACATAATAAGACATGTAAAACTGACAAAAATGCGAGAAGCTACCAAAAAACCCACAAACCAAATGAAAAGGCATTTGCATGATTACTTATTTGCACAATGTGAGGCATATACATGTACACTCTGTATGTGTGCGAGTAGTGCATGTATTTGTGCAGACGAGTAGGGTAGGAAGGTTGCGCACCTATCGCAAAATAGATGAGAAAAACGAGAACAAGGTAAAAGTGGGACGATTTCCGTTCTGAATGAGAAAAAATATTGAGAATCATACTTCATCCATAAGTTCAAGACATTGCAACCAATATGCATAAACATTTCAAAGGGAGCTTTAGAATCTATTTGCTATGATAAATTTCAAGCTATAGGCAACAACACTCAGTTTGGTTGCTTAGTGTTTTTTTCCCCCTCCCTTTCATTTCCTTTATTTACATATTTATTCCATTTAAGCTTTTTCTTTTCACAAGCACCGTTTTCTTCCGCTCCTTTTATTACCTTTTTCACAGACACAATAGCCCACGACCTCCAGCGAAGCAGATGATAAAGGGATGCTGTGCACACGGCTATGTCACCAACCTTGTGCACAGCACTCCTTTATTCTCAATTCTACACCCTCGCCGCTAACACACCTTCGGTTGCTGCCATACCCACTCTTCTTACCCCCTCTCCCTTTTAGAAGAACCCTACCTATGTGTACTGCGCCGAGGAAAGCATATGTCGCCTTGAAAAAGACAAGCCCGCTTGTCGAAATGTTGGCTCCCGCTTTTACCTTGTTCTCGTTTTGCTCATCATCTTGAATTTCCATCTCCCGCCTTCCCCGTGTTTACCCCAAAAGGTAATTATGCATCACCGCTAACTAAGCCAAACCCCCCTGCTAAAGTTTGCATTAATGCAAATGAACTGCAATTCCTTTCAAAGTTGGCAGTATGTTCTCAGATTGACGAATGATTCAATAACCATGGTAAGACATTCGAAACATCTGCGTGCCCAAACACCAGGTGGTGCTTCTGGTCTGGTACACACCCGTGGCCACAGGCTCACGCCCTTGAGGAAACTGAGGAGCAGCTGGTGGGCGCGCAGCTTGTCTTCAAGCTGGTGGTGGATGAGGAGCGACAGAGACGACGATCCAAGGCCTCCTGGTGCGTGCTGGTGTGCCCACCGAGGATCCAAAGCTGGCACATCATCGACAAGCCGATAGCCCAAGCGAGAGACACACGTGTCCAGTGCAGAGTCTGGCTCGCTGGACGGTTCCGTGCGGCCCAGGAAGATTTCGTCAATGATTGCTTCGCTCCTGAGCTGCAATGTACAGAAGTACTTGGTCATGGGCTAGCTCATAAATTTTTCTCGAAGAACGGGTATATTTGCAACAAGAATAGATGGGATATAAATGCACACAAATGATGTATGTGAGCACTAACTTCAAACCGTTTACTTAGAAAGCTGAAAGACATACAAGGGTGAATGAGAAAGTCTTTGTCCCTATTTCTTTAGCCAAATTATGGCTGTAAATGCGAAGTCAACATATGCATTCCCAGCGGTGGACCTTTCTTGGACTGGCCCAATCTTATCTACCGGTAGCTCCACAGCACGGCGCTGCTGTCAGTTGCTGGAGATGGCGGTTGTGCTTCACACATCCACGGCAAACGAGCAATGAAGTGTGATTTGTTTCCTAATGAGCAAGGGACAAACGCACATCGAAATCCGCAGTGAAATGCAGCCCACGTATGAGGAAAGGTGCCTCGCTTTGAGAAGTGCGAGGTGGTGGTGTTGTGAGTTCGCAAAAAGGCCGTGAAGACTAGCACGACAATGAGCATCTGGAGAGGCCGCGTGCGTCGCTGAGTGACGACTGTGATGGGACAGATTTCTGAACCGGTGCGGGGACTACATGGAAAAATAGTGTAAGGTACATTGAATAGTATGTATATTTGTAATTACCTGTACGTACCTTATTTTGGCTAATAAAAAATAGTGGCAAAGACTTTCTGATTTGTCCTCGTATTTGCCACAAGGAGGACAGACACAAAAACGAAGGCACATTGACGTCAACACGGGTGGCACTTACAATTGATTTATTTAAGGTGCTGACCCATTAATACACACGTGAATACAACATGCATGCACAAGCTAATCACACTACTTCAAACAGCAGTCGAACAATTTTGTCTCTAATTGTTATAACAGAAGCGATGTATCACTTATACAGCTAGAGCTGTATAAGTGATACAGAGCAGTCTGAGCTTTTCTTCTGTCGAGATTCTTTATCTCGCCAAAATGAGTTTCACACAAGCAGGCTTTGCAGTGTGTGGGCAAATGCACCATACTGCATATCCTAAGATTTAGGTCATGCTTATTTATAAACTATCAAACAAACTTTATACAGCAGTAGCAGTGAAACTTGATTGCAAGCTGGTGTATGTTCATATTAGACAAAAACAGTGCTTGTGTGTGAACCTACCTTAATTTCTTTATCCAAGTCTTTGTTACAGCTGTTTTTGTGAAGTATAAACTTCATACACGCAGACATGTTGTTCTGATCACTTGTCTGCGTGTAATAAAGTTTTTTTGACATTTCATAAATAACCATTTGGTAGTCAACGCTTATGTGAATTAAGATAACTTGTTCTTGGACAGGTTGGTTGATACTCAGTGAAACCATTGTAGCGTGAATAACACAAACACATTGAACAGAAGACCGGACACCACAGGCATTAGCATTCCTTGTGCACATTCATGTCCTGTCTATTTGCACTACAAACACTAAGTTTTCAAGAGAACTTTCAGTGTTGAAGGCGGCCGACTAATCTCCATAGACAAATCAGTTCTGCAGAAGCCCGCAAGGTGGAGGAGAGTCCATGAACAGGAAAATTGACATCCACGCAACTTGTAGCCCGAAGCTCGAAAGCAAACCCATAGAGATCTCTCAGAAAGAGAGCTTCACAGATTAAGGAAAATTCAAAATTTTCCACAACTGCAAAGCTTTCTTTCTGAGAAACCCGTGTGGATTTCCTTCCTAGGTACATGCTACAAATTGGGTGGATGTCAATTTTCCCTTGCATAGTCTCCTAAGAAGTAAACAGGCCTCAATCAATCTCAACAGGCAAGAAGGACTTTGAGGAGATTTTCTGCTGCAGACCTCAAGATGCAAAAAGAAGGTAAAGCACAGCGAAATGCATGAAGCAATGGAGAATTTGTACGTGGCAGCTGACAGATAAGATCAGCACACGTGTGCTCTGTTGTCATATCAACTGGAATAATAGTCACAATCTATGCAACAAATGCTTATTGTTCCTTGAGTGCATCACACAGAGCAGAACTTATCTGTGGACATTTTGGAGGAGCATTAAGTTATCACTTAAGCTATTTTTATTGCGTGCCTTCAAAGGTGTTCAGCAGCCACTAGTACCAAGGCACAAAAGTAGTGAAGTAGTGAAAAGTAGTGAAAATTAGTGAAGAGATGTGCACATGTAACAACACTTACCATTTCACTCTTGCAAAACAGTACAAATGCTGAACGCAGCTTGGCGAAATTGCTTTCATCGACACTTGCCACCTGGAACGAAGCAGACAAGTGTAAGGAAAACTGCACAGGAGCACGGGGCACCAAATTTTTCAAAAAATGACAGAAAATTGAACTTGATACACTAGATGCTTAATTGTAGGAATTCTGTACAGCGTAATGGTTAGCGAAGACATTGCATAATCTAGCCAGAACTCGAGAGGGACTGGAACATCCCCTTCAAGCCACACAGCTGCACTAGAAATAAGAAGCTGGGCTTGCAGTACTGACCTCCATTTTATCATCGGTAGAACCATGATCTTGAAGCAAAAGTTCCACAGTACGGCTGTAATAAATGAATAAATAATGATCAAACTATTATCAGTCGGGGCAAGATTGCTTGGCAAGTGCCATTACATAATGTGCTCCAGGGGTCCCAGAATGCATGTGCAATATGATCCTAGATTAGGGGAAATCCAAAATTGGCATTTCAGGGCAGATTACAGCTCAATTTTGACAAGTTCTTGGCGATCATTTTTAACCAATATAGGCCTACCTAACACAGCACATTAGGCACTTAATCTCCTATAAAGTTGATACGTTCAAGTTCTGTTGGTTTGAATATTAATTACTAGTGGATATTCCGTTCAAGAGTGGGCCATACAATACGAGGCAAGATGTGGACGGGGAGGAGATAACTGACAATTCTGTGCAACTGCCCAGTGTAGTATATCATGCTTATGAAGGTGATCTGTCATTTCTGCATTGCAGTTCAACTGGGAAACAGTTGACATGGCTAGCAATGAAATTTGCAAACTTATCCACAATAGTAGAACAGCAACCATTAACATATTTACATATTTTGGGGCATTACAGTCACTGGGGATTGAACATGTGATGCCTCATTCAGCAGCAATACTGCTGAGAAGGTGATCACCCAAAGAGAAGGATTGAAAGAATGAGGTAAAAATCATGAAGGTTAAGAACACCAAGGTCAAACAAACCTTGCATCCTGCGCAGGTGCATGGACTGAACGAATGCAGACAATGCCGTGAACATGTGAAAAGAACAGCGGTGTTCCTTCGTAAGAACCTGCAAACAAACAGGACAGCGGTCACTGCTGAATGAGAAAATAATAAAGTCTATTCATTATCCTTACTTTTATTCTGTGATTTTATGTGCCAAAACCCCAATCTGATTATGAGGCATACCATAGTGGAGGGACTCTGGATTTACTTTGATCACCGGGGATTCTTTAACGAGCACCCAACGCACAGTACACAGGCGTTCTTGCATTTTGCCCCACAAAACGAGTTGATTATTGTAGGCTTTTACTTAAGCGGTGCTCACATCATGCTAGGAGGGGAAAAAACGTGTAGCTACGGGCATGTGTCTCTGTCGGATGACACATTGGGTGCAACTTATTGCTTGCAATTTGGTTAAAAAGTTGCAATTTGGCTGGACAGCAAAAGTGCAACTTATTGCAACAGCTTCAGGATAGACAGTGAAGTGACTTACATAAGTTACTTACATAAAGCGAAGTTATACTTACAGCTTCAAACTCTGTTGTTGGGTTAAGTTAGGTCTTAGATTCTACATTTCATAACTAGTTTCTAAAAAAGCACAGATGCTCTTATTGGACAACTTTCGGTGGCTAAGACTACATGTGAATAAAATTGAGCCTAGCTCTTGAAACCACCATCAGATGGCAGTCACACGCAGTCACTAGCAGTAAATCCTCGACCTCCATCTTGTTTGTTTATAACTGTAGTTAAATATAATTATCTAGACCACTCTGCTAAGGACACCCAAGGCAATTACGTAGGCCACAGCAACCAAATGCAGCAACAAAGCAAAGGCTCCTTTGACCCGAGCTTGTGCAACACAGACTTGGTCAAAAGAGCAAGCTGGCCATGTTCGTAGGTTAATATATCTTTGAAATCAAACAGTGCAAAATGGAGAAAGCACAAAGACTCAGCACTCATGTTGTCCGAGTCTCTGCCCTTAGTTTGTTTCAGGTTGTTTTGCTTCGAAGACAAACTTGGTGTGGCTCTTCTGCTTGAATATGTGCTTGATGCGACCAACAATAAAAGTATCCCATCACGTGCCTCCTGCATGGCTTTGTGCCACTGCAAGTCCTGCCTATCGTGGTGTTGCGAGTCACATTATAGGGATTCCTACACTCTTAAAAGAAGTTTGCACCCTTTGGGGCTTATCTTGTCCCACAACAATAACCGTCTTCTGCCTTGTTTGCATTTCCTTTCTTGAAGACTCTGTGCTCGCTACTTTCCTGTCGAGAATGCTGTGTCACGCTGATAACGCGCAAGCCATTTATGTCTTGGAAGTTCTGTACCAGGCTTGCAGTATTAAATATGTGGGCAAGACCGATGACGATTATTGTTGCGGAACAAGATAAGGCCCAAAGGGTGTAAATTTTTTTTTCAGAGTAATACACAAGTATAGATTAGTCTACACACACATTTGTTGGCACATAGGAAATTCGCGGGCGCTAGTTGGAATTGGTTGGTGCAGAACAGGGGTAATTGGAGATCGCAGAGAGAGGCCTTCGCCCTGCAGTGGACATAAAATAGGCTGATGATGATGATGATCTAATGTGTGGCAGCTTGCTTCCTACATGCAATTTAGAATAACTATCAACTCGCTCAAGCTATCACTGATTCAAGCACAAAAATTATTTTGTAATCTTAACAGGAATGAATCATTACGTTTCACATGCGTTCCAGCTTGTTTTTACAAATACAAAGCCCTCAAAGCTACAACAGGGCTTATTTAGTACTCAAGGTAGAGAATAACGCCAGAGTTCCTAAGGCAACACCATATCAATGCCACGAATTCAGCTTAAAGCTACTGCAGTGAAAACCCACTATAACGAAGTCACATCCGACACAAAAATGTCTTAGTTACATCTGATATTTCCTATAAGCATAGATTTAACATGGTGGTATCAGCGAGAAATGTTTTATAATTAGTTTGGTACATCTGAATAACTTATTATACCCGTGCTCCTTATGTCAATGTTTGACAGTATATAGCTGCCTGCTATAGTAAAAACCCAGAATAAAAGACAGCAAGTAGTCTTTGTACCGAGACTAGAGTCAGCAGGTTGCCTCACCTGCTCCAAGGAGCTTGTCTTTCTTGAATTCTATCACATCTGGGTCATCCCCATTGCTGCCAGCTGAAAAACACAAAAACACACATACCCCTGTGTGAATCCACAGCTCAATGACAGTGACATTTGCTGCATCTTCTCAGACCCTTAAGTATACTTGTACATGAATAACTAGATAAACTCAAGCCAAAAAGCAACAGGCCTAAATTAATAGCATGGCTTCATTATAAAATAATTCTAACAGTCTGCCAAAAGAATCTAGTAAAAAATGGAGCAATCCTGAATGAAAGATATGGTTTGTGCGCTACTGTATCTATTTCGAATTCGTATACATTTAATGTTTACAAAAATTCTGGGAGACCTTTCAACTGTTCTGAAAAGATGGAGTAAAAACAATAGAAACAACTATTATCAGTTTAACAGTGCTGTGCACTAGGCAATGAAAATTCCAGGTTTCGACCCCTTCAGGTGCTATGCTCACAAGTGTGCACACCAAGATAATGCATCAAAAAAAGTGCTGACGAAAATAATTAAATTTAAAACTTGCCACATACACATTTGAACACTTATGACTGGATTTGTGCTGCAAGCTTCGGTATTATGTGTAAGGTGTCTTATTGAGACGAACTGGAAGATAGACAGCTGGCTGTTCGCACTCGGTGTCAGTATTTCGTCACACAGCGGGTTCACTTCTTCCATTGTTTTTCCCGATGCATTACATGAGCTATACTTTGACCGTTAAAGAAACTGAAAGTCGGGCTCGTTGGTCTTGATTCACATTCAAACAGCCTTTTTCCAGCTCAAGAAATAACACGAAAGACAAGCAAGCACACATGGACAGCGCTGACTCTCGACCATGTTTATTGTGCAAGGGGCAAATGCTAACGGAACGTGCATGTGCACCAATAAAAGAAAAAGACAGAAAAAGCACAAAAGGCAAAGCAATCTGTTTAACGCTTGTGCGTGCTTCTGAAGAATTCGATATAATTACAGCTGACTGATGCATTGTGCATTGCTCGAGTTAGTGATATACCTCTAAAATTATTTCGTTCATGTCACCGTGTCTGTCCAAGATTGTGTCTAAGATTCTGAGACAAGCAACTGGAATTTTACAGGCAATTCAGCAAAACAAACAAGAGCTGATCCACTTGTACTGAACACAGCTGATCACCCTGCCTTGTGCAATTTGATTTTGCTACTAACCTGTCTGAACCTTGTGCCACCATTCGACCTGTATGCCAACCTGTGCATTTGATAGCAGTGACATACAATGCCAATAGCTCTTGAAGGGCTCCAGTATTCAAAATAAATAAATAAAATAATATAATTCTCAACCAGGTGAGAGCCCACCACAACAGCCATTGCTGCCATAAAGAAGCAAGAATGGCTCCTTGCTCAATTTGCAGAGGATTGCGTTATGCCAAATGCAGAACTGGACAGTGACAATCATAAACTACCTTAACCTCTTGCAACCATTCTTTTTTTTTTTTTGCCTCAAGCAATACTAAGCTTACTGTTTCCAAGTGTACCATTAGATTCACATTTTACCGTTTCGTAGCCTGACCTAACTGCTTTAATTACATTGTAACACATCACCCTAGCATGACATGATTTCTGTTGAACTTCTGAGCATAGCACGAAGTTTAAGTTACTGCGCTGGCACGTTCAATGTAGAAGAGCTAGGTCTGAGCATAAACAGCGCTGCATGAAAAAAAATTCTGAAATGGCACTTGTTGGAGAAAGATTCCATGTTTCAATCGACACGTTCCCTCAAGTGAGTACTTACGGGTCACGCAGTACACTTTGGTGGCACCATAAACAAAGCTCGTGCGGCGGTTCACCGATGGAAGGACAAATTTGTAGCTCAGCAATGATTCTTCATTCCTTTCCTAAAAAGTATGATGGTGTCATCAGTGATTTACCTTTTCTAAAAAAAAAAGACAAAGATAGCACAAAGCAACTTTCGAAAGGACCATGCTGTGCAGATGAGTTTTAGCCATGTTATATTTTTAACACTGGAAACATTAGAAGTGCCTTGTTGGTTTGCATGGAACTGTGCTGCCTCAAGGAAAAGGTAATCTATAGAACTTAGGGAGTCTAAAATTAATAGCTTCAAGCAACAACCGTGTTGGGTGCTAACTATGTTTCAAAGGTGTAAAATTCTTAATATATATATAGTTCTGGGACATGTGGAGCCTGACTACCACATCACATATTCACTCTTGTCACTGCGAGCATGCTGAGCGCACTCAGCTTAAGTGCATAAACTTGGTGGAGCACTACAGCTGTTACATGAAATGCATACTGCCGACCTCTTCTAGTAATTTTAGAAACATATGATGCAGCACAAAACAATTAAGAATGTAGTGTTATTTGTGCTGTACTGTGCATGGGTAGCAATGGTGTAAATGTCTGTTTAGGATTTATGTAAAAAGAAAATTATTGAAAAATGGCATTTTAAAGGGACACTAAAGAGAAACACTAAATTAGTTTAGACTGATTAAGTATTCCTTTGAAGCTCTACATTTGTTAATTTCATGGTAATAGGTTGATTAATACAAGAGCAAATTAAGGTCAATGATGCATGTTTTGAATGTTGCGCCGAAGCTACAACACCGGTACAACAGTGCGACATCATGGATTTCTAAGTATTTTCTCGTATTTGGGCCATTGTGAGCTGGTAAAAATTATTGAAATTTGCCCATCACAGTCTTTGGCTCTGCTGAAACACGATGCATTCCATTCTTACCAATGAAATGCCAAGTAGGACTGAGCAGCTAGTGCAGCAACTTCAAGGTACTGTAGCCGACTGTTTTTAGTTTCAGCGACTGTTCCGGCTTCCCGAACCTTCTCCTCATGGTGAGAGTGACTTTTGATATTGTAGAAGGGTAATTTACTAATTGAGCTGAAAGAATTTTTCTTCTTGGCATCCCTTAAGACAACTTTGGACAAGTGTTAGAGTGAAATAACTTGTGGTTTCTACAAACAAGACAAGTTCTTGCATTAGCTGCAGCAGAAACTGCGAAAGTAGGAAAGGCAACTAACTGTGTACTGCTCCGAGAAACGAAGCACCGTGAAATCTGTAAAGCTGACTGGGATGTCATTAGGTGAGCCCACATTTCGAACGTCCACAATACCTGGAAAATATGGGATGAACAGGAATTTCAATGTGTACACTCTGGTGCTCTGGTCTACATTAGCAATGGAAACAAACTGCAACCACATGCTGAATAAAAAAGAACAAAGTGTCAAAGCAATGCAAGAAAGCAAGCAAGAAATTCTGTCTGCAACATTAACACTTTAGGCCCAAACTAGCTTTCCTAAGAAAAACGGCTGTCTTAACAGAACAGTAAATCCGGTTTAGGATATACAGACATAATTGTCCACAATTCTTAAAATTTTGTGTTGCATATCGGATACTTGAAATTTAACACATACAGTACACTACCGTTATTTCAACCCTGAGTGGATCGACCAAACTGATCAAATTATCTGGCGGGTTGAATTAAACAAGATGCACAAAACATGCCAAAACACACTGCCAATTGGAAGTACTTGCCCGAGTCTAACAGGCCCCTGAATCAAACGAGGGCCCACTTTCTATGTATACAAAGCAGAAAATTAATGTAAAAATGACATTAAAGATTATAAACAAAGTAGGAATCTAATGCGGACCAAATTTCTTGGCAAGAAAAATTTGTTGCACAATGCTGGGCGGTTTCCCAAAGTCAGCATCACCACACGGTTTATTGCTTGAACATCTTTCTGGGGCTGGACGAAAATAAGCACTTTCAACGAGTGATAAAGTGTGCCCCCCCCCCCCCCCCCAACGCATTCACTCTCTCCTAAGCTCACCGAAACGGACACTGCCACTAAAGGGGTTGCTAATTGATGTCACCACAGGGGTCAGGCATGTGTGTGCTTACAGGTCAAGTTCTAATTATGCGGCAAAGCCCAATTTTAGGATTCAAATGAATGTTTGGGCATACAGAAATGCATGGGCGCTGGCCGGAACCTTCAGTCGAGATCAAATTAACTAAAAAATCGAATTAACTGAAGATGAATTAACAGAAGTCTACCGTTTAAAGCTGCAAAAATTTTTCTTTTAAATGGTTTACTATGTAAACACTGCACAAAAAGAGATGCTTCTATTAATTGTGTGAGATACTAGTTAAGACTCACCGATAGCATAGTGAAGCTGTTGAGAAACCTGGGGGTTGAGGGCAGCCATCAGTACGGCCACTCCATTGCTATAAATAATGTAGCGAAGGAAGGGTCACAACCACATATAGAAAGCTACCTAGCTTGTGTTGCAATGAAAGCTGTAGAAAAAGCCCAACTAAGTGTCACAATGGTACGTACGCCGACAACTGCATGTCAATGCACCAGGCCTTCAAGTGCCTCGGGAGTGTGTTCCCATGTTCCTGTGAACAAACAGGGAGGGAGGGAATGTGCCATGTACCAATGCATGAAACACCGTAACAATGATATTGAATGCACGTGTATGATCAACCTGTTACATAAACTGACCAATGAGATGCAGCTAAGCATAATACAGGGTACCGGAAAACCCTGATATAACAAAGTTGCGCCCGACACAAAAACACTTTTGTTAGATCTGATATTTGTTATACGTATAGACAGTAGAATCTATTTCATACGTTTTGGAAAAAGCCATGACAGGAACTTACTAACAGGGAAAACGTACGAGCCGAAGTAACTAAAAGAATGACAGACTCAACTGCTGCGGACATCTACGTAATGCGAAGTGTTGTGCAGAATGTTGCAGCACGAGATGCCAACGCATCGAGCTGGTGGTGTTCCGGCGGCGAGACACGTTTTGTTGTTTTCCTATTGCGTGGTGTTTTAAGAGGGTGAGGGGAAACCAAAATTAAATTGAGCTGGTGGGCGACGCCGGATACCGCCGAAGCGAAACGTGATGCCCACATCACACCACCTGTAGCAGGGAATGGCAGCGCGTTTGGATTATAGCCTACTAAAAGCGTGCAGTACGCTACCAATGACGGTGCACACCACATGCTGTAAAACAGATAGGTGAAGATGTTTATCGCAATATGTTTGGCGGCGATAGTTGTAAATGTGGCGTGCGACGACCTGGGCGGAGATTTGCTGGCACCAGAATAAGAAACTGTGCGTGCCTTTGTTTCCATGAGATACAGGCACCCGTATACTGTTCTCGATCGCATGAGCCTCACACCTTTTCTTCTTCACACGGGATCCAGTGGCCGGAAAACTTATTCCACAATCGCAGTTTGGTGACGTACTGAACGTTGGTGCCTAAAAATAGTGTTTTCCGGGAACGTATGAACTGGTAAAAAATGAGCGTAACTCAATTGAGTCATCTTTGTGCTATCGATTGCGAACATTGACGCTAAGAAAATGTACATAAGAGGAACGTATCAACGAAGTTCTACTGTATCCATTACACTATGATACCAATGACAAATATTTTAACCTACTTTGTTACATCGAATAATTCATTATATCCGGACTTGACGTCACCAAGGACCGTGTTCTCGGTCTATCATTTTCAGGGATACAATCAGTTTAGCGAAATTTTGTGCGACTTGGCACTGCATGTATTGATGTCTACCGGTGATAGCATTACACAAGAAGCGCAAAACATGCTGTCTTTGCACAGTGCCAGGAATGCTGTCAACTGTAGACACCAACATGTCTGGCGCCAAGTCATGCAAAACCTTGCGAATGCAATCCTATCCTGGAAAGTGATCGACCAAGAATATTGCTTCAGTTTATGGCAGACCAGTTCTGTGGAATCCTGCGAGGTGGAAGAATCATCACAAAAGGGAAAAACTGTAATCCACCCGAATGTAGCACGAAGCTACAAAGAAAACCCATACGGGTTTTTGTCCTGGTCTGCAGTTGAGGAAAAATATCCTCAACTGTGAACCAAGACGAATTCTTGCTCAACTGCGAAGTGTTCTTTCTGAGAAACCCGTATCGGTTTTCTTCGTAGCCTTGTGCTACATTCGGGTAGATGAAAATTTTTGCCTTTCATAACACTGCTTCAGTATCAGAATAAAGACATCTCAGACTTGATTCCAGGCATCTTGTTTCCCCGTGACATCAGCACGTACCATGAGGGGTGCGAGACGTTTTCATTTAGACTGCAGCAAGATGCAGCTTAGTTACTACTGCTGCCATGCTTAGTTAAGACGCTGATCATTGTTCATTGAGTCACTAATACTTGGAGGATATTTTCTTTAAGAGGAAGCTTTAGCTCATGACCAACTCCGATTTCCTTATTCAAATACACGTAAAATGCAGATATGCTTTCATAAGACAACTGCCAGATCTATTTGAGTGAAATATGGTACATGTGAGAGAGAAAGCTAAATTCTAGTGATTTGGGAAAGCAAAATTTTATTTAGGACCTGAAAGTTTTTAACTAAAGTTTCAGAGAATCAGTAAATTTAAAAAGAACTGAAAGCACAATGTTTACAAATCTGTAAGTCTGCACCAAAAGCAGATACCACAGTTAGATACCACATCTGTTAGAGTATTTAAAGCAGATAAATTTGAAATGTGATTTTACAGCTTACATAAAACTGTTACAATGTTTACAATGTTAGCAAATTTGCTACTCACAAATTAGTGGACTCTCTTTAAACAGAAGCTCAAGGGACCATGGAAATTGGTTCCGTTTATCAGGAGTTCCATTTACCGATAAACAAAGCTGAATACAGTTGCATGAATACAAAACCAACTATGACGATGGTGTTCCGTTTAAGAGGCAGTTTTGTTTAAGCAATTTACAGTTAAAGAAATTCCACTGTATTGGTATACTTCAGAGCGGTGTATACTACATCAATTCTGTTTGCTTAGACGTCTTAATAGGTGCAAATTGCAGAATTGCAATATCATTATTTATTACTGAGTTAGAGTTCAAAACTTAGTACTCGAGTTTCTTTTTTAATGATTTCACAATTTTCAATCAATTTTTTTATTAAAAGACTAACAGCCTAAATATAAAACATCTGCTTCCTAGGTTCACTAGATTTTTAAATACAATAAGCCTCATAAATATCTGTGCAGCGTTTGTTGAGAAAAACAATTTCTACACTCCCATGTATTTAGAGCTCCTGACCTAATGGTTCCTCCTGCTTATTCTGGCATATTGTTCAGCACAGCGCTATGCTTGAGGTTAGTTATGTACACACCCACAGAACTTCGTGGAACTGCTCTTTCATGGCACGATCCAAGTCACACTCGCCACACAACTGAAAAGAAAGTGACAGAAACATAAATGAATGCGAAAGCATATCAACAAGCAATCCTGATCAATGAAAGGTTGCATGTAGGCTAGGTGGACCGTGATCACGGATGTTAAGTTGCATTGTATTAGTCGAAATAAGATACAAAAAAAGAAATGTTATTGCATTGTGTTAGTTACGTATTATCATCCAGCATGTCTCATTAGTGTATTTTTTTGCATCTTCTTACAACTACGCAGTGCAACCTGACATCTATGAACACTGTTCACTGCAAAAAAAAAAAAAAAAAAAACCACCACATCGCCATTAGTTTACTGCCTCACGAGAGTAGGCACAATTCCTTTTTTTAGGAATACTCAGCCAACAATGAAACCGGAAGAACGTCGAGAGCAGGAACATAGTTTCTCTCTTCAGTGAACAGAGGTCTTATCCTAAATCCCCAGCTATTCTTTTCCTGCTCACCATGATAACGCGGCAGAAACAATAGGTACAAATCAGCTGTATTTTGCTACATGCTCATTCCCTCGAAACACCTGCGGCACAACGGATGTGCACTCTCTCCAAGTCTTTCAGGCAGAAGCTAGAACCACTTGATGGATATTAGTTTCTGGGGCCGCAGAAGTCAGTCTGCCTTACCATCATGTTGAATGAATTCTGAAGTCCTCACCCAAGTGTTGCTAGCAATGAACTTTTGGTAACAATGAAAGTGCATTTTGCAAGCAGCCAGTTTCTGACACTTGCTTTTTGACATAGAGCCTTGAAAATTCAAAAATCCATTTATTTTGTTCTAAAAGTTTTTCTTGAAGAGTAGCTGCCTTAAGGTTTCAAACAATGCATACATTATGCTAATGCAAACAGCAGAACATGAAGCAGTATTCACACAGTGTCTCTTGAAAAATGGCACGCACATGATGCCAGTGTGTGGCAACATTAGTAGGGAGACAAGGTGTCACTGCATTTGCTCAATGTAGAAAAACAGCAAATATGATAGCTACTAACCCGTGCATACTAAACTTCGTAAATATCCAGAGAATATGACAAAGCATAAATAAAGAGGGGAAAATAGCATGCATTAAAAAAAGATACGCCTCGAGAACACGCCTTTTGAGAAATAAATATGCACATTATTAACCACTACTTACTTTTAAATGCAGGACAAAAGCAGCAGCAAATTTAAAACTGTAGGTATTGACAAGCACCACAATGCTTCTAGAACACGGGGACCCTTTTTTCAGCATAAACTTGCTCAAAGCAAGTACTCTCCCGTTTATATGCCACCTGGAACTACCACAATAAGATGGCACGGGCACCATCCCAATTCCTTCTTTTCTGGGTGCATTTTCTTTTTTTTAAATTTTGTGCAGCCACATTTTCAGGAGGTTCAAACATTCTCATGAACAGAATTTATTTTTCGTAAAGCTAAATACAATATTCGTAAAATCGTAGAACAAGCCCAAATTCATGAACTTTACGAAAAATTCAGGCAAGTTGGCAGGTATGGAGTAGTGAATGACTACTCACCTTTTCAGGTCCTCCTTCTTCCAGATACCACTTCTGGAGGGTGTTACGCAGCAGCACGTACACATACTTCTCCTCCTCCTCCTCCGTGGGTTCCACGAGCACTTTCACAAGGTGCCTCTGGAAACCGAAGAACACGGCAGAGCCTAGTGTGTGATTTATTGCTCTAAATCATTCTTCACTCTCTATTTTTTACCTTCACAATCATTCTGATTTCCTGGGGCAACATTTTGAGCAGTTCGGACCTTTCTATTGATGACTGAGAAGGGTTCTCTCAGGGTGATTACAAATGTTTAAAGGTGAGGTCTGCAAAGAACACGAGTCACAGGCAAGCGAGAACCCTGGCGCTAACCTTAACTCATTGGCTTCTGCGCCCTCCGCGGCGTTTCCTGCCTGGTATTCCGCGCGGAAAAAGCGACGCACGTTGGGCGTGCGAGCCGCTCTTTAAAAAAAGCAATAAATTCCGCTGCACACCTCGTAGAGAGACAAAATTTACTTTATTCTGTTCGGAAGGGCTCGCTGCATCATCCCGCCTAATATGATTTGCGTGTATGGAAAGCTTTGAAGCACAAAGGCATGTGAAGTGCAACTTCACATTTTTCACATTCCCACCAGCTCTCCGACTTTTTCCCGTGTGTCTTGCAGACTAAGCACAGCCTTGATGGATTCTGCTTGATTCTGTTTGGTGGGATATGGCAAGGAAAATGAGCCCACTTGGAAGCCTGCAGCCGCATTGGTGTAGCCGCGACAGGCGGTTTACGTCGACCATGGTACTGGGGCAAAACGTCCGCTTCGAGAATCTCCTCTGCGAGGTTCACTTTCCAGTCTGTGTAGTGGAGCCGCTTGCCTGATGCTTTGGCAGATAAAATGTAGCTGTTATAAACAGCGATGTCCATAATATAAAAGATTTTCTTGTAGCCTTTGGCGTATCTTCGCATAATTAGAAAGGAAGCCAGTTGTTGGTCCTCGCGATTCACTCCGCCCATGCCTCGGTTGTAATCGGTTACAACTTGAGCCTTCAGAACTGGCAAGCCATTCTTGCCACCCTTTTTTCCGATATCAGTGAGATCAGTTGAACTGTGGCAGGTTGACAGCATTGTGACCTGCTTTTTGTCCTGCCGAGTGAGGGCCATGATGCCTCGCGCAAAGTGGGACTTGCATTCGCCTTTTTTGCAGCTTCGCCTTGAAATCCTTCGGCATGTTCTTTCGGTGAAGGCGGACTATGCCGACAGCATTCGAACCAGCTTCCTTTAGGTGGCGAAATAGCAATGGTGAAGAATACCAGTTGTCCATAAACAGTGTGTGGCCATCGCGCAGACATTTTTCTAGAAGGTTGATTACAACCGCCTCACTGCACAACAATCTAGCGGTAACTGGAGTCTTCTCACTTTTTCCTGTGTAAATCGAGAAGTTCAGGCAGTTGCCGCTTGAAGACCCACACAGTTTGTAGAACTTAAGGCCAAATCCTGCCTGTTTCGAGGGGTTAAACTGGACGTAGGACAGCCGACCACAAAACTTCATAAGGCTTTCATCAACTGCCAGACACTCTTCCTGATCATTGGCTGTATCAATGCATTTCAGTACGTGGTCGAGCACAGGACGCAACTTCGACAGCCTATCTCCACTTTGAGGGAAAGAGTTGTTGCAGAAATGCAGATATTTTGAGAGTGCCCAAAAACACTGCCTCGACATCACAGAAGCAAAAAATGGTCTGCTTATAAAAGCTCTTGTTGACCAGTAAGATTGAATGCTGCTCTTTTTCACTTGGCTCATCAGCACACACATAGCGAAGTAAGCTTTCATTTCATCCGGTGTTGTTTCATGCCAACTGGGATCAGGATGCAAACGCTGTTTCTCGCATGCAAACGCATTTGTGTGTGCATGCGAAATGCGATGGTGCTCCAAATCTCGTTTCTGAGGAGGGCGGTGAACATTGCCAGAGCACTGGGATTTGCACCTACTTGTAGCTGGATGGCTTGTTTGATGCCTGGTTGACCACAAAAGGTGTTCTTCACAACCTTTTCCACTTTGTCATCCGCTTCCCATTGCCAGTCTTATAGTTTTCACGCCTTCGGAGATGGTGGCCGAGAGTCGCACGGATCTTGTGCTAAACACAAGTTGTCTTCATTGTCGCTGTCACTGTCCCTAATCCGGTCACTCTCGTCATCTGACACAACATTCTCTTCATCGCAGTTGTCACTCTCGTCATCACTCTCGAACACAAGATTGAGAATTTCTTCCACCGTCAAAGTGCGCTTTCTCCGCGAAGCCACGTTTGGAAAGAGACGGAATTGCGAACTTTTTGTCGATAAAAACAACAAAACTGACCTCAGACAGTGGACAACTATGTTCATCTGGTAGAAAACACATGAATCAATCACTACACAAGTTGTGTTGTGCTGCCATCTATTGAAGAAACCCGAAACAAATCATACTCTGAGCGGCCGGCAGTTCGCCGGCCAAAGTGACTTTGGCCTCAGCCGGTGCGGCCGGCGATCCGCCAATGGGTTAAAAGCATTTCAGTTTCTGAATGGCTCCATACAATATTCAGAGATTGAATTAATTAACAAGTAAGTGTTGGTCACAGAAACATGAAACAGCAGTAGAATTGAAATCAATAAAGACTCGCAGTTCTAGACTAAACAAGCAAATAAAATATATAATAGCAACAGCAAGATGAAAACTATACCTGATTTTCCATAAATGTTCTTTCTTTGCTACAACTTACAACTAGACCAGTAATTTGTGGAAATATTCATGAATGGAAGGGGCAACTTTCATCCCAACCTCAAGATGATGCATTAGGAGAGCTATCACAACCGTGGCCTTGCACGAAACTCACCGCTTCGGACGACTGAGAAGGCATGGCTCCAAAAATGAATGAGGAGACTCGTCGGCCTATGCCAGCCAAGAGTCCCTGAGGTGCCTTGAGAGCCTTGATCAGCAGTGCTGTCTGTGTGAAGAGGTAGTGGCATCACAGTGAAAACCAAATTAAATCTGGTCATGACATGTTGAATTCACATTGGAGCAAACCTCGCAAATCACTTCTACGAAGGTAGTGCAACTGCCAGCAGCAATGTGAGGTGGTACATTTTAGCTACGAAACAAAACTTGATTTTATGTAGTTTTTTTTTTAATTTATAAATTAAAAAAAAATTAACCTTTTTTTTTAACAATATTGTGGTTATTTAAAGTTGTATGAATGCAGCACGGTTTAGCCCAGAACAAATATACTTGAGCCCAGACATCCTTCTTTTGTACCAGTGAAAATTCTGTAGGCGACAGAAGTCTTGGGAGCTGAGAAACAGCAAGGAAAATGAACATTTAAAAGGCTGAATTCAGTTTTTCCACACCAAGAAATCCCATGAAAAACATTAGCTTCACCATGATATTACAAACATAGCATACGATCATTCAGAATTTTAGATATATTATTTCGCTTAGTGTCCCCAAGTTCATACTACATGTGTGCCCATCAGTGAGTGTGCTGTGTACAAAATAAAATAAACAACAGATTCCTCCCAAACTTTCGCTTTGGGGTAACAGCTTATCAGGTCAATAAGTGTTGCACAGTACACATCATTAAAGATCATGTCATCATATGCAGTGTTGCTAATGAACTTACTTGTCCATCAACCACGGATGGTGTGACCAGCATCAGAGAGCTTGTGGTGGTGGCCAAAATGCACCCAATGGGCTGTAATGGGAACAGAATGACAGTCATTACGTATTTGCCTGCGTGGGATGTTGCTTTATGCAGCACTGTCAAACTAATCATCCCTCTCCCTCTTAAGTAAAGGTTGGTTTAATAAGTGCCTAACAAAAAGCAAAAAAGTTCTAAAACAATAATCAATAAATGAAGAAAGAACTGTTAAATATGAAGACAGTTCTACCCATTTTGCACAATTTTCATAGCGCTTATAGAAGACCCAAGAACTGCTTGCAACCCTAACTTTGCCTGAAAAGGTCACTCAGCTAGTCATGCTCTGACTGCAACTGTTAATGATAACATGCTTAGAGCAACTAAATTCTGGAATCGTTGAGGATTGGTAAAAAATATTGCTTCCAAGCTAATCACATCCTCTGGACAAATGACACTGGAGTGTTTCAGTATGCCACAGCGCGCAATACACTACCATGCAATGTTGTTGTACTGGCTGGTTGCTACGTCAATATGCCAGAACCAGCACACGGACCCACAAGACGAACAACAGTGACATGGCGCTATTATAGCAACAGTGTGCTTGCGTGTCCTGTTCCTTATTTGAAACCATGGGCTGGTTGCTCCACAATTAATGCTTTAATGATGACTGCTACTGTTATCTGCACCAGTGAAGTAACGTCTGCATACACACAGGTGACCACTTGGGGCCACAAGTAACGGCAGAACTTTGAACGAGGACATAAAACGAAGAGCAGACAAAGATAAGTGCTGTCCTCTTCTGCTCCTCTTCTTATGGCCTCGTCCAAAGTCGCACTGTCACATTTTGAATCATGCAGTACCAATTAGCCCAATATTTGATGTTGCTGAAATAATGTGACAGGTAGGTCAAGCACACTGAAGGAAAGGAGTATGATGTCCTGTGTTACATGCAGAAAGTGTTTGCACCAGTCACACAGGCAAAGCTTCACAGCGAAAAGTGGACACGTAAACCCATGTTCAACAACAGAATGCTGCAGCCACTGAGCCACCACGATCTTTAATGCTTAACAACATGGCACGCATTTTTAAATTTTGCCTTGAGCACATGCCTTCTGTGTGATACATAGACACACACTTACTTTATTAACCCCCGTACTCGGAAATCCATCTTAACTTGAAGCACATGCTTGACGTGATATAAACGACGCCTGGTGCTAACGTGCCCAAGACGCTCATTGCGTTTCCTACGGCGCATTCACGACAGGCGTCATTTAGGTCAAGTCAAGCGTGGGCTTGAAGTTAAGATGCATTTCTGAATACGGGGGTAAGCATAATTCAGCTTTACATGTGACACGCAAGCAGCAGAAGACTTGGAACAGCATGCAGATTCTGACAAGCAACAAATTATTTTTTGATCACAGTGACTTCTACAGCAACAGTGTTGTAGCCAATTTCGTCTGCTTCAGGAACTTTTCTAGATAAACTTGCTTGAAGCAAGTACCCCTCTGGTGTCCTTTAACGACCAGAATACTTCAAAGGTTGCGGTCAGAGACTGACCGGTGAAATTCCATTCGGCTCTTGTTTGGTGTACTAAATATAGGTTTGCATTCAGCATAACTGGTATGAATTGACAGAATTCACAGCATTATCACTCTGCTTCTGTGGAAACTCATGTTCAGACACGTAAAAGTATACAGGTTGCTGTGCTTGTGGCATATGGCATGCTACTCTGCAGCACAAAGACAGCGCAGGTACCATCACTGCTTATTTTGCATGCTTGTTTTTTCAACATGCACCGGTCAACCTTGCAACCACTTTAAAACTCTTTCGTAAACAGAACTGATTTTTCATAAAGCTTCATGCAACATTTGTAAAATTGTAGAATGAGCCCAAACTTGTAAACATCGCAGAATATTTTGCAGAGTTGGCAGGTATGATGATACCGGCTTGCCCAGCTATCTATGCTGTTAGCGAGAATGAACTACCAATGAAAAGATTAATTTTACCAAGCCTACCAACCTGTGTATTGGTGAGGGAGTAGCACTCCTCCCCCTGGAGATCTGCCAGGGCATCAGTTGAAGAGCCTTCATGGGCAATGTTGGGCCAGTAGCGGAGGATGCCTGCCGGGGCCACTGCCAGGGCAGCAGGAGCAAGTTCGTCCCTCAGCAGCACGCAAACCAGATCGGCACGGTGAGCCAGGTCACTTGGCGGCAGAGTCAGCATGCGACACTGTCGAGATTATGTGAAGTTATTGTTAGAAAATACCACTGGTGTGTCGGAAGTTTCGGAGCTGCCATCATACTTATCGCGGTCATGCACAGCAATTTTGATTACCAGTGATGAATATGTTTATCATCTATGCATGCTTATGAACCAGAGCTCATTTTGATTGATCCATGAGATTTATAGCAACACTGAGGCTAGGAGAAGTGCCGTAGTGAAGGAGTCCTTATGAATTTTGACCAGCTGAGGTTCGTTGATGTGTACCTAAATCTAAGTACACAAGTGTATTTGCATTTCACTGCCATCGAAATGTGGTCACTGTGAGAACTCTTTACACATTCATAGCATGCTCTTTGTCTGCATATTGAAGTTTTGTTATTTTTTGTTTATTGTTATTATTATTTTTGTATTCAGTAACATCGCTCTAAAGTTGTATTGAAACGGTTTTGTGATACTACCGGATAAGGTATGAGCAAAATGAGAACAAGGTGAAAGCAGGAGCGAATGCTTCGACAAGTGGACTTGTCAAAACATTGGCTCCTGCTTTCACCTTGTTCTCATTTTGCCCATCGTCTTGAATTTCCATCTCCCGCCTTACGCTGTGTATGTGACTCCATCTCCTGCCGGCCGCCGATTACGCTGTGTATGTGACTCGCTTGTGCCTCACTGCGACAATGCTCATCACTGAGCTCTCATGCAAAAGAGCAGTTGAACAACAAAATGGCAGAGTGAGAAGTAGAATACTTACACTTCTGTTACGTGATCCCTGTTTGTACTGCCACACAAACAACTTTCGACCACAGACGAGCCATGCCCAGCCACAGCTCGAAATGCGGGCACTGATATCTGTACCAGCTGCGAGCAAACAACAATAAAACGAAAAACTAAATAAATAGCTAGGGGCGCCCGCGGCAACAGGGTAAAGCTACTCCCAAGGGACAAATTCAAGAAACCCAACCCGCAGACAGAAAATCGTGCTAAGCAGTCTGTGCTTACGTTCGGCCTCGACCAGAGCTTCACTGACAAGTACTGGCAAAATGTTGCCGAAGAGCTCAACGACATGGTCTGCAGTCTCTTCGAGCACTTGGGACTGGTGCAGGGAGCTGTCTTGAAGTTGAGTCAGCGAAAGCATGCTTAAATAGAGGAATAAAAGAAAACACAAGTGACGGGAGCATTACATGTCAGTCATACTTTACTTTCTTCCGAGGTTAATATTTCAACAAACAAAAGTTAAATACGTAAACGAAACCAAGAATAATCACCCAGGCGCGCATGGCGACCGGCCGTACGGTAACGGTGTAGCACTGCGCCGACTTTTGGACAGCGAGTGAGGAGTTGTGAGAAAAGAACCACCGGAGGAGCCCGCACGACGCGGAGTGAACATAGTTTCGCGTGATGTCCTAAAACTTCCAACACTGCACTGGTGAAACGCGGCGGCTCACAAGCTACGCTTGCTACGCTTGTTAGAATGACATCGAAAACAAGCGGCATCTAAATGGGCGCCGGCAAACCCCACGTGATGCGACGGATTCCTGTTTTAACGGGAGACGTGAAATTAGCGCTTCTTAAGTGTTGCTGCTGTTTTCGATTTGACTTCTGCTAAACCGAAGCACGAACAAGAAAAACGTAAACGACATGGGCACAAGTGAAGCTTGGCGTTCGCTTTTACTTGCCGAGACTATTTCACAGGTGGAGATCACTACATAGACCTTAATAGTATATAGGTATATAGAGGAACGCGGCAGGCGCTAGTCTACAAATTATGGCACATTTACAAAACCGTTACCAGGGCGACGCTTTAACTCAGAAACCTACCCACTACTAGGGGAGAAATCGGCGCTCGTGATGCATTCGGGAAAACATGCCGTGATCGCGTTGGTTGCCTTGAGTTGCTATCGTAATGGTAAAATCGGTTAAGATTTCTTTCGTACATAACCCCGTTTACTGATTATTCTGCCCTTCCATGTTCTTGTAGATCACTCTTTACTGCCCTCTTGGTGCGCAATTTCTCTTGAAGGAGGCTGTCTCTCGAGGTAGTACATTTGCTTGGAGGAAAAAGACGCATAGCCCGTTCTGTCCCAGGTGATCTAGGAGGTGCCAGTTTTCACTCGGACTCCGTGCTGAAGATGGAAGACTACGAATGGAAACCGCCGTCTGAGGCGGAGCTAAAAGTTCTCGAAGCTAGGCGAGAACGAATGGACAAGATTAGCGGCATTATGGGCGATTATCTTCTGAAAGGATACAAAATGCTCAGCGAGGTTTGCGATGTCTGCAGCGTGAGTAAAATTTAAGTTTACGGTTAATTGTTCCTCCGATTGTGCCAGCACTCCAAATGCCTGCCTCTTTGTATCACCGCAGACCATACTCCTCGAGGACCGCCAGCGCAGATCGTACTGCATCGCTTGTTCAGAGGTGGACACGATGGAGAACGTCAAAGACAACCCAGGTGAGCGTCTTGAAGCTTGTCGTTGAGACGATTGTGTGGTAACGGGCTTGGCGCCTTGGTTGGCGGTCCATGTGATTGGAACACTGTCGATAATGATGCATTAAGAAAGCGAAATTCCTGGCATTGTCCAATTCTACCATCTGCTGCTTCCCGATCATTTGCGCTAACCGAAAATGGTTTGTCTCGAAAAAGAAAAAAAAAATGTCTTGGCTACGTGACGTTAGCAGCTCTTCAGCAAGGTGGCCTTGCCATATATTTCATGGTGATGAGTGTCGTTGGACTTTTTCAGAATAGGGAAGGAAGCAGTGAAAACACTGCCGCTGAATATGCTAAACTGGTTGAAATATAATGCAATGCACAGCCATATAGGTATACTCACTCACCAAAATTTTCGCGGGCTATTACACACTTGTCAATACTTACTCACATACATGCTCACACTTGCCCAGACTCTTGTTCATACGTACGTCCACTCAAATGGCCAGGCACCCACTCCCGTTCATACACACACCCACTCGCACTCTTGTTCACTCACTAACGCTCTGTCTCATGCCTGTCAAGTGGAGCAAGTACGAGCCAGTGTACTTGTGATTATGCTGACCAACATGCACAGCTCACCAGCAGTGGTGACATGGCAATGGACAGAGTTAGTTTGTGCTTATCATTCCCTGATCTTCTCAGAGTATGTAGAAACGCATTGTATTCTCGCATGCAAGTAGTGCATTACAAGTTTTTGCGTGTGTTGCAGTTCTCTCCGATGTGGCAGCACAGCGCCTCGTTGAGGAACGGCAAGCAAGCTCAGAGTTGACTGCCCCTTCTCGGAGCACGCTCTCAGAAGAGCCGCATCACAATTCCGCGCCACCACTGATCCCGCGCAGAGCCACAACAGTCATCTCAAGCAGTGCCTCTGTGCCCACAGCACCTGTCACCGCCGAAAACATGACACCATGCATTTTAGCATCGCAAGACCCACGGTTGTGCAGGAGCCAGCAGCAGATGGTGGAGAATGCCTCAATGCCTCCCGACTCGACGCATCGAGAACAGGAAGTTGTGGCAGCCATGCAAGCTGTTCAGGGAAAAATGGTCTGGGCCACACAGGAACTGAAAATTTGCTCTAGTGTTGAGCTATCAATCCAGATGTGCAACCTCATCAAGACGTGTGCGGAGGCCATCACAGCCTTGAATGACTTGAGGTCTGCCGATGCAGGGCCAGAGTGCACTGGCAGGCAAGGCAGGTGTGAATGAAAACATTTACGGCAAAGTTTGGTCGTTTCGAATAAATATGCATGGAAATTTTGCTGTTAACTGAGGCCGATTACTGGTAGGTAGCCTTTGTAGCTGGTATGTTCTCACCACTGTTGCTCACTGTTCTATCATCAATATAAAAGCTGCAATATGGCAAATTTTATGTTGGGAGCTCTACCTAGTGATAGGGTCCAGCAAACTGATAGCACAAAGGGTTTGAATATACCTAGGGATTCTTGAAAGAATTCAAAGGGATTACCCTGATTACTGTTGTATAAAGTACCATATAATCGAATGAAGAAAGCAAAATATTTGTTAATGTAATTGTGACGAGTTATCTAAAGCCACAATTTCTTTTTCAACTTGCATCGGCAAACAGGGTTGATATTGAACGATATGAGACACTGCCCTGAACTCATCATCAGTATCCTTCAGCTTTGGTTGTTAACTGGTGGTAAAATGCAAAAACATGACCCTGGCTTTCTGCGATGTGCAAGTTTGGATGTTCTGGCCCTAACACTGAGATTGTTGTCTATACTGTTTTTTTTTTTTAAAGACTACCAAGTTTCTTTGCATTTGTGAGAAAATATAGCAGCTATGGTTATTTTTCTTTGTATTTACCCATGTTGTGGACATTTTGCAAAATTCTGCCGCCATCTGTTTTGCCTTGGCTTCTTTTTGTCAGGCTGGTTCTTCCCGCTTGCACCTTTCTGCATTGCACCTCTCATGGCCTCTGCTTCTTATGCTTGCTGGATTTGGTTTTAATGCGAAGCATTCTTTAGCTGCCTTCTCAAGTTGCATCATCGTTGCGATCGTTTCTGTATAGAATCCGGTTGTGTTGCCAGGAAGTATTTTGCTGTGATGTCATATATTAACTCCCCTCATATTCGCTAGATGGCATGTGGTACACACCAACTGGAAGGTCCCTAACAGATGCTTTAATGCATCTTGTCAGGCACTTTGTGATAGATAGATAATGCGAAGATAAATATTACATCTGCTTGCATTTTGTAGACAGTGGACTTCCATCAATGTGGCGACTATGTACCTTGAAAGAGAGGCTACAGGTGGAGCAATTGGCAGCCTCAACCAGCAGGCTAGATCAGTCTGTTCCCAACATCACGACTGCCACCAGGTTGCTGTTGCTTGTTGTTTGGGGCTTCTACTACAATATGATCATGTCTGATGAGGCTTCTCTAGCCCAAAAGCTTTATGTCCATTAGGCAATAGAAAGTGGCACAAGAAAGTTACAGCACTACCGCACACCTCCCCACATGCAAACTGGTGCTTTGGGATAATTGGTGTGCATGTCACATCTCAAGAGTGCACCAGATTCCACCATGCTTCCGTTGTGGCAGCTAAGGCTTCGGGGCGTGTTGTGAACCACCTTAAGAATTGGCCTAGTTAACCCTTTCAAGGTCAAATTTTTTGCCATATGCGACCACCCAAGGTCGATTTTTTTTTATTGCAGGTTCCAATTCTTCTAAGGGACCTATTTTGAAAAAAATTTACCGTAATTTTTCTAGGGTGACCATAAAGTGAGAAAAAAATATTTTGTGCTTGTATATATGAATAACAACAATAAAAAACGGAAATAAACTTGTAAGAATTAAGAATGTGATGCATTGTTATAGTTCAAGGCTTAGAATATGTGCACACGAGAATATTTCACAAGTGTCAAATGTTCCTGCTCCTACACTAATATTTACGTTCATAGCCTAATCGAACTGCGTAGGTAAGCGCACCCAAGAAAACTGTGTGGTTGTGTGCCCATCAAGAAAGCAAAATGTGCGACAAACTTCCGCTAATATTCATCTTATCGCCAATCAGGGGTAAATAGATATTGAGAGTCTCCCCCAAAAAAGGAAACGCATGCACAGCGGCATCCTTCCCATGTTCACCCCTGTGAGCACTAAACAAGCGAAAAACAGGCGGTCGCCCTTTGAGCGATTAGTAGCGAGATAGCCATCAGTTTTGCGAGCGCAAGAAGTCGAAACCACCCGCGGAACTAAACCCAAACCGCCGCCCGTGCAAGCGTGGTAGTATATAGGCGCGCCGGAGCAAATTATGTCTAAAACCATGCAACAAAAACCGAGAGAGGGAGGCACGAGGAGAAAATAATTTATTCTCACATAGCGGCAGCGCATACCAGGGAAAAGAAGTTTAGAATTTGGTGCACTTTTGAAGCGTACAGATGGCACCGTAAACATACGGCATTATTTTGGACTCGTTTGCAGCGCCGTATATTTACATTATTGACCCTGAAAGGGTGAACCAGTGCTCTACATCAATGAATACGTGAATGGCATGAAAAGGAGACAAGGGTACAAGGAACAAATGAAACACGCACACCAAATGCGAATTGATTATTTGGTTCATCAAGATGACAAAGGTCATAAGGCACAAGTAAAACGCACATGGGCGCAAACTGCCAACTCTTGGCTGCCTTGATGGCGCGAATGAGCTGCCGCCCATGTGTTTTATTTGTGCCTTTCTAATGTAGTCATTAGAGCAACAAAGCAACTAGCCCAAATTTTGATTAAGCCCAACGCCCTACTTTTGGGATTGGCCCAGCTTGCAAAAGGTCATAACACCTTCAACGTTTATTTGCCGGAGTACAATGAATGTAATTGTCACCTTGCCGTCACAACACATTTTTTTGTCATCCTACATGTGCCATATGGTAATGTTACATAACCTCAAACGATATTAGATAGCCAGTTATATGCAAGAATTTTCACACAACATTGATACTCACAGCATATGGGATTGGCAGAGCTTTTTTAAAATCAAGGTTTCTTTGCCTGCCATCCCATCGTTTGGCCCGAGTCGGTTGACAGCCTGTCAGTCGGAGGTCTAACCGAGCAGGTTCAACCTCACTTTTAAAAACAAAGCACGTCCAGTGCTGGTATGAACCTTAGCCTACCAACACAGTAGCCCACGCTGTAACCACTAGGCCAACTAGCGTAGACGGTTTTAGGTGGTTGCCGCATATTGATTATAACGATTTTCCTACTATGGGCACCTACCCACAACAGGTAATTGGCAAAGACGCAGGCGGTATCATCAACATGATCACCACATGTTGATGATGATAATGGTTTCCTTACTATGGCACACACCCACAAGAGGCTATCATTGGCCAAGAAGTGTCTGCGTGTGATGATGAGTTCCATAGTATTGTGCATACCTACAATGGTGATTTGCCAAGAATTGGGTGATCGCCGCATGTTGATAATTATGTTCTGCTATGGCACAGGCACAGGATCGGCCGAGAAGTGTCTCCACATGTTCATAATGACGATGGATTTCCATAAAATGGTGCACACCCGCAACAGGCGTTTGGCCAGGAAGTGGCTGGTACATTTCAAATATACAAGAAAGAATGAGGAAATATAACTCAATATAAGATTTGTCGCTTTGCGTAGCACAGAGGAGCGAGAGTACATACCGATTTCCTTTATGCCCAAGGCGAAGGAACGAAATGGGCAAATTTATGTAATGTCCTATCAACTGCTTCATGAAAGCTTGCGTCACATAGATGCCAACATGTTTGTTGGATCCGAGTTTTTTCTTGTCCTGTGAAAACGTGTGGCCGGATTCCGGGGATACCAGATTTATTTCGGTGGGTGGACGTACTCTTTCACAACACTTTCTGCGTTTGAATTTTCAACCTCGGCGTGCAAAGGAGGGCAGGCCTAACACCGCAAGTCACTCATTACCGCCATGGAAATCGTCACTGGTGAGACGATATCGCCGGAAGACGCGAATGACCCGGGCTGGATCGCGGCATATAACCGCAAACCCCGCAAGGGCAAGGCCAGTCAACCTCAAGGACCAAGTTCGTCAAGTACACGTGGCAGACGAAGGGACGGCGATCGCACCGCCGGGCCGAACAGCGCATACCAGCGCCTCGTCGCTACCTTGAGACTCCCTCAGCTACCGAGGGACACGTTCCGTATCGTCGCGAGACCCCGAGATGGCCTCAACGTGGCCAAATCCACACCAGTGCAGGTTGAGCAAGCCCTCGCAATGGCGGAAGCCCTGGCTCCTCAGTACTCACGGAAGACTTCATCTACCCCAACGTAACTCCGAATATCTTCATCATCTGCACCCCCAGCGAACGTAGTGCAAGAGCCTACGCCACTGTGCAACAGATTCGCATGAAAGATACCACGTATCGGATCGCAGTATACCCGGCCCCACCCGAAAACACCTGCTAAGGCGTAGTCCGAGGCATTGACCTCGAGCTCACCGACTGCCAACTCCGAGAACTGATCGTCACGAAATGCAACCCCAATGCCTTGGAGGTGAAGAGAATAAAGAACACCACAGCCGTGACAATCCTTTTCCAAGGAATGCAAGTACCAAGTTGCATCTACTGCAGAGCAAGCATTGTTCGATGCACGCTCTTTCGCAGACACATGGAAGTTTGCTACAACTGTGGCAACATCGGTCACCGCGCGGATGCATGTATGCCTTAACCCCAGCACCACGTGGTGCCGGAAGTGTGGCCTCAAAACGCCACCAGATCACCAGTGTACTCCTCACTGCACCATGTGCGGCGGACCACACCCAACCGCAGACAAGGACTGCAAACGCAAGTTTCAAGTCCCTTACATCGTGCGACAGAGACGGCGCCGCAGACGCAACCAACGCGGCCGCAGCCGCTCCCGAGGACCGAGCGGCGCCAGTCACAGCGACTCGAGCGCCACCTCGGGAATTTCCGTAGCGACCACAAGGAGTCGCTCGGTCACGCCGACACACGAGCGCCGCAGCGCCCTCCGCAGCAGCCGCTCCCGCTCCAGGGGGTGCCCTACATCCGGCCACACAGAACTGACGTGGGCCGACCGAGTACGAGGGAAACAACACCAGCAGCAGCAACGGGATGCCTCATCTACCAGACAGGTAACGCGGTCTTCATTGCCCGAGCATGAGAGCGAGATAGTAACAGCCCTACGACAGGAAATAGCGGGTCTCCGAGCCACCATACAAGTGCTTACAGAGCAGCTTAATGACGCGAAACAGCAGATTCAAAGCCTTAAAGCTCCCAAACAAGCACCACTCCAAGACACAAATGTAAAAGTAAGCACAGCCAAACGCAAACCCCCTCCGCTCCCAGAGACGGAAGAAGAGTGTCACGCACCGCAAGACACCCAGGCGAAATTCTGCGCCTCACGCGAGAGAACCTAGAAACTATTCGTACCCTAGCAAACCGTGTAGAGGTGGTCGAAAACAAAGTCGCCATAAAAATTAAAAACAAAGCTAGTCAGCCACAACAGATGGACACGACGACGCGCCCTTCACCACCAATAAATCCCCGGCAAAACCATCATGGCTAACACGACATGGGATACCTTAGAAATTTGGCAGTGGAATTGCGCTAGCTACGCGAAACACAAATCCTCGCTGCAACAGTACCTCAAAATTCAACCCAAAAAGCTGCACGTAATACTATTACAAGAAACTCTATGCGAAACCCTCACGCTCGCAGGGTACAGCCCCATCTCCCAAAAAGGAGGGGACGCCAGGAGAGGCATCGCCCCGCTCGCTAATAGAAAATTCGCGCGCATCGTTCATGGCGCCCTACTGAAAAACAGTCGCATCGAGGCGATCCTAATCGAGCTTGTACCTAACCGACTCTTAAAACATTTTGTACACAAAACATTTTTGTACTAAACGTCTACAGCTCCCCGCGCACTACAAACAATCCTTCCACGCGATCCTTACTAAAGTCACATCATTGACACGAAACTCACCGCTCATTATCGCAGGTCCCGACAATCAAGCATAGCGGCAACAACCTCTCGCGCGCAATAGACGACCTGTCCCTCACCCTGGTGACGGACCACAGGTTCCCAACCAGATTGGGTACGTCGACGCGATACTACGCCGGACTTCGCGTTACTCCGAAATGCAGCAAACTACACATGGACAAACACGCAAGTGAACCTGGGCAGCGATCACTTCGTCATACGCACAGAAATACCAAACATGACCGCCCCACCCCGGTCTTTCACCCTCACAGACTGGATACCTTCCGTAAGTTACGGAAGACACGAACGTGTACGACTCCTTCGCGGAACTCCTCTCTGCGATAAAAGGTGACGTAACTAGAGCCACGAAAACCATACAAACGGAACTGGAGGTCCCAAGGGTTGACCCTCACCTCGCACACTTACTCGAGGCCAAGGCCTCGATACTTGCGCGATGGAGAAAGCAACGTCTAAACAGACGCCTGCGCAAATGCATCGCGATCCTCAACCAAGACATCGACCAATACTGTATGGAACTGACAAGACTCCAATGGCACGAACTCTGTTTGGCGGTCGACAGCCGCATGCGGACCGGAGGTAGTGGAACCTCCTGAAACGCACGTTAGACAACAGCCAAACGAAGGATAATCAAAGCCACGCGCTAGACAGACTTCTACACTCGCATAAAGAGAAAGGGGGAACGGAGGAGTCTTTTGTGGAAGAACTTGCCAAACGATACCTTCCATTAGGCGACGCTCACCCCAACAATTACCCGAGCATAAAGTGCGAATCTACTCCCAAACTAGACGCTGCCTTCACAGAAGCAGAAGTCCAAGAGGCGCTACACAACCTAAATAGCAGGTCGACCTCAGGACCCGACGGGGTAACCAACCGAATGTTACGTAACTTAGACGACCAATCCATTACATTACTCACGAAAGACGTCAACCACGTGTGGGAAACAGGAGAGGTACCAATGCAATGGCGCACTGCCATGGTGGTCCTCATTCCCAAACCCGGCAAACCCCTTAACCTGGACCATTTACGACCCATCTCTCTTACTTCATGCATGGGTAAAGTAGCGGAGCACGTCATTCACAACCGAGTGTCACGCTGCATTGAGGAACACGAACTCCTCCCATACAACATGGTAGAATTTCGACCCCACCTATCCACTCAAGATGTCATGTTACTCCTAAAGAGACAGATCTTCGATGTTAAAACAAGAGACGTTTGAGGCATCCTCGCCCTCAATCTCACGAAAGCATTCGATACCGTCTCGCACCACTTCGTACTGGAGTTTGTGGCAGGCCTCGGCCTCGGCCAGAGATTTCAGGAGTACGTACGCTCCTGCCTAAACGACAGAGAAGCCCGCCTGCGTGTCTTAGAACTTAAGTCGGACCCTTACACGCTGGGCTCTGTCTGAACACCTCAAGGCTCAGTCATCTCTCCATTACGTACTACTTAACATAGTGATGAAGGGACTCGCAGACATACTACGAGACATCCCGAACGTAAACTCGGTCATCTCTTCATTACGTACTATTTAGCATAGTGATGAAGGGACTCGCACACAAACTATGAGACATCCCGAACGTAAACTGCGATTTATACGCAGATGACATCACCATTTGGAGCCCGGGAAGCTCCATGGCAGACATGGAGCAGGCATTACAGTCTGCCCTAGATGCCACGGAAGACTATCTACTAGACACAGGAATGAAACTATCCTCCAAGAAATCTGAACTCTTACTATTTCGCAAGTCTTGCCAAGGAGTCCACTACCTAACACCTCTAGACGAGCTTCCGATCGCACTACACACAAGAGACGGAGAACAGATACCGTGAGTCGACCAAATAAGCATTCTTGGGCTCCTAATCGAAGCCACTGGATGCCATGGACACACGATCAAACATTTAACCGCCAAAACCGAAAACATGATCAGACTCATCCACAGAGTCTCGGAGCGCAGGAAGGGTCTCTGCGAGGATAACCTTTTGCGCGTATACCACGCATTCCTTATGAGCCACATTAATTACGTCGCCTCTGCCCACAACTGGACGAAAATAGAAAAGACGAAACTAAACACACTCATTCGCAAGAGCATCAAACAAGTCTTGGGCATTCCACAAAGAGCAAGTTCAGCAAAGGTTGACCAGCTAGGCATGCACAACAACAGTGACGAAGTCAATCCTCGTCCAAAGCCGGTGGACTAATCCTAAACGAAGCTAATATCTCCCCATCTCGAGCACGCGATTACCCTACCGAGCGAAATTAGAGATTAACTACAAAGTCTCACCATTTCCCAGAAATGTCCACCCACAACACAACGTGGGCAGGCACCGGGCCCGCGCCCATGCGATTCTCGACCGCACTGACGCGGATTGTGAAGCCACCGCATTTGTGGACGCGGCCCAGTACGGCAACACATCCACTTTCGCGATAGCAGTCGTGGACGGTAACTGAACCTTACGATCATCCGCTTTGGTTAAAACGACTGCCAGTGCTAAAGCAGAACAGATAGCCGTAGCCATCGTCATGGCAGACCCCACATTTAGCCATGTCCTCACGGACTCGCGTGCCACAATTCAGGCCTACGAAAGCAGCAACGTACGTAAAGAAGTAGCGCACATACTACTAGCGAGCTCAAAGGAGAGCAAACGATGCCTCTCCAGGTTCCCTGCTCACACGGGGAAAGACATTCACCCGCGAAAACCAAACCTCAATGAAACGGCCCACGACCGTGCGCGAGAACTTGCCTGCCGCGATGGTCCCACGGCCTCCGAGGGGCTGGACATTCAGTTTAATGACCTGCTACTCACTTATAACGAAATCACCTCACACTAACGAAAAGGCAGAATGAAATACCCGCTACCGCACTCCAAACTCGATTGCGCGCAGGCGGCCGCGTTTCGAATGCTACAAACGGACTCGTATCCGTCACGAGACCTACTGAGTCACTATTGGCGGCGAGGAGTTACGGAGTCGCCATCTACCGGAAGCGCGTGGCTGGCGTAGTATGAGGGATCACGTGGCGCGCTCCTCATAGGTTTTGCTGTCAGCGCTCACTGAAAACATCACGCACGAGCTCTCCCGGACATTTCTGTAAGTACTTTCGAAACGAGAGAAGTTTGTTACTGTCTAAATAATAATCATGGGCAAACTGAAAGCACACAATCGTTTACAGACGCTATCTCTTTACCGAATACGTACAGTGAACGCCACTGCACGCGGTTGCCGCGATGGAGTCTCCCGAACCGGCTTCTTGCGTGAAAGGTAGGTAAACGCTGAGAGAAAACTATGTAAAATATGTTCTTATAGTGTTTGTATAACTGAATGGAGCGTAATAGAATGAAGCCTCAATGCAGTGATCGCACAGATTTGCAGCGACCGACTGCGCGTCTGCATGCTTGTCCGCGCACTGTTTCGCTTTCGCCGCGTGCGCGTTTTCGCACAGTGCCATGAGCTTTAGACCGCAGAATATGAGCATTTGACAGTATACAAGCAACCATTGTTGCGTGGGCGCTATCAGAGTTGTTCAAAAATAATTTCATTGTAGAGACTTCGACGGGGACTGTGATGTGCCGTCGCGACGATTCAATCTTGTTTTCCCTCTTCTAAATTCTTGGACGTTTCAATAGTATTTCTCGAGTTGCGTCGCACTGTATGTTTATCGGTGTTCTCAGCGTGCGATTCCCCGCTGCTCCTTTTTTGTAATCCAGTGCATTAATTCATAACAAAAACATGACCATATGCCATGATTTTTTTTAAATGTGCTTCTTACCGCTCCCTTTCCACTCCAGTGAACTTGCCAGTATCTATAGCATCGACAAGTTCATAGACCAAACCGTCATGACATTAGTCGGGCAGCGGACTCAGGCGAGCGTCTCAGTGCGCGTTTTCTGAACATCACAGATCCGGCGCCGTAGCAGAAACCTTCCTCGCGTCTGTGCTTGCTGCATACCACGAGTTGTAGCCGATGGCTGTTTGCCGGTTTTATGTTTCGCGAGCCAAGCTTCACGCAGCTTCTTGCCCTGCGGCTACGAGTGAATAAGGTTGACACCGGGCTCCATTGCGTACGTCCGGCACTGCGGCACCAAGCAGTAGCCTACCATGTTTCGTGCCTTCAAAGGCAGCCTCTACCTATTGTGGTGCTTTCAAGCGTTGTAAAGGAGACACTCGAAGCGGGAGAATCTCGCCACTACGTGAGGACCGCAGCGTACGAGGGAATTTAAACTCTCGTTTTCAGCTGGCTTCGGCGCTCCCGAAGCAGCCGACGCGGACGCTATGTACACGTGATCCCTAATAGCACGTCACGCCGACGGTGGCGCCAGCTTTTCCAGTGGTGGTGCTCGAGGCCAATAACTCAGACATCCCGGCAAATTGCCCAGACTGCCAAGAACTCTATTGCTCACTCTCGCACATGCTATGGCAATGTACCGCATTACCAAAGGGCCCTCTCTCCAGTGAGCCCAAATGGGAAGAAGCCCTCAAAAGCCCGGACCTCAAACTCCAGCTCAAGGCCATCCAGAGGGCCCAAGAACTGGCGGAGCGTCACCACGTCCCCGTCTTGACTTGGGCGTCGCCTACGGTTTCGGCCCGAGGAGCTCCCCGCATGGGATCTCTAACGGCTTAAAACTCCTCGGGACCTCACTGAAGTTCTTGACTGACGCTCCCTCGGCGTCACCTTCAGTTTGCAACAACTTCCAATAAAGCATTTACTTG